>NW_006238956.1:2561093-2643528 GCF_000226075.1 Solanum tuberosum
GACTTGGGGTGAATTTACCAATTCACCCCTAGCTTGGCCGTGTCATTTGACAGCACACAGGTGCCCTCCACGAGACCTAGACTCATGGACCGTGAGTCCATTCACGGACCGTGCTGTTGGTTCGTGGTCTGGGGTTGTGGCTTGGTTTGGGACCCCTTGACCTACGGAGGCCATCCACGGGGCTTGGATGGACCTACGAGGTGTGGACCCCTTCCGTAGGTCACCCCACTTTGGACAACTTTCTAGTTTCAAGGGGTCTTGGGGGTTAGACTTAGGGTCCTCCTTAAGGACCCCTAGGGTGGTCCTTGGGGAGTCGTACCTTGACGTTGGTCGCCTAAACCCCTCAACCAAAGCTCGGTGCAACATACAACAACATGAAACCTCACACCAAACTCAAACACACACACATGAAGCTCTAGTTTGACTAGTTCCTTTAGGGTCGTTACTATCCTCCACTTAGGAACATTCGTCCTCGAATGACACTTTAAACACATTAAGGGGTAATGACTTAAGACTAGCATTCCACAATCATGCATGCAACATCAATATAAATGCATAAACATAGGAGGAAACATCAACTCCACATAAAAAAGCTTAAAACACAACAAGAAGGTAGGAACTACGTCTACAAACTCATTATGCATCGAACCTTTGCACTCTTCATTTCATTGGAGGAACTTCCTTCTCCAAGTCTTATCATTCTCATCACAACATCATTAAGCACATTTAAGCAATTTTCTCATAAAAGCACATTATGTGATTTCTTCATAAAACACATTTAGGCATGCTCAACAAGTTAACTCATGAAAAATTTAGGTAACTCATCATAGATGCGCCTCAACATGAGGAATATAAATCATGAAAACTCATTTTCTCATTTAAACAAGAATTCAACTAGAACATGCACAACATAAGGAGACCATAGAAACTCATATTCACACAAGACTACAAAACATGAAACAAGCTACAAGGAACTCTTGGTCTTAAGCTTGAATAGGAATAGAAGAAAGAGATATGGATATCAACACTCTCAACAACCTTACCATTCATCATACCATCCCCCACTTAGGAGAAAACCCAACTAAGGCTATCATGAAACAACATAAGGATCTCATCACAACAAAAAGAAACTATAACTTACCGGTACCTTCATCCAGATTAGCTCCATTGTCCTTGTTAGCTTGAAGAACATAGAAACGGTTCTTGTTTGGAGCAATGGTATTAGGGCCATCATAAGAAGCTTGTTTGGCCTCCCTTCCTCTAGCCGTAAGAGTAGGAAAATTTCTCACTTGATGATCACTTTTTCTACACCCATAGCACCCACTAGTACCGACTAGTCACTTCCCATGATGTCTCTTCCCACAAGTGATACAAAGAGGCTTAGAAAATTGAGATCCACCACCTTTCTCCTCATTAGACTTAGGAGCACTTGAAGAATCTTGGTTAGGATCTCTCAACTTGAACCTAGGTTGACCTTGCTCATCGGATCTACCCCTTTTCCAATCTCAACTCATCCTCTTAAGTTTGGACTCCTCAATGGGTTGAGCATACACCATAAGCCGAGAAATATTCATATCATCATGGAGTATTACCGTATGGCACTCTTCCTTGACTAGGTTGGATACCTCGGTCACAAACCTACTCATATCATCTCTAGGGTTAGACACCAAGAATGGAATATAGTTAGACAATAGGGTAAACTTCAAAGAATACTCCTCCACACTCATATTACCTTGCCTAAGGTTTATAAACTCCTCCACCTTAACCTCCTTCTTCTCATGGGGAAAGTACTTACTAAGGAAAGCTCTCTTAAATTCCTCCCATTCTATAGGACCCCCTTCAACCGGCCTATTGGCTTTCCAGTGAGTGAACCACACTTGGGCTACATCTTTCAATTGGTAGGATGCCAACTCATTTGCCCTTGAAGTTACTCCCATAGCATTGACTATCTTATAAACTTCACCTAAGAATTCTTGGGGATCTTCTCCCACTCTAGAGCCAAGAAAAGTAGGAGGATTCATCCTTACAAAGTCTCTCAATCTTGAGGCCACGGTACTCCCATTAGCATTCACCCTAGGCCCCACATCTCTATTCACTTGAGCCGTCATGGCTCGGGTTAGGGTTAGAAAAGGCATCCTAATCTCTTCATTGGTCATGTCCGGGGGAACCAGCGAAACTTCATTCTCTTGAGACACTTGGTCACCTTGAAGACCTTGGGGAGGAACTCCCTCATTCACCATCTCTTCTTCATCCCTTCTTGGGTTAGCCATTGTATTCATTTCCTATAGAGACAAGAGAAGGATTAGGAAAAGGACACTTATAGAGCTATATACTAAGGCACGACTTCAAGAATATGAAAGAAGTGTAACTTTCTAACGTCCTATAGCCTCTCGCTCATAGATGTGTCGGGACTCACACTGATAAATAAGACTCTTCTATACGTGGCTTGTGAGACAACAACCCTAAAACCATTTCAAAAACCTCTTGCTCAAATACCATGTTGGTCATGACCCAAGATCACCCCCAAGTTGTAACACGACGTAGGGTCTTATACAAGCCTCCTAACATTTATTCATCGCATAGGTAATAGAAATAGTACATAATTAAATATTTTTATTCAAAACCATACGATTCAAAACATTCAATTAACAATCTTTCAAAAGACACAGCGGAAGTCTAAGTCTCACATGGCCATCTTAGACACAATTCCAAAACATATTAGGGACACGGCCCTTTACAATGGAAAACTACTAAATGTCTATTTCATGAAATAAAGAGAAAATTATAAACACTTGTCCTCGATCTATGAGGATATACCACTTGATCTAGGGGGAATAGCAATCCAAGCACTTCAATCTAGAGTAAGCAATCATTTGCTGGAACCTACACTTTGTTGTAAAAATAAGAGAAATATGAATTAGCACACAAAAATGTACTAAGTATGATGACCATGCAAAATCATGCTTAAAAGGGGACATTTTGTTTGAAAGTCATGCTTTCATGCCATTTGGTAAAATGTCATGAACATTGAATAAAAAAGGCATAATATAAGTCACAACCAACATACAAGTCACATTTTCACATTTGAGCAAAATCACATATAACCCTTTAACTTCACCTTGAGCCTCCACCTCAAGTAACCCTCAAGCTCTACCTTGTGCAATGTATGGTAGCGTCCCATACCACCACCCACACTAAGGCACCACCTTAAGGTCACCCGATAGTGAACTTACCATTCATCCTTTCCACCTTTACACAATAAACCATTTATGAGACATAACCTCTTGTGCAGTGTGCAAGTAGCATCCCATACTACTACTCACACTAAGTACTCCTTTGAAGTCACCCTAGACAAGGCACATTCATATAAAATAAGTCATGACAAAGAAGTACTCAAAATACAATCCAAGTATAGTATGCATCTTTACGTCTAAGAATTTAAGACAACATTCTTCATTAGGTTCATTTAGGACACATTCATGCATTTAGAGGACTTTCATACATTTAGTCATTAAGACTTAGAGAACTCACTATAGCCCCTTCAAAGCCTACTCGTGCAATGTATAGATAGCATCCCATACTACTACATACACTTTGTAGTACCTATCAAATAACTAGAGTGCACATCTCACATGATAGGAATAAGCGTTTAACTGACATAAAACATGTGAGCTAGACATGAAATCCGATGTCATGTAACCCCAGACCGTAAAAAGTGTTCTACTTGCCTAAGGTAGAACGGTAACATTAGCTCGGATGGAATCCACTAGCTAATATCCTATGTGGGCACATAGTTATGGGATAGAAAGATGTTTGTTGGAAATCTAACCTAACATTGGGAGAGTTCCATCTAACCATATCCACTCGGTGCTTAGTCCACATTCCCAGAGATTATTTCATTCAAATTAGATTAGTGTATTAGGGAGGAATGCCATAGACCTATCGACCCATGATACATCATTACACAAGGAAGGAATACTGTAAGCATATCGACCCATGGTACATTCAAGGATAGCTCTAGAGTCCCCATGAAAAGAATGCCATAAGCTTATCGATTCATGGTCCCTTATTACATTCTTATACTCATGAAAGGAATGCCA
The DNA here is from genome assembly GCF_000226075.1 of Solanum tuberosum. Taxonomy (NCBI): domain Eukaryota; kingdom Viridiplantae; phylum Streptophyta; class Magnoliopsida; order Solanales; family Solanaceae; genus Solanum; species Solanum tuberosum. Next base: position 2,565,194 of record NW_006238956.1, read on the forward strand.
CTAGCCTATCGATTCATGTTATATTAACTCATTAAGAAAGGAATGCCACTTGCCTATCGATTCTATAGTCTTCATTACATTAGATCATTTATGAAAAGAATGCCTTAAGCCTATCAATTCATATCCATCAATGTCAAGACACATTCATCACTCATATATGAAAGGAATGTCACAGCCTATCGATTCATATTCATCAAGTCAAGACACATTCATTATACAAGAAAAAGATGCATAAGCCTACCAATTTTAGATTCAAGATTCACATTATAGAAACTCTTCACATTCCACCATTATCATTCATGAGTGTCAAATTAAGAAATAACCTTTCAATACTAACACAAATAAATGGAATACATGATCATCATTCTATCATTGAAATCACATGTAAATCCTAAACATTATACATTCACATATACAATATCATGATAATACTTCAATTCATAAAACTATACCTTCAAGTCCCAGATCAAAATATACAAAGGAATTAAACACCTCCACCTTTCAAGTGGATCAATATTTGTAACACAATTCTACTACAATAAGTAATTAGGTCAAACTTACCCTTTTAAGGCTATGATCACAAATCCTCAATTCACCAATAATTCACCATAATTACGCAAAGATGATGGTATAATTCAACAATCTAAATCAATCGAAGAATAAATCCACCATCATTCATTCATAATCAACAAACCCACTTCATAAGTCACAATTTAGGAATCGAGAGAAATCATGGGTTCATAGAGTATTTTCATATTAAATCATCAATTAAACATCAATATAATCATAATTTATCATTTGAAAATGTTTGATGCAAGAACCCATGAAATTGATTAAAACCTAGGGTTTTTGTGAAACTTGAAAACCTTGAAATTCTTTGAAAATGATTCTATGGTGAAAACTAACCCTAGATGAAGGATCACCATACTTTTCTCTTGAAGAATCCTACGAAAATCTACCCAATAGCCTTCCTCTTCAAGCCCTAAGTCTTCTTCTTCTCTTGGTTTTCAATGGAGTTCTAGAGAGAAGATATTTTGAGAGGGAGGGGTTTCGATTTTGGGAATTTGAAGAATGAAATAGAAAATAGCATTTAAATATTTTAATAAACACAAATTAACCGTCCAAACACTTATAAAGACTTGGGGTGAATTTACCAATTTACCCCTAGCTTGGCCGTGTCAATTGACAACACACATGTGCCATCCACGAGACCTAGACTCACAGACCGTGAGTCCATTCACAGACCGTGTTGTTGGTCCGTGGTCTGAGGCTGTGGCTTGGTTTGGGTCCCCTTGACCTACGGAGGTCATCCACGGGGCTTGGATGGACCTACGGGGTGTGGATCCCTTCCGTAGGTCACCCTACTTTGGCCAACTTTCTAATTTCAAGGGGTCTTGGGGATTAGATTTAGCGTCCTCCTCAAGGACCCCTAGGGTGGCCCCTGGGGAGTCGTACCTTGACGTTGGACCCCTAAACCCCTCAACCAAAGCTCGGTGGAACATACAACAACATGAAAGCTCACACCAAACTCAAACACACATACATGAGGCGCTAGTTTCAATAGTTCATTTTTAGGGTCGTTACACTATCCCCACTTAGGAACATTCGTCCTCGAATGACACTTTAAACACATTAAGGGGTAACGACTCGACTAGCAGCCCGCAATCACGCATGCAACCTCAATATATATGCAAAAACATAGGAGGAAACATCAACTCCACATCAAAAAGCTTAAAACACAACAAGAAGGTAGGAACTACATCTACAGACTCATTATGCATCAAAGCTTTGCGTTCTTCATTTCATTGGAGGAACTTCCTTCTCCATGTTACATAATGCTGATCACAACATCATTAAGCACATTTAAGCAATTTTCTCATAAAAGCACGTTATGCAATTTCTTCATAAAACACATTTAGGCAGGCTCAACAAGTCAACTCATGAAAAATTTAGGCAACTCATCATAGATGTAGCTCAACATGAGGAACATAAATCATGAAAACTCATTTTCTCATTTAAACAAGAATTCGACTAGAACATGCACAACATAAGGAGAACATAGAAACTCATATTCACACAAGACTCCAAAACATGAAACAAGCTACAAGGAACTCTTGGTCTCAAGCTTGAATAGGAATAGAACAAAGAGATAAGGATATCAACACTCTCAACAACCTTACCATTCATCATACCATCCCACGTAGAAGAAAATCCAACTAAGGCTAACAACATAAGGATCTCATCACAACGAAAAGAAACTACAACTTACCGGTACCTTCATCCGAATTAGCTCCCTTGTCCTTGTTATCTTGAAGCACAGAGAAACGGTTCTTCTTTGGAGCAATGGGATTCGGGCCATCATAAGAAGCTTGTTTGTCCTCCCTTCCTCTAGCAGTAAGAGTAGGACAATTTCTTACTTGATGATCACTTTTGCCACACCCATAGCACCCACTAGTATCGGCTAGGCACTTCCCATAATGTCTCTTCCCATAAGTGGCACACAGAGGTTTAGAAAATTTAGATCCACAACCTTTCTTCTCATTAGACTTAGGATCACTTGAGGAATCTTGGTTAGGAGCTCTCTTCTTTAACCTAGGTTGACCTTGCTCATCGGATCTACCCCTCTTCAAGTCTCTACTCATCCTCTTAAGTTTGGATTCCTCAATGGATTGAGCATACACCATAAGCCGAGAAATATTCATATCATCACGGAGCATTTCTGTATGGCACTCTTCCTTGACTAGGTCGGCTACCCCGGTCAGAAACCTACTCATCTCATCTCAAGGGTTAGACGCCAAGAATGGAGCATACTTAGGCAATAGGGTAAACTTGAAAGAATACTCCTCCACACTCATATTACCTTGCCTAAGGTTTATAAAATCCTCCACCTTAATATCCCTCTTCTCACGGGGAAAGTACTTACTAAGGAAAGGTATCTTAAACTCCTCCCATTCTATTGGAGCCGCTTCAACCGGCCTATTGTCTTTCCATTGAGTGAACCACACTTGGGCCACATCTTTCAACTGGTAGGAAACCAACTTCGCCTTATCCCTAGAAGTTACTCCCATAGCATTGACTATCCTATAAACTTCATCCAAGAATTCTTGGGGATCTTCTCCAACCCTAGATCCAAGAAAAGTAGGAGGATTTATCCTAACAAAGTCTCTCAATCTTGAGGGCACGGTACTCTCATTAGCATTCACCCTAGTCCCCACATCTCTATTCTCTTGAGCCGTCAAAGCTCGAGTTTGGGTTAGAAAAGTCGTCCTAATCTCTTCATTGGTCATGTGCGGGGGAACCACCAGAACTTCATTCTCTTGAGATACTTGGTCACCTTGAAGACCTTGGGGAGGAACTCCCTCATTCACCATCTCCTCTTCCGCCTTTCTTGGTTCATCCCTTGTATTCATTTCCTATAAAGACAAGAGAAGGATTAGGAAAAAGACAATTATAGAGCTAAACTCTAAGGCACGAATTCAAGAATATGAAAGAAGTGTAACTTTGTAACGTCCTATAGCCTCTCGCTCATAGATGTGTCGTGACTCACACCGATGAACAAGATTCTACTAGACGTGGCTTGTGAGACATCAACCCAAAACCATTTCTAAAACCTTGTGCTCTGATATCATGTTTGTAACGACCCGAGATGACCCCCTAGTTGTAACATGGCGTACCCAACCCCGAAGGGGTCTTATACAAGCCTCATAGCATTTATTCATCGCATACGTAAAATAAACCGTACGGATTTAAAACTTTTTATTCAAAACCATACGATTCAAAACATTTAATAAACAATCTTTCAAAAGACACAGCGAAAGTTTAAATCTCACATGGCCATCTTTGAGACAATCTCAAAACATATTAGGGACATGACCCTTTACAATCGAAAACTACTAAATGTCTATTACATGAAATAAAAAGAAATTTCTAAACACTTGTCCTCGATCTATGAGGACATACCACTTGATCTTGGGGGAATAGTAATCCAAGCACCTCAATCTAGAGTAAGCAATCACTTGCCGGAACCTAATCTTTGTTGTAAAAATAAGAGAAATATGGGTTAGCACACAAAATGTAATCAGTATGATGACCATGCAAAAACATGCTTAAAACTGGACATTTTGTTTGAAAGTCATGCTTTTATGCCATTTGGTAAAACTTCATCAACATTGAATAAAAGAGGCATAATATAAGTCACAACCAACATAACAGTCAAATTTTCACATTTGAGCAAAATCACATATAACCTTTTACATTCACCTTGAGCCTCCACCTCAAGTAACCCTCAAGCTATACCTTGTTCAATGTATAAGTAACGTCCCATACCACCACCCATACGAAGACACCACCTAAAGGTTACCCAATAGTGAACTTACCATGCATTCTTTCCACCTTTACACAATAAAGCATTTAAGGGACATAACTTTACAAGAATCACATCATCACATTAAGACCAACATCTAAGAAAACTCTAAGTCATACTTGTGCAATGTGCAAGTAGCATCCCATACTACTACTCACATTAAGTACTCCTTTGAAGTCACCCTAGACAAGGCACATTCATATACAATAAGTCATGACAATGAAGTACTCAAATACAATCCAAGTATAGCATGCATCTTTACATCTAAGCATTTAAGCCAATATTCTTCATTAGGTTCATTTAGGACACATTCATGCATTTAGAGGACTTTCATACATTTAGTCATTAAGACTTAAAGAGCTCACTATAGCCCCTTCAAAGCCTACTCGTGCAATGTATAGATAGCATGCCATACTACTACCTACACTTTGTAGTACCTATCAAGTAACTAGAGTGCACATCTCACATGATAAGAGTAAGCGTTTAACTGACATAGACCATGTGGGCTAGACATGGAGTCCAATGTCATGTAACCCCACACTGTAAAAAGTGTTCTACTTGCCTAAGGTAGAACAGTAATATTAGCTCAGATGGAATCCGCTAGTTAATATATTATGTGCGCACATAGTTATGGGATAGGAAGATGTTCGGTGGAACTCTAACCTAACATTTGAAGAGTTTCCATCTAACCATATCCACTCGGTGTTTAGGCCACATTCCCGTAGATTATTTCACTCACATTATAGTAGTCTATTAGGGAGGAATTCAATAGGCCTATCGACCCATGATACATCATTACACAAGGAAGGAATGCTATAAGCCTATCGATCCTTGGTACATTCAAGGACAGCTCTAGAGTCCCCATGAAAAGAATGCCATAAGCCTATCGATTCATGGTCCCTCATTGCATTCTTATACTCATGAAAGGAAAGCCACTAGCCTATCGATTCATGGTACACTAACTAATTAAGAAAGGAATGCCACTAGCCTATCGATTCTATAGTCTTCATTACATTAAATCATTTATGAAAAGAATGCCTTAAGCCTATCAATTCATATCCATCATTGTCAAGACACATTGATCACTCATATATAAAAGGAATGACATAGCCTATCGATTCATATTCATCAAGTCAAGACACATTCATTATACAAGAAGAGGATGCATAAGCCTACCAATTCTAGATTCAACTTTCACATTATAGAAACTCTTCACATTCCACCATTATCATTCATGAGTGTCAAATTGAGAAATAGCCTTTCAATACTAACACAAATACATTGAATACATGATCATCATTCTATCATTGAAATCACATGTAAATCCTTCACATTATACATTCACATTTACAATATCATGATAATACTTCGATTCATCAAACTATGCCTTCAAGGCTATGATCACAATATTCAAAGGAATTAAACACCTCCACCTTTCAAGTGGATCAACTTCTCTAACACAATTCTACTACAACAAGTAATTAGGTCAAACTTTCCCTTTTAAGGCTATGATCACAAATCCTCAATTCACCAACAATTCACCATAATCAGGCATATATGATGGTACAATTCAACAATCTAAATCATTTGAAGCATAAATCTACCATCATTCATTCATAATCAACAAACCCACTTCATAAGTCACAATTTAGGAATTGAGAGAAATCATGGGTTCATAGAGTATTTTCATCTTAAATCATCAATTAAACATCAATATAATCATAATTTATTATTTAAAAATGTTTGATGCAAGAACCCACGAGATTGAGTAAAACCTAGGGTTTTTGTGAAACTTGAAAACCTTAAATTCTTTGAAAATGACTCTAGGTTGAAAACTAACCCTAAATGAAGGATCACCATACCTTTTTCTTGAAGAATCCTACAAAAATCTACTCATAGCCTTTCTATTCAAGCCCTAAGTCTTCTTATTCTCTTGGTCTTCAATGGAGTTCTAGAGTGAAGATATTTTGAGAGGGAGGGGTTTTGATTTGGGGAATTTGAAGAATGAAATAAAAAATAGCATTTAAATATTTTAATACAATTAAAATATTTTAATAAATACAAAATAACTGTCTAAACACTTATTAAGACTTGGGGTGAATTTACCAATTCACCCTTAGCTTGGCTGTGTCACTTGACAGCACACATGTGCCATCCACGAGACCTAGACTCACATACCGTGAGTCTATCCACGGAGCGTGATGTTGGTCCGTGGTCTGGTCCGTGGTCTGGGCCTGTGGCTTGGTTTGGGGCCCCTTGACCTGCAGAGGCCATCCACGGGGCGTGGATGGACCTACGGAGCGTGGACCACTTCCGTAGGTCACCCCAATTTGGCCAACTTTCTAGTTTCAAGAGGTCTTGGGGGTTAGACTTGGGGTCCTCCTCAAGGACCCCTAGGGTGGTCCTTGGGGAGTCATAGCTTGACGTTAGACCCCTAAACCCCTCAACCAATGCTCGGGACAACATACAACATGAAACCTCACACCAAACTCAAACACACACCTGAGGCTCTAGTTTCAGTAGTTCGTTTTTGGGATCATTACAGTAAAAGCTTGCAGAATCATACGTTGTACAAAAGTTTTGAACTTGCGCGCTAATTTATAAGTTTTTTCATAATTCCATCCGCCATCATACAATTCTTTGTGATATAATTTATGTTGTAGTTCGGAAAATGATGTGCTATATTAAAGTATTAATTTTTAGCACCTCATCTGAATTACATCCAAAGCTTATTCTTCGCACAATAATTAAGATCCATAACAAACTTAGCATCATGTATTTTGTGGTTCCGAATGTGTTTTCCAGTGCAACATATTTTTCTTTTTTCTTTAAAACAACTACATCTAATAATTTAAAATTAATTAATTTCAAATTAGTTATTATTTTATATATATATATATATATTATACTTGTATTATTATCTTCTATACTACCTTAAAAGCATGAACTCCCTAACTTGAATGTTAAATTATTATAATACCCCAAACTTAAAACACTCATTTTAGTATATATTTCACATTTTATATTATATTATATTTATTTATTTATTTGTTCTATATTATATTAAAAGCTGACACATTTTCACATTGATGGATAGTTACTTTTTCGAAGGGTTGTAATTTTTTTTTTATAGAGTTGTGACTTTTTCGATGAGTTATGACATTTACAAAAGTTGTGCTTTTCTTGAAAGGTTGTGAGCTTATCCGCTAAGGCACAATAAGCACATTTTCATACTATTCTTTAGAGAGGTTTTCTCACACTTTTAAACTACGGATTTTGTAAGTTTTCTATTATTCTTCTTAAAACAAGGAAATTGTAAGAGTTGTTCAATTATGCAATTACTTTGTTGTGGGTAAACTAGACTTATCAACAAATATAGATGCAACAAGTAGAATAGAATAACTCAACTACAAACAAGAAGACTATCTAGATAGTTAAAATGTACTCATTTTCATAGCCATAAATATACTTTTGCAGCAACTTCTACATGACAAGAAGTTCAATGATTTTCTGTTGCACAAACTACAACGTGGTGTTCAAGTGTGTAAGTTTCAAATTGTTGGAGAAAAAAGATTTGATCAAAAACTTGTCTGAAGAGTCCAAACTAGATTTAATAGGTACTCCTCCATTTCCAATTTATTTGTTGTACTTTTATTTTTATTCAGTTTAATATAGAATGACCTTTTTTCTTGGGGGGTGGGGGTGCATCTTTAACACCACAAAGCTAAAAGACGTTTTTTTATATTCAACATATCCTTAAATTAAAAGTCTTCTTTATTTTTTGAAATTTCATTTTAAATTAAAACTAGACAAATCTATTTTCCTTTGCTATCAATAAATAGAGAGGTTTTCTCACACTTTAAACTATGAACTTTTTATGTTTTATATTCTTCTTGTTATAACAGGGAAGATTGTGAGAGTTGTTCAATTATGCAATTACAATATTTTTTGTGGGCAAACTCTAGCAATCAATAAAAAATGATGCAATAAGGAGAATGGAATAACTCTACATCAAATGAGAAGACAATCTTGATAATTAATATGTACTCATTTTCATAGCCATAAATATACTTTTTCAGCAACTTCTACTTGATAAGAAGTTCAATGATTTTCTGTCGTGCAAACTACAACTTGGTTTTCAAACTTTGTAAGTGTCACGACCCGATTCCTCGAGTCATGGTGGCACTTACTATAACCCACCAGTAGGCAAGCCAACTCGTATCCTGGAACTATAAGTAATGGGATTGAGGGAAAAAAACTAAACTCAAACTAAAACAATAACATAAATAACAGGAATCATAGATGAAGAAGAAGAAGCAAGCCAAAATATATATACAAATAAGAGATCTCTCCCAAAACCTAGAAGTCACATGTACAAAGCTACTAACAAAATGAGTACAAGTCCCAAGAGTGGACCATAGAAACCAGACTGTCTCAAAAAGTAAAAGACAAGTCATATATAGATGGAGACTAGTATAGCACAAAATTCCAAGTTCTCACCCCCGTCTCCAGATCAGGCTGTTGCAGGCTCGATGTCAACGCTGGTAGCTGGTACTCGAACCTGCATCATGAAAGCAGATGCAGAGTGTAGTTTGAGTATCAAAACAGTAGGTACCCGGTAGACCTCATAGGACGACTGAGTAAGAAAAGCAAAAGTAATATGAAATGTGAGAATCTAAAACACTACCAGAAACAGGAACGAGAAATCTAATAGGTATGCACACGAGTGTACTAACACACAAACAAAAGGAAAATAGAGAAATAAATCCGACTGGGCTCCCATAAACCCGACGGGTACATTCATGCGCAAGCTGAAAGTAAAACTCTAGCGGACTCTCATAAGCTTGACAGGTACAAGGAAGAGTTAGAATGGAATACGAGGACACAATGAAGTTTCCAAGATTTCAATAACTTTCCGCGGACTCGAACCGAACCAATCTATATTCCTGAAGCTCATCAAGAACTAATAGGGTTAAGGACTTGAACCGAATTGAAGATAGAGGATCAAGGACTTGAATCGAGATTTGGAGTAACTGAGGACTTGAACCAAGGCTAAGGATAATCGTGAACTTGAACCACCTATAAATATGACCAAGGACTTGAACCGAGGTGAGAGTAACTATGGACTTGAACTACAACTTCAAATGACGGTGGACTTGAACTATGCCCGGTGGAGTGAATTAGGGGACTTGAACCACGAATAGAGGTGGATCGGCGGCCAACCAAGCATCACAGGGAGTACCTCCAATTCGAGTTCCATCAATAAATCACTTTAGCCCGAACCATATCCAACAAGAAATGATGAGTAGCTTCCACACTAAGATTTAGAGAAACCGGAATGGATGGAAATAATTGAGTTATATATATGGTTCCAAGAGAGAAATTACTGCCTAGATAAGGGCCAAACTATCATACCCAGGTTTTCTACATCAGTCTACAGGGAGCTAAGCCGTCCAAAGCAACGTCGGAGAGATTACAAGGCCTAACGGCTCCAGAAGGATGCAAGTCTATGGAAATCACTAGCCTAAGCCTAGAATAAGGCCAAACATGCTCCAACAATATTCATAAATCACAAATAAGGCACACCGCAACGTGAGGATGATCAACAAATACAATATACATGCTTCAACCGCCCGAAATATCCAAAAAGTAGCCTAAGACATGAATTCGAGGAATTTAACATGATTAACAACCAATTCAACCTCAAATTCAGAAAAATCAATGTACAATTACTTAATTATAGTTAGTCTAAGTAGAGGGAAGTCGTAGCCTACATGTAGGCCGACCTAGCGCGCTCCGAATCACAACGTTAATACGATCATTTTGACACCAAAATTGCATATTTCAGAGATGGATCCAAAATCGGTTCTAAAATGGAATTGTGGGACCCACACTAGGAATCTGGAAATTGACTCCGTGAAAAGGTTTATATTACCTCCCTGAACTTGTTTCCTAAAATAAAAAACAATTCGAGGCTCGGAACAGCCCGGAATCAGCCCATGCATTTAAATCGTCATTAAGGCTAACGAAGAAGAGAGGATAGCAGCTAAAACTCAAAAAATACGTCAAACGAAAATCCCCGGGCAGTCCCCGAGCACTCCAATGCGTAGTCACACCAATTTTGAGTAACCCAGCCTTTCAATCACCCAAAATGAAGCTAAAATGAGAGAGAAATCATGTTTAGAAAATGAGGGTTGAATGTTGATTTTTGGCTTTAAATAATGGTAGATTTGGCCGCTAAAAGGACTTCTGGTTGTTAGAAAAAGACATTTTCTTGTCGCTAAAAGTCTGCACAAGATATAAGATTTTTTAATTTTTTTTTCAAAGTCTCTAAACAGACACTCAAGATTCATTCCAGGCACGATAAAAATAAATGAGATATGCTACCCCACTATATTCGACATCCAGTCTCAATGGAATTGTCGGATTTCCATAAAGAGGTTGTTATGGCAGAACTACCCCCTCGGGACCAATTAGGCCTAAAACTCAACTTTTCGCCTAAACACCCAAAAATCAAAAAGAAAATCTTAACACCCAAACGAAAGGTCCTACTAGACCAAATTCAACATTCCGAAGCTAATTGCGTTGACATAATTCTCATACAACAAGTAATTCTCCAAATGTTGACCAAAGTTAACTCTAGCCCTTTAAGCTTTCCAACATCTCGTCTAAGTGCTCAAACTCACACCGAAAGCCTTAGGACCCAAACTAAAGGTCTTTCTAGACCAAACTCGACTTTCCGGAGCTAACCGTGCTAACATAATTTAAATCCGAGCACGTTTACCAAGAATGTTGACCAAGGTCAAACTTAGGCCAAAACTTAAAAGCTAAAGTGCCTAATGGCACAAACTCGCGCCAAAAGCCTTGAGATTCGAGCCAACTATGCCACTTGCCTAAAATGACCATTTTGTAGCTGATGGAACCATCATAATTCCATTATGAGGTTGTTTACCTGTCATTTGACTAAAGTCAACAATTCAAGTTTCAAAAGATCCAAAACAGGGGAACATGCATAACATACAAACGAACGACCAGGCGACTGAACAGTCAATGCCAGCAAGCCATAAATTACTTAGGGTCTCTATAGAATTTCTCTAAATGATGAAAAGAAGTCATTAAGGAGAAAACGATCTGGAGGGTCATTACAACATCCAATACTAAAAAGGGATTTCGTTCGCAAAAGTAAGAGTCAAGAAGTACCTGGAGGCTCAAATAAGTCGAGAAACTACTGCCGCACCTTCTGCTCGGTCTCCCAGGTAGCCTCGTCGACTTGACGGTGCCTCAAACGGACATTAACAACATGAATGACTTTAGATCGCAACTGCCTAACATCTCTGGCTAAGATGGCAACTGGCTCCTCAATATAGGTTAGACAATCATTGTCATAATCCAGGGGTACCCCCTAGATGTAACATGGCGTATAAAGCCCCGAAGTACCCCATACAAGCCAATCAGTTCTAATAACATAAGAAATAGAACAATGAGAGTAAAACAATAGTCCAAGTCCAAAACATTTTATAAGAGAAAAACATAAGTCTAAAACATTTGTCTCATCATAGTCATCTAATACAATAGAATGAAATTGGGTCTAGCCCATACATCATGTCCAAAACAAAAATGAAAGAAAGTGAAATAATAAAACTCTGTCCTCGAAGCATGAGGACTCACCAAAGCTCAGAAATCTCAAACTCAACCACTAGCGACGAAACTGAGAAACCTGACTACCGGACCCTACATTTGAGGAAATGTAGGCAAGAGTATGTGTTACTACAAAACAATGTACCAAGTATGATAGCAATGCATAAAACATTTAAATCATACTAAAAGGGACATTTCATTTCATAACATGCAATTGACCAAGCTAAAACATGATATAAGAGAGTTAGAAAACATAAGTCATAAAATCATGGTTAATGCAAGCTAACATCATCTTTAAAATCTTTGGACTCATATGCGATACTTCTTAAAGTAACCTTATTTCTTTATTAATGTGGGGAATTAGGCTTAACCGAGATACAGACCATGTGAGCTATAACATGATCCCCTGGTATCTCCCACACTGAAAAGGGTTGCCTACTTGCCAAGGTAGAACCATGAACTTCTAGCTTAAGTGGATCCACTAGCTAATGCCTCTTGCGACAATCATCCTATGGGGGCACATAGGTAAGGTATAAGGAGATTCCTTCTAGAAACCCGACCTCTACTAACGGGAGAGTCTCCATCTCAATATCTTGTCGGTGCTAAGCATAAATCCCACAAAATAGTCATTTCTTACTTGACCTTATTATTCATGGAAAGGCATCCTAGGATAACCAATCCAAGCTAGTTTCATTAGGATAGCTCCTTATCTTTGATTCAATTAGGTGAGAAATCCTTTCAACCTAACAATCACTTCTATGTGAGAAAACCTTTCACATCTTTCTTTATGTGTACATGAGAAAATCCTTTCAATAACACATCGTGATCATCATCTTTGATACTTTACTCTCAAAGCATCCTTAAAACATTTGCATAGATTTCATAAGAAAATGCACAAGTCCATAATTTACCTCTTGAGGTTCAAAACCCACTTTCAATCATCAACATTTAGAAAACATGGGTTAGATATGAATTTCATCATAAATACATGTAAAGCTTGCAATACATGCTTAATTTCATAAAACTCTTGCTTTATACTCAAAATCCCACATCATATGATTCATTACTTGAAAACATGGGAATTACATGGGTTAATGGGAAAATCATCATAAAATCATCATATTTAATCAATTCATGCATAAGAGATCATAATTCAATCATTTATATCAATAATGAAGAGAACCCATGATAATTGAAGAAAACCCTAACTCCATTGGGGAATTCTACCTTTAGAAATAGAGGAATTTAAGAACTCCATGAATAGAAGGAATCCATGGATGAAAACTATCATACCTTGAATCCAAATGCTAGATTTCAATTGACTAATTGAGGCTTTGACTTGAAACCCTAGGTTGAATCCTTCTTCTTCTTCAAGTTTCTAGAGAGAGAAATATTTTGGAGAGGAGAATTGATCTTTTTTGTGAATTTGGAAGAATGAAGTAAATGGGCTAATTTGGGGGTTGAAAATACTTATATAAGGGTCTTAGTGATGGGTAAAACGACGTAGTATAGGAACTAATTAATTAGGAAAACACCCAATTGCCCTTGAAAATAACTGTTAGCTGACCAACAATGGACCCTAGTTGACAGACCGTGGTCTGACCTACAACCCGTCCTGGTGGACCATTGTTGGTCATTAGAAAGTCACCTCTGAGGGTCTGGACCCTCGACCACGGACCGTGGTCCCACAAATGGTCCGTTGGTTTGGGTCGTGGTTCTAACTCTTTAGACCTTTAACTGGGTGCCTACCCACTTACCACACCTACGGTCCGTAGTCTCATCCACGAGCCGTGGCTGGCCCTCGTGGCTGGCACCTGCAATTTTCCCAAAATTGTTTCCTATCCCATTTTCGGATACGAGGTGTTACAATATCTCCCCCTTGGGATCATTCGTCCTCGAATGAGATTCAAACTGGTTCTAAAAGATTAGGAGAGGAACTAACAACCCAACCTAAAATGCAATGCATGTAACCAAGGAGGAACTATCGACTCCAAGCTAGGACGTTCTCAAAACATCATAAGATGGGTGAAACTAACTCTAATAGTCCATCATGCATGAAATGCAGATATATAAGGAGGAAACATCAACTCCAAGCTAAACATACTCAATGCATCACAAGGAAGTAGGAACGACATCTAGCAACACAATATGCATGAATTTTCAAAATTACTCATGTTCAAGGAAGATTTACCTTCTCCAAGCTAAAAACATGCTTTACACAATCTCATGGAGCTCATATGCAATTTGTTCTCAAAAAGCATAGGTAAAGCATGTTCATCAACTCATCTCATGAAGTCTATAGGAACCTCATACTCAATGCACAACAACATGAAAAAGATCAATCATGTAAACTCATTTTCTTTCAAAACACAAGTTTTCATGAACAAAGGACTCCAAAACAAAGGACAAACCAAGAGGAACTCATTACCTCAAGCTAGAATAGGAGTAGAAGGAAAAAGATGAGGATATAGGGACATCATATCGGCCTCGGCCTCCCAAGTAGCACCCTTAACTAACTGATTCCTCCACAACACTTTCACGGAAGCTATTTCTTTATTTCTCAACTTCTTAACTTGCCGGTCGAAAACCTCAACCGGAACTTCCTCATAAGAAAAACTTTCATCAACTCCCAACCCTTATAAGGGAACTATGGATGTTGGATCTCCAACACTTTTTAAGCATAGAGACATGGAAAATTGGATGCACCGATGCCAACTCATTTGGCAAATCTAACTCATAGGCAACCTTACCAACATGCCCCAAAATCTGATATGGGCCTACATACCGGAGACTAAGCTTCCCCTTCTTACCAAACCTCATTACACCCTTCATGGGTGAGATTTTTAGGTAAACCCAATCATTAATATCAAAATCTAAATCCCTTCTTCTCACATCGACATATGACTTTTGCCGATTTTGAGTCGTTTTCAACATTTCCCTTATAAGCCAAAATTTCTCTATGGTCTCTTGTACCAATTAGGGACCTATTAGGGAAACTTCACCCACCTCAAACAAACCTATAGGAGATCTACACCTCCTACCATATAAGGCCTCAAATTGAGCCATATCAATACTCGAGTGATAGTTGTTATTGTAAGCAAACTCAATCAATGGCAAATGGTCATCCCAATTACCCTTAAAATCAATTACACAAGCCCTTAACATATCTTCCAAAGTTTGGATAGTACGCTTTGCTTGCCCACCAATTTGGGGATGAAAGGTCGTACTAAGCTTAACACAAGTACCAAGATCCTTCTGAAATGACTTCTAAAACTGAGAAGTGAACTGGGTACCACAATGGGAAATAATCGACAACGACACTCCATGCAACTTTACAATTTCTCTCAAGTACATATTGGCATACTCCTCAACCGAATAAGAAACCTTGATGGGAAGGAAATGAGCCAATTTTGTCATCTGATCCACTATCACCCAAATCGAGTCATGTTACCACCGGGTGCGAGGCAAACTAACAATAAAGTCCATATTCTAGTATTCCCACTTCCAAGTAGGAATGCTAATGTCTTAGGAAAAACCTCCCATTTTTTGATGCTTAACTTTCACTTGTTGGCAATTTGGACACTTAGCCACAAATCCTGCAATATCCTTCTTCATCCCATTCCACCAATAGACCTCCCGTAAATCACAGTACGTCTTGGTGGCTCCCGGGTGAATAGAATACCGCAAACTATGTGCTTCTGTCAAGATCTTTTCCCTCAAGTCATCAACATTTGAAACACATAAACAACATTTATATCTAAGTACACCATCTCCCCCTTGGGAGAAAGCCTCAACGGATTTTTTAAGCACCGCTTCTTTCAGTTCTACTAAAATTGGATCAAGACTCTTGGCTTTCACATCTGCCACAAAAGACAATTCAGAACTATTGTGAACCATAAAACCACCCTTGGTGGAGTCCACTAGCTGAACACCAAATTGGGCCAATCTACGAACAGCTCAACCAACTCTTTCTTTTCTTCTTCAATATGGGCAACACTACCCATAGATAACCGACTAAGAGCATCCGCTACCACATAAGCCTTACTGAGGGGATAAAGAACACTCATGTCATAATCTTTCAACAACTCAAGCCACTTTATTTGGCAAAGATTTAGTTCTTTCTGATTAAATACGTATTGTAAAATCTTGTGGTCGGTAAACACATCTACATGTACCCCATACAAATGGTGCCTCCAAATCTTTAAGGCAAAAATGACCGTGCGCTAATTCAAGGTTGTGAGTAGGATAATTATTCTCATGAATCTTAAGTTGCCTTGAGGCATAGGCAATAACTTTCCCATTTTGCATTAGCACACACCCTAGCCCAATTCTCGAGTCATCAAAATAAACCACAAAATCATTCGCCCATTCTGGTAAGGTCAACACCGGAGTGGAAGTAAGTCTATCTTTCAACTCTTGAAAACTTTTTTCACACTCTTTGGACCATATGAACTTAGCTTTCTTTTGAGTCAAAGCCGTCAAAGGAGAGGCAATTGAAGAGAACCCCTCAACAAACCTTCTATAGTAATTAGCTAAACCCAAGAAACTTCTAACATCCGAAGGAGTTAGAGGTCTAGGAAAACTCTTAACCGCATCCGTCTTCTTAGGATCTACCTCACTTGAAACAATATGACCAAGGAAAGTTATGGACCTTAACCAAAATTCACATTTTCTAAACCTTTAAAAGAGTTGTTGGTCCTTAAGAATTTGCAACACGGTCCTCAAATGATCAATATGCTCATCCTCACTCCTTGAGTAAATCAAAATATCATCAATGAACACAATCACAAATATGTCAAGGTATTATCTAAATACCATATTCATCAAATCCATAAACGCCGCCAGAGCATTAGTCAACCCAAACGACATTACCAAAAACTCATAATGACCATACTGAGTATGAAAATCCATCTTCAAAATGTCATCATATTTCACCCTCAATTGGTGATAACCCGATTGAAGATCAATCTTAGAGAAATAATTTGCTCCTTGAAGTTGGTCAAATTAATCTTCTATCCTTCGAAGATGATACTTATTCTTGATGGTAACTTTATTCAACTGACGATAGTCAATACCCATACGAAGAGAACCATCATTCAATCTAACAAAAAAAAACTAGAGCACCCTATGGAGAGATACTTGGTCGGATGAAACCATTATCCAATAAATCTTTCAATTGTTCTTTCAATTGTTCTTTCAACTCTTTAAGTTCTACCGGAGCCATTCAGTAAGGAGGACTAGAAATAGGTTGCGTATCTGGGAGAAGGTCAATACCGAAGTCTATTTCCCGCTCAGGAGGAATACCAAGTAAGTCATCTGGGAACACTTCCCGAAACTCATTAACAACGGGGACCGTCTCGAGAGTAGGGGTTTCGGAATCTACATCCATCACCCTAACTAGATGGTAAATGCAATCCTTTGAAATCATCTTTCTAGCTTTAAGATAAGAGACAAACTGACCCTTAGGCATAGAATTTTCCCCCTTCCACTCTATGATATGATTATTCTAACATGAGTGTAGCCAATCCATACCCAAGATAACATCAAAAGCTAATATATCAAGCTCTACCAAGTCAACAAGAGTAACTCTATGGGACAAGGAAACATGACACTTTCTACAGACCCTCTTAGCCATAATAGAATCACCAACAGGAGTAGACACAAAAAAAGGTTCTAACAACACATCTGAAAGAACATCAAACCTCATAGCCACATATAGCGTCACAAAAGACACGGTAGCACCGGGATCAAGTAAAGCAAAAACATCAAGTTGGAAAACTTTAAACATACCGGTAACCACATCGGGAGAACACTTTTGTTCACCTCACGTGTGAAGTGCATATAATCGGCTTGTTTAGGAGTACCGGTAACCACATCGGGAGAACACTCTTGTTCACCTCACGTCTGAAGTGCATAGAATCGGTTTGTTTAGGAGAATTAGGACCCACACCACTAGTAGTAGCTTGCTTGCCCGCTCTTCCTTTAGTCGCAAGCATTGGGCAATCACTCATTTTGTGACCACTTTTATCACAACCAAAGAAGCCATTTGTGTCGTCTAGGCACTTACCCTCGTGCTTCCTTCCACACTTAGTACGAGTAGACCTAGGAAATGAAGATCCACTACCATTACCTCCTTGAAGCTTAGGGTTAGACACCCTATATTTGTTGAACTTAGGAGGAGCATTGGAGGAATCTTGACCAAAAATCCTTTGTCAGAATCTTGGACGACCATATCCATTGGACCTTGCATGAGAGAAATTTCCATCTCCGGTCTTAGCCCTCTTTACCTCTCTAGACTTTCCTTAATTTTCTCCTCCTCTATTTGTTGTGCATGAACCATGAGACAAGAGATGTCCATGTCATTAATGAGCATGGCGTTTCAACATTATTTAACCACCATTTCTGACACACTCGAAATAAACTTACTCATCTAAGCCCTTGAATCGGAACCATGGTTGGAGCATACTTGGACAATTGAATGAACCTTAGAGCATATTCCCTAACATTCATACTTCCTTGTCGAAGGTTAATGAAATCAAGCACCTTAGCTTCCCTCATCAAAAGGGGAAAGAACCTATCAAGAAAAACGGCTTTAAACTTCTCCTAATCAAGAGAACCCGCATATTTCGGACTCCCTTCCTTCCATTGGTTATACCATATTTGAGTCACACTTTTTAGTTAATAAGTGGCCAACTCTGGCTTTTCCACTGGCGTAACTCCCATGATCTCCAAAACCTTATAGACCTCATCAATAAACTCTTGAGGATCTTCCTCAACCTTAGAACCATGAAACTCTGGAGGATTCATCCTAGTAAAGTCCCTCACTCTAGAAGCCGTCGTGACCACATTTGGGTTCATGGGAACCAATACCTTCATATTGGCTTGGGCCGTCTGGCTTGACCCAACACTTGAAAAACAGCCCTAAACTCCACATTAGACACTTGCTCGGCCAAAGGATCGCTCGGAACTTGAGGAGCTTAGGGATGAGCTTGTTGTTCCACATTCTCCCTCACATTCCTTCTAGTATAAGGTCTTGGTGTAGCCATGTCCTGTAGAGCATCAGATAAGGATTAGGAGAGAGACCTGATATAGTTGAACTCTATCGCACGACTTAAGAGTAATGAAAGAAGTGAAGTTCCCTAATCATCTTGTAGCCTCTCATTCATAAATGTGGCTCGCTTTTCACTTATAAACAAAACTCTACTAGACGTGGCTTATGAGACATCCTAGGACCATTCTAAACCTTGTGCTTTGATTACAAAGTTTGTCACGACCTAGGAGTACCCCCTAAATGTAACTTGGCGTATAGAACCTTGAAGGACCCCATATAAGACACTCAGTTCTCATAAATAAGAAATGGAACAATAAAAGTAAAACAATAGTCCAAGTCCAAAACATTTTATAAAAGAAAAGCGGAAGTCTAAAACACTTGTCTCATCATAGTCATCTAATACAATAGAATGAAATTGGGCCTAGCCCATACATCATCTCCAAAACAAAAATACATGAAAGAAAGTGAAACAATAAAACTCCATCCTCGAAGCATAAGGACTCACTCGAAAATTTTGAACTCAACCACTAGCCACGAAACTGAGAAATCTGACTGTCAGACCCTATATTTGGGGAAATATAGGCAAGAGTATGTGTTAGTACAAAACAATTTACCAAGTATGATAGCTATGCATAAAACATTTAAATCATGCTAATAGAGACATTTCATTTCATGGCATGCAATTGACCAAGCTAAAACATTATATAAGGGAATTAGAAAACATAAGTCATAAAATGATGGTAAATGCAAGCTAACATCATCTTTAAAACCTTTGAACTCATATGTGATACTTCTTGAAGTAACCTTGTTTCATTATTAATGTGGGGAATTAACCTTAACCGACATAGAGATCATGTGAGCTATAACATGATCCTCTGTGTCTCACACTGAAAAGGGTGTCCTACTTGCCACGGTAGAACCATGAACTTCATTTTAATTTCTAGATTTTCCAATTATTTTTAGTAGTTCTATTTCTGATTATTATCTTTTTATTATAATTCTTGTTTTTGTTATGATTGAAAAGGGATTTTTCTTACAAATCGCAGGTAAATTACTCATGAATTTTCTTGCAAAAAAATACTAAAGTTACCCTAAGATTTTTGGTTAAATCTGGTGAAAAACGGATTTTTCTTACAAAAAAATTTCGCAAGTAAATCCTCGTGAAAATAATATATTATAATAAATTTAAACAATTTGTGGAAGATCAATAATCATTTTCATTCTCTTCTTTTTATTAAGTTTAATTTCTAGATTTTCCAATTATTTTTAATAGTTCTATTTCTGATTATTATCTTCGTATTATAATTCTTATTTTTGTTGTGATTGAAAAAAGATTTTTCTTAGAAATCGCAGGTAAGATTACTCGCGGATTTTCTTGCAAAAAATACTAAAGTTATCTCGAAGATTTTTTTTTAAAATTAGTGAAAAAAGGATTTTTCTTACAAATTTTATCACCAGTAAATCCTCATGAAAATATTATATTATAATAAATTTGAACAATTTGTGGAAGATCAATAATCATTTTAGTTGTATTTTTTTTATTAAGTTTAATTTCTAGATTTTCAAATTATTTTTAGTAGTTCTATTTCTTATTATTACTTCTTCTAATAATTCTAATTTTTTTGTGACTGAAAAAGGTGTTTTCTTACATATCGCTGGCAAATTACTCGCGGATTTTCTTGTAAAAATGCTAAAGTTATCCTGAAGATTTTTTGTTAAAATTTGTGAAAAAAGGAGTTCGCTTATAAATTTTTTTGCAAGTAAATCTTCATGAAAATAATATATTATAATAAATTTAAACAATTTCTGGAAGATCAATAATCATTTTAATTCTTTTTTTTTATTATGTTTAATTTCTAGATTTTCCAATTATTTGTAGTAGTTCTATTTCTCATTATTATCTTCTTATTATAATTCTTGTTTTTGTTGTGATTGAAAAAGGATTTACAAAGTGCAGGTAAATAACTCACAGATTTTCTCGCAAAAAAAAAACTAAAGTTATCCCAAAGATTTTTGGTTAAAAAAAAAGATTTTTCTTACAATTTTTTTTCGAAGTAAATCCTCATGAGACTAATATATTATAATAAATTTACACAATTTGTGGAAGATCAATTATCATTTTAATTCTCTTTTTTTTATTAAGTTTACTTTCTAGATTTTCCAATGATTTTTAGTAGTTCTATTTCTGATTATTATCTTCTTATTATAATTCTTGTTTTTGTTGTGATTTAAAAATGATTTTTCTTACAAATAGCAGGTAAATTACACGCGAATTTTCTTGCAAAAAAAAACTAAAGCTATCCTGAAGATTTGTGGTTAAAATTTGTCAAAAAAAAAAATTCTTACAAATTTTTTCACAAGTAAATCCTCATGAAAATAATATATTATAATAAATTTAAACAATTTGTGGAAGATCAATACTCATTTTAATTCCCTTTTTTTATTAAGTTTAATTTCTAGATTTTCCAATTATTTTTAGTAGTTCTATTTCTGAATATTATCTTCTTATTATAATTCATGTTTTGTTGTGGTTGTAAAAGGATTTTTCTTACAAATCGCAGATAAATTACTCGCGAATTTTCTTTCAAAAAATACTAAAGTTATCCCGAAGATTTTTGATTAAAATTAGTGAAAAATGGATTTTTATCACAATTTTTTTGTCACAACCCGGACCATCGTGATGGCACCGACACTAACCCTCCGATGGGAGAACCATTACTACTAACCAACAAACCCCAAAACCAAACATTTAAAGATACAAAAGCATGTTTAAATGCAGAAATAACAATGGAATTCCCATAAACTCCGGAAGTTTGTCCAAAAGATACTAAACAATTGCAGAAACAACGCCTAGAACCTGGAAGTCAATGTACCAAAACTCTAAAGTTCAACAAGTCTAAGAAAATGGGTGCAACCCAAACTAAACATAGGAATATCTAAAATACTAGTCTACGTCCGAATAGAAATGGACTAAACATAACGAGAACTCATGGCAGCCTGGAAGAACTGGCTCACCCTTGAATTTGATGTCGATCACTGATCTCCTAGATGAGGTCTATCAGTAACCACCGGAAGATGCCCTGTACTCAACAAACAAAGTACAAGTGCAGTATCAGTACACAACCACAGTGTACTGGTAGGATCACGTGGCTATTCTAGTAAGTGAAACATACATAAGTAGTTACAATATAGTAAACATGCATATACCGAACATATACAATATCAATTATCATTTTAGGAGCAACGTACAGTTCCACATTCTCAATAATACACATATATGACAAGTCAATGGTCTCCTCATGGAACCCATACCCAAATTGTTAGTGTGCTGACTCATGACACCGATCCAAGTTAATGTTTCAGAATGTGACACCCACTCCAATATGTATGTCGGTACATGACACCCGATCCCAGTTAGTGTGTCGAAACGTGACACTTGATCCATTCAACACGCCACAATCACAATCACAATGTACATTTTCATAATCATACAATCACGTGTTGATTCATGGCATACAATGATTCGTTCATACTCATTTACATTAGGCGTGATCAATAGTGCAACATTCGCATACATACATGTATTATAATGAAGCAAATACTAACATAAATCACACAAATATGAAATCAAACCATTACCTACCTCGAACAAAGCTTGAATCCTCCTAAGAAACTTGAGTCTTCCCTTTTCGGATTCTTTCTGCTTATTCTTGGTCTACAAACAATTAATATAACAGAGGATCAATAATTAAGGTCTAATTTACCTAGATTAAGACAAACCCAATAACCCAAGACCAAACCTATGATCCTAAGGTGCAACTAGGGCTTTTTTCCCCCATCAACTTCAGATCAAAACCCTCCCCTAATGATAATTATCCATAAATTTACATTCTACGAATCAAAAAATGGATTCGGGGAGTGAAATCCTTACCTTTAGCACCAAAATTCGTGGAAAACCTTCAAGAAATAACCTGGGGCTTCTCCTAACTCTTAAGAATGAAGTTTGCAGAATAATGACATTTTTGGGGTTTATTTCCGACTTAAGTCGCGAGACTGTCCCGATGTAGCGGACCCTAACCCGCTACAACAGTCTCGCCCTGGCGGCTAGCACGGAAACAAAAAGTCGGATATAAAGTTTCAAACCCCCATTTCACAACACACCTTCAACCCCGTGACATTCAAAAACTACTTGTTCACGTTAAGATAAGTTTCAGGAGTTCTACTCGCCCGAATTTGATTCCGTAAAGTCGTACAGGTTCCTTAACATCTTAGTTATCTACTCATGTGATCAAAATCATAAATAGAGCTCTCATTAATGACAAGATTTCCCTAGACCTCACATGACTCAGATTTGGTCCAAATCAGGACTAGGCTAGGAATTTCCAAGTTACTATCCAAAAGTTTTTTTACCCCAATTCTTTCCCCATTGGTTTTTACCTAACGATGAAATCAGGTCATTACAATAGATACCAATTTACCCATAACTCGTCCTGAGTGATCAACTAGGAAAGACTGGCTAAAGTAATGGTAGAGTAGTACCTGAATTGTTGAACTACTGGGGATACTTGTCTCGCATGTCCTTCTCGGTCTCCCAAGTGGCTTTCTCAACCGAACGATACTTCTATTGAACTTTCACGGACTTAATCTCCATGGTCCTCAACTTTCATACATCATGATCAAGAATTGCAATCAGTTTCTTCTCATATTGAAGGTCTTTCTCTAACACAACTGAGTCCCATTATATGATGTAATCCTCGTCCCCATGATACTTTTTCAACATAAACACATTAAATACTGGATGAACTCCAGATAAGTTAGGAGGTAAAGCCAACCTATAGGCCCTACACAGTCAAGAACTTCGAATGGTCCAATGTATCGAGGACTATACTTGCCTTTCTTGCCGAATCTCATCACTCCTTTCATGGGTGACACTTTAAGAAGAACTTTTTCACGAGTCATAAATGCCATGTCTCTTACCTTATGGTCTGCATACTTTTTCTGATGACTTTGGGCTGCTAGACGTTTAGCTTGGATGCTTCTTACCTTATCATGTGCATAAAGTTGCCTCAAATAGTGCCATGTCAATGCTAGAGTGGTAACTGTTATTATAGGAGAATTCACACAAAGGTAGGAACTTATCCCAATGTCCTCCAAAGTCAATAACACATGTCCTCAATATGCCCTCTAACACTTGAATGGTGAATGGTCCTCTCTAACTGCCCGTCCGTCTGCGGAATGAAGGCTTTGCTAAAGGTGAGTTGCGTACCCAACTCCTCATGTAATTTTCCCCAAAACTTGGATGTGAACTGCGTATGGGTGTCCGAAATGAAAGAAAGGGTCACCCCGTGCAGTCTTACTATCTCTTTCACATACACCTTAGCCAATTATTGCGTATTACAGTCTACTCTGACTGGAATGAAGAGGGCTGACTTAGTCAGTTTGTCAACCACTACCCAAATAAAATCAAACTTCCCTAAGGTCTTGGGGAGACTAATAAGGAAATCCATAGCTATTTTTTCCCGCTTACATTCCGAAATTGGCATTCTCAGAAGCAAACCTACAGGCCTTTGATGCTCATATTTTACTTGTTGGCAATTTTGACACTTAGCCATAAACTTCGCTATATCTTTCTTCATGCCAGGACACCAATAAAGTCGCTTCAAGTGTCGGTACATCTTAGTCACACCCGGATGAATGGAATACCGTGAACCATGGTATTCTGTCAACAAACTCTAAATTAAGTTGCCCACTCTAGGAACACAAATCTTTCCTTTAAAACTGAGCCCCCCCTTCCCCCCGCATCAAGAACCATATCTTGTGACTTACCAATCACTGTCTTCTTTCTAAGCTCATTCAAATTCTAATCCTCAAATTGTTTGGCCTTGATCTCCTCAATGAAGGTGACCCGATCCTCAATGCTAGCTAACACTCCTTTTTTTTCTGAGATGCTCAGCTGCATGAACTTAGACTCCAAATGTTGAATTTCTTTAGCCAAAGGTCGCCTGGTCACACCCAAGCAAGCTAGACTACCCATACTCACCGCCTTCCGGCTTAATGCGTCTGCCACCACATTAGCCTTACCAGGATGGTACTGGATGGTCACATCATAATCCTTGAGTAACTCCATCCACCTTCGTTGTGTCAGTTTTATATTATTTTGAGTGAATACATGTTGTAGGTTACGGTGGTCAGTAAATACCTCCCAATTAAAACCATAACGATAATGTTGCCAGATCTTGAGAGTAAACACTACCGCTGCCAACTCCAAATCATGTGTTAGGTAATTTCGCTCATGTACTTTCAAGTGCTGCGATGCATAAGCTATGACATTCTTATCCTGCATCAACACCGCACACAAATCTGAATGTGAAGCATCACAATACACAATAAAATCTTTACCTTCCACCGGTAGTGCTTGAATAGGTGCCCTGGTCAAGAGAGTCTTGAGCTTTTGAAAGCTCCCCTCACATTTTTCAGTTCATTCAAAAGGTACCTCCTTTTTGGTCAACCTTGCCAGATGTGTGGCAATAGAAACAAAGATTTTCACAAACCGATGAAAATAAGTCGCGTACCCCACAAAACTTCTAATTTCGATTACCGAGCTAGGCCAAACCCAATTCCTGACTGCTTCAATCTTTTGGGGATCTACCATTACCCCTTCCCAAAAAGAGAACCGATGTCAACCAAAATTCACACTTAGAAAATTTCACATACAACTTTTGTTTCCCAAGAACACCCAGAACAATACGAAGGTGGCCGACATGCTCTTTCTTACTCTTAGAATTAACCAAAATGTCGTCAGTAAAAACAATCACAAACGAATCCAAAAATGGTTTAAACACACCATTCATCAAACTCATGAAAGTTGCAGACGCACTTGTCAACCCAAACGACTTAACTAGAGACTCATAGTGCCCATAATAGATTCTAAATGTCATTTTTGATATATCCTCAGGCCTAATCTTTAACTGATGATAGCCAGACCTTAGATCAATCTTAGAGAAAACGGATGCACCCTTGATGAGTCCACAATTTGAACTCATTTAGGGCTTTATTTTGATAGAAATAGTGTCCTTGAATGCTTATTTTGTCTCAATATTTGATGAACAAAAGTATTTGAAGTTTTAGTAGAATCCTGGACACTGAGGCGCAAAAAGGAACAAGAAAAGCTAAAGCCTGAGCATCGCCAAACATCTTTGGCGATTCGCCGAAAGAACAGACTCTGCCCTTTGTTCCAGTATGTGAAGCCCCTGAAGGAAGAGGATCAAGAAGGCGATGAGAAGAGCAGTCGGCGCTTCACCGAATAGTTCCGCGAAACAGTACTATACCGCCCAACGGTCCAGAACGTGAAGACGCTGAAGGCAAGCACTAAACGACGATGAGAGAAAAGATGGGCGAGTCGCCGAATCACTCGACAAACTCGACTAATTTCGCCGAGCTATCCGCCAACACTAATTTCTGATGGCTATAAATACTAAACTTGTTATTAAATTTAGGAGTTCCGAACCATTTTTATATTGTTCACAATAGAATAGTACTTTTTAGACATTTTTCTCTCAACTTTGGAGAGGGTTTTGTGGGAGACTTGAAGAGAGAAGGATTTCATCTTCCCCAAGTTGAAAGTGCGTCTTCTCCATTCTTCTTCCTTTGCTTAAATCAAGGTTTAATTCTTATATCCATTTGATTTTAGTATCATTTTAGGTGTATTTTGTTATTTCTTGATGTGTGGCTAAAACCCCCCATTCTTGGGGTGTGATTTAGCAAATATGTGTTGATATTGTTGTTGGGTCTTGCTTGCTGATAGACTAGATGTATTTTAATGGTGATTTCACATAGTGGTTGTGGCTTAATTTAATGGGTTTCTAGTTGCAAATACAAAAACCACCCATGTATTTTTGGCTTGCCCGAGAAGGAGGTCGCGAAACCAAGACCAGTAGATTGATGGCCTAAGGAGTGGATCGACATGAGGTTCAGCCCGAGAGGGTGAGCCCTAGTCCCATACCCTAACACTCAGCTCGAGAGAGTGAGTGGGGTAAGGTGTAGGCTGGTCTTCATGCGGCGGATGGGTGTTCGAGAGGAACCCATTTGAAACGGGGTAGTTGCCCGAGAGGGAACTTATTTCCATTTAAAGCTTAGCCTAGTCACTATTATTTTACAAATTTCCTATCGAAAGCATGTGCCCAACAATTTATCTCAGCTTATATTGCAGTCACACCTCAAGAACTTCTCCCCATACTTGATTTTCTTGTTAATTTTTTTGTTGTTTTTACTACTTGTGGCAAAACCCCCATTTGATATTTGACACTTTCGTGACACCCCCTTTAATTTACTATGTTTTTGTTTGTCAATATCTTTAGCTATGACTAGTTAGAACGTAATTTTATTTTTCTATCAATTCTCAAAACCACTCCCTTCGGACTCAACCCCAACCTTTAGTTGGGTTACTATATTATCGACGATCGTAAACACTCATACCGTAGATTAGTGTCGTTGGTCACGATAAGCATCAATCCTGCAACTGGTCAAAAAGATCATATATCTGAGGCAGTGGATACTTGTTCCGAATGGTGACTCTATTCAATTAGCGATAGTCTATGCACACATTCTCATACTACCATCATATTTCTTAACAAACAAGACAGGGGCATCACATGGGGAAGCACTAGGATGAATGAATGATTTATCAAGAACCTCTTGGATTTGATCCTTAAGCTCTCTTAATTATCCTGGAGCCATATAGTATAGTGGAATAGAAATGGGGCGAGTACCAGGTTCCAAGTCTATGTAGAAATCTATATCTCTATCCGGAGGCATACCATGCAAATCAGTAGGAAACACTTCTCTAAATTCTGACACCATAGGAATAGACTCAATAGAGGGAGACTTAACCTCTACATCCCGAACATGAACCGAATAAGCCAAACAACCCTACCCCCCCCCCCCCCCCCCCCCCCTTAGCCTGAATGAAGGATATGATCTTAGCTGGTTTAGGCTTGTACACCCATTCCAACTCTAACCTTTCCTTACCCGGGATCTCTAGAGTCACAGACTTATTATTACAATTAAGCACATCATAATTGGGGACAACCAAGTCATGCTAAGATGATATCGAAGTCAGTCATATCCAAAATAACCAAATCAACCCAAGTTTGAAAACTCATAAACAAGATAGGACACACACGATAAACATGGGTAACTATGACAGACTCTCCAACTGGGGTAGAAACATGGATGGGGGCATCAAGTATATCACAAATCATATCAAATTCTGAGGCAAATCGCACGGACACATATAAATAAGTAGAACCCGAATCAAGCAACACATTAGTCATCCGGTCACAGACAAGAATAGTACATGTGATCATCTCATCCAAATATTTTTTGTTAAAATTGGTGAAAAAAGGATTTTTCTTACAATTTTTTTCACAAGTAAATCCTCATGAAAATAATATATTATAATAAATTTAAACAATTTGTGGAAGATCAATAATCATTTTAATTCTATTTTTTTATTAAGTTTAATTTCTATATTTTTCAATTATTTTTAGTAGTTCTATTTCTGATTATTATCTTCTTATTATAATTCTTGTTGTTGTTGTGATTGAAAAATGATTTTTCTTACAAATCGCAGGTAAATTACTCGCGGATTTTCTTGCAAAAAATATTAAAGTTATGCCGAAGATTGTTTGGTTAAAATTGGTGAAAAAAGAATTTTTTTTACAAATTTTTTCGCAAGTAAATCCTCATGAAAATAATATAATATAATAAATTTAAACAATTTGTGGAAGATCAATAATCATCTTAATTTTCATTTTTTTTATTAAGTTTAATTTCTATATTTTCCAATTATTTTTAGTAGTTCTATTTTTTTAAATTATCTTCTTATTATATTGTTTTTGTTGTGATTGAAAAATGATTTTTCTTACAAATCGCATGTAAATTACTCGCGGATTTTCTTGAAAAAAATACTAAAGTTATCCCGACGATTTTTTGGTTAAAATTTGTGAAAAAATGTTTTTTCTTACAAATTTTTTCGCAAGTAAATCCTCATGAAGATATTATATTATAATAAATTTAAATAAATTTGTGGAAGATTAAAAATATTTTCATTCTCTTTTTTAATTAAGTTTAATTTCTAGATTTTCCAATTATTTATAGTAGTTCTATTTTTTATTATTATCTTCTTATTATAAAATTCTTCTTTTTGATGTCAGAGATTGTGTCTGAAAAACCTTTGACTCAAGTGAATCAAATCCAAATAAAAGATGAAGAAAGTGTAGTCATTAATAAGAAAAATAGTGTAAAGTCTATAAGAAAATAACTCTTCAATAAGAAACTGACACAACATTTAGATATTTGAAAAAGTATTTAGTTTCAAAACTCTAAATAACATGATATTATCCCTATATTCTATATATATTTGACCTCATCTTTTAATCTTATACAAATAAAACTGTCTAATTAAGTAAATAAAGCATAACTTTGAAGTGAGAAAATACAAACACACCAAAATAAAAATAAGAAAATTTTATATAATTAAACTTCATATTAATAATGTATATAATTAAATTTTTCTCCACTTAAAAATTGTCTTGACCTACTCAACACTACACAATTTCATATTTTTTAATAGAGAAAACACATACCCTCCAAACTTGGCAGCACAACTTATTTTAGCACTTAAACTATACAAGCGTTTATTTACCCCCTAATTTTATTTCGCGTGAATTTAATACCATCCTAACAGATGACGTGGCAAAAAAAAGAAAAGAAAAAAAATTTGAAAGCGCGTTTAGTTTTTTTTTTTTTAAATACTGGTCCCACTTTGTATAAATATATATTATATATATAATAAAATAAAAAATCGACCCACCCCATTCTTCTTCTTCTTCAAACCCCCCACCGCTCTTTCTCAAAACCCCACCTACCCCCTCTACCTACTTGTCTTTTCTTCCTCAAACTTCCCAACCCACCTTATCCTCTTTCTCCGTCTTCAAACTCTACATTCAAAGTATATTTTCTCGTTAAACACATAACCAAAAAGAATCACATTCAAGACCCACATAATTGTTTTTACTTTTTATTTTAGAGATTTGATTTTTCTTAAAAAGTTGTAATTTTTTTTGAAAAATAAAGACTTGAGCATAAAAGAAGATGAGGTTTTGTCAAACGATCTATAATGTAAATGGTTGGCAATGGCGATTGAAGCGATGGATAGAGAAAGGATTATTTTTAAAAAAAACAATTCACCACAAATAATTGTGTTTTTCTTGAATTAGTTAAGAATTAGAATTTGATTAGTATATAAAATAAAAAAAATGAAGAACACTGACAATCAACAATGGCAATAAATGACTTGAGTATTAAAAAAAAATCACTGCTAATGACTTCAATTTTTCTTAAACTAATTAAGAACTAAAGATTAACTAGTATTTAAAAATTCTGAAAAGGAAAGAAAGAAATGAATTTAAAAAATCAAAAATCAAATTTTAGAGAATTTCCAATGTGGCTATGACGTGGCACTTATGTGGTTATGATGTGTCAATGACGTGGCACGCGTGTAATACACTTGCCAATTTGAGATTGGTATTATATTTTTAGGATGGTATTAATTCACTTCAAATATGTTAAGGGGGGTATTTAAATGCCCGTATAGTTTAAGTGTTAAAATAAGTTATGCTACCAAGTTCAGGGGGATTTTGATGTGTTTTCTCTTTTTAATAATATTATATATCAACATTAATAATATTTTATGACAATTATTTTTATTAGATAATTAATTAGCCATATAATTTTTATAATTCATATATTCAAATCCAAAAATATATAATAAGTATTCGCATCACTGATTTTTTCATAGGATGAAATTTTTTACATGTAAATTAAAAAGAGCTGAAAAATGTTCATGGCATTTATACAAATAAAAAAAATCTGATAATTTTAGTTATTTCTTTTAGACTTTTTCTTTCCAACACTTTTTTCCGTTAATGTTCCAACACCTTGTTAGATTGAGATTATTGTATAATAATTTGTTTTTGACTTGAAATAATAAGTAAATACTCCCTCCATTCCTTTTTATATGTCATCCCTTTCGATAAATAGTTGGTCCATAAAACTTGTCATTTCATAAAATCAATGCATAAATTAGTATATTGTTCCTCTTTTACCCTTGTGAGTTATTAGCCTTGAAAATATACATTTGACCAACTTAGAAAAGTTAAGTAAATGATTCATGTTCATTGGTTAAATTAATTAATCAAAATAAATTAATTCATATTCATTGATTGAAAACTTGAGTTCCAAAAAATTAAATAAGGATAGAAGGGTAAAGTTACATCATTTCTTTATGCAAGTGCAAAATAAAAAGGTGACATATAAAAAGGAACGAAAGGAGTATTTAATAATAAAATTCATTTTTTCATTATTATTTTTTACATTATTATAATTTTAATTTTCTTAAAGGTATTTTTAAGAAAAAATTACTAATTGATAAATATCCAAATAAAAGGAGTAGTTAGATAAATTTTCAAGAAAAACATTCTGGTGGAAAATGCAACGATAAAATTTTCAGGTATTCATATTCCCTAGTAAATCCCCAGAAAAAATCTCCAACAAATTCGTAACAGAAAATTCTCAAGTAAGTCTCTAGGTAAGAAAATTATCAAGTAAATTCTCAATAAATAAATCCACAGTAAAATTCATAGAACTTGGATCCCCAGGTAATATTCATATACAAATATTCCTAGATAAATCTCCATGTAAGTATCCTAGCTAAAATGTGCAAATAACTTTATCTAGGGATTTTCTTGCAAACTAACATGGAAATTAGTTTGTATTCATTACTTGCGGATTTACCTATGAAAACGGTACTTGCAGATAGGGGTGTCAATAGTACGGTTCGGTCGGTTATTTTTTAAAATTGTACCATCTCAATTTTTCGGTTATTTTATAATATATAACCAATTTTTTTTAAAACCATCCCAATCATATCGGTACGGTTTGATTAATTTTCGATTTTTTTACTTTTAAAATATCACCTCAAAATATACTACTTTAAAAATATTTCTTTCGTAAATATGTTCTTGAAGAGACACTTTAATTCTTCATCAATAAGACAAAAATGTAAAACCTTGTTGTCATATTGTTTGATCTTAAACATTTAATAGAAGTGTTTGCATCGGTTTTGTTGTATTGTTTGATAAATTATATTACAATATCTTTTAATTCTAAACTTAATTAAGTAAATGTTAATTAAAGAGCAAAGACCCAAAGTTGTCTAGTCACTAGAGCCCTAGGACCTAGGTTATATTTATAATTTAAAAATTATTATAAAATATATTTATATATATTAAATTTAACATATTGTTAATATATAAAATATATTTACATACATGTAAGGTTATTTGGTTTGGTTCAGAAATTTTTCCATTTTTTTCATAAATTAAAAAAATCATCCCAATTGTTCAGGACGGTTATACACTTAAATAAAAGTTCACGGTTTTATTGAAAAACTAACATAAAAAGGTTCGATTAGATTTTATCGGTTCGGTCGAGCTTTCATATTCTTTTGACACCCGTACCTGCAGATTAGTTGCCCCAAAAATTCCTTAGGTAATAATTTGTTAAAATGGTGCCAAATTTACCCACCAACTTTTCTAGGAAAATATTTTTCGCATGTAAAAAGTTCTAGAATCTAGGAATTTTATATTTCCGCAAGAAATTTCATAGGAAATTTCTACAAAAAATCTCCAAGTAAAATCTCTAGGTAATTTACATTTTTTTAGTAGTGGCCAATACTGTCAACTCCCTCGCCTTTCAGTTTCAATCTTAGAGTTTCAAGTGTTGGACACTTTTGGCGAGCCTGAAGGAGCTCACTTTCATAATTGACAAGTTGTAGAATTGCATCTATGCCCGCCAACTTGTTAGTCATTTTCTACAGAACTACCAAAATGTTTTGGCGATAGAACCAATGCTCACCGACTAAGTTGGCGAGTCATTGTTAGAACACTTTTCTCGCCGACCTTCCTTGAGGTTTCTAATAGAGGTCTCAGTCATTTTAAGCGAGGTCTGGCCATTTTGGCGAGCTTCGGCTTCTCCTTTTTATGTTTTTTTTATTTTATGTTTTTGGCTTATTTTTACGTTATTTTGTCTTTTCCTTGTCCTTAAGCTTTATAGCTGCAACTTAACACTTTATAAGCATTATAAATGGACACAAATTAAAATGCCATTGAGGATACTATTTGGTGAAATATTAAACCTCAAATCAGTTCAAAATTTCCAACTCATCAGTAAGTTTAATCATACTAATGACACGTCTTGTGCTATAGAAATGATTGAGGAATTGATGCTCTATTGGCTCCCAACAATCTATAAAACCAGGTTCAAGATATATGTACCAATCAAAGACATTTCCTTTGAAAGATCAAAATATCTATTTGACAAGATAATCACCATACGTCCCAACATCACCGTAAGTCTCACTAAAGTGCACTATATGTTGTTTGGAATTTGCTTGGCCATGTTGATAGCCCTCAAGCATCTCCAAGTTATCAATCCTTTGGGCATACAACTTTGCATATGTTAGATAAAATTTGAAGGAGGACTCAGATTTGCCTTCAATGACCTTTATGATAAAGTCCTTTAATTGATCAATAGGAATCAAACCTTCAGTAGAGAGATGATGTCACGACCCATATCGTTGTGATTGACACCCAGACTAACTCTCCGGTGGAAAAATCATTACTACAACCCGACTAATCAAAGTAATGAAAACTAGAACATTTAAAGATACGAAAGAAGGTTTAAATGACTAAATAAATATGGATTTTCCATAAACTCCGAAGGTCTAACAAACAACTATCACAAAAATTTAACCCCTAGAACTGAAAGTCATTGTACCAAAACACTGTTAACCAACAAGTCAAAAAAAGGTGGAACCCCAAAACTAACATAAGAAAAATCTAACTAAACAGTTTGAGTCCGAAAAGAATGGACTAAACAAGGAAAGATCCATGGCACCCTAAAAGAACTGGCTCACCCTCAAATCTGGTCTTCGAGCAATGATCCCCTAGCTGAGGTCTATTAGTAGCCGCGTGAAGATGCCCTGTACTCAACAAAGAACGAGCAAGTGCAGTATCAGTACACAAACTAAGGTGTACTAGTATGATCACGCAGCTATTCCAAAAAGCGAAACATAGGCAAGCAATTACAACACAGTAAAAACACACATATACAAAATACATAGATCACTTATCATTTCACGAGCAACATATAGTTTCCCAATATCAACAAAAAGTATACATGAATGTAATAATCACAGTGGTCCTCTCATGGAACCCACACCCAAACTGTTAGTGTGTCGGAACGTGACACTCAATCCAATATACATGTGTCGAAACATGACACACGATTCAATATATGTGTCAGAACGTGACACCCGATCTAATATAGGTGTCGAAACGTGACACCTAATCCAGTCAGCACAACAACAATCACAATCACACCTATAATGAACATTACTCATAGTTATACAATCAAGTATAGGTTCATGACATGTAGTTGTTTGTACACAATCCTTTCATTAGAACACATTTGTCTATTCACATACACACATGCATATAATGAAGCAATTAACCGGCATATATCAAGGAAATCGAACCATCACCTACCTCGAAACCAAGCTTGAATCCTCCTAAGACACTTGAGCCTTCCCTTTTTGGATTCTTTCAGCTTGTTCATGGTCCAAAAATAATCAATTAACGCAAGGATCAATAAACAAGGCCTAATATACCCGAATAATAATCAAACTATCAATCCATGGCCAAACCCAAGATCCTATTGTTCAATTAGGGCTTTTCCCACCATTAACTTCAGGTCAATACCCTCCCCCAACAATAATTACCCAAGATTCTAGGTTCTACGAATCGAATTACGGATTAGGGAGTAATAATCTTACCTTTAGCGCTAGAAATCATAGAAAATTGTCAAGCACTGTTCTGGATCATCCCTGAGCTCTCAAGAATGAAGTTTTTGCAGAAAATAACATTTTGAGGGTTTTCACTCGATTTAAGTCGCGATTGTGCCGCCACATCGGGACTGAACCCGCCACAGTGGCCCTACCCTGGCGGAACTAATCCCACCCCGACGGCTTAAACGGAGACAGAACCTTGGAATTTGAGTTCCAAACGTCCATTTCGCAACACACCTTCAACCCTTGACATTCAAAAACTACCCTTTCACGTCAAGATCAGTTTTGAGAGTTCTACTTGCCCGAATTTGATTCCGTAAAGCCATATAGGCTCCTTAACATCTTGGCTATCCAGTGTCATGACCTAGGGGTACACCCTAGATGTAACATGTCATACTTGACCCCGAAGGGGTATCATACAAACCCTTAGCATATCATCATATAAGATAAAAGAAATGATGCAGAAATTTTAAAACTTATTCCATACCATCAAAGGCTTTTATAAAAGCAAGCGGAAGTCTAGACTTGTCTCAATTAGCCATCCAATACAATCTTTGAATCAAATAGGGACACAACCCTTACAATATCGTCCGGAAAGGAAATGACTAGAAAGAAACTACAAATGACTCATACGTCCTCGCATCATGAGGACTCACCACAAGCTAGGAAAGTAGTCGATCCAAGGTTGAACCAAAAGAAGATCGCCTTAAGAATTGGACACTTTGGAAAAATGTAGAAAATATGGGTTAGTACAAAATTGCACTAAGTATTTAGCCATGCATAAAAACCTTGAAAAACGTGCTAAAAGGACATTTTAGTTGAAAAACATGCTCTTTATCAAGTTTGAGAATCATCATGCACATTAGTATAAAAGCATAAGTCACAAGCATATTCAACATATAGATCATCATAGCACAATATAACCATCTCATAAGAAACCCTAAGTTATACTTGTGCAAATGCATAGATAAGATCCCATAATCCCATCTACACTAAGTACCACTTTTAGGCCACTATAATCATACTTACCATTCTTTGATAGCATCCTTTGTTAATACTCATAGACAAGGAAACATCCACCTTTTATAAGTCATATCAAGGAAAACAACTCATAGCAACAATCCACATTAAGCATACTTCATTTCATAAATCATCATAACATAAAAGGAACACACCATAACTACTCTCAAAGCCTACTTGTGCAATGCATGGATGAAGTCCCATACCCCCACCCCACTAAGTAGTGCATTCTTGAGGAGCCATAGTTCATAATCATTCATTGTGGGGGTAAGCCTTAGCCGACATAGACCATGTGGGCAAATCATGGAATCCGGTGTTACCAACACCGAAAAGGGTATCCTACTTGCCTAAGGTAGAACCATTAATTTAGCTTTTAGGTGGATCCACTAGCTTAAGATGTCACGACCCAGGGGTACCCCCTAGACGTAATATGGCGTACTTGACCCCGAAGGGGTCTCATACAAGCCCTTAGCATAATCATAACATAAGATAATATAAAAGTACGGAAAATTTAAAACTTCTTTTGAACCATACAATCGGAAACATTTTCATAAATAAGCGAAAGTCTTTACTACATTTTTGTCTCAAACCATCTATTAAACTCTTGAATAAAACTCTTGGGACGCAGCCCATACAAAGTCTAAAACATAAAGAAATGACATAAAGGAAATAATGGGTTTGTCCTCGAAGCTATGAGGACTCACCAAATCTTGAACTCTTCTTGCTTCTTAGAAACCTATCCTCCAAAGGAACTCAATTTCTGAAACCCTACATTTGGTTAGAATGTAGGCAATATGCGTTAGTACAAAATGTACCAAGTATGAAAGTTAGCACAACATAATAAGAGCATCTCAAAATGGTTAGTCAACATAAGACATAAACATAAGAGATAATAACATAGTCATAGCATCATCTCTAACATAAGCATTATATAATCATAAGTCAATATAAGACATAGTGAATGAGCATAAGACATAAGTCATAATCATATAAGCATAATTGACTCTTAGTCATCTATACCATAATAGCACCATTTTCAAGTAACCTCAAAAACATACATGTGCAAAACATGAATAGTATCCCATAATACCACCCAAGCCAAGTATCCCATTTTGGTCATCGTAATCATGACCTATATACATGGTGAAGTCTCTAAGCTTTTCTATACCATAAGGGCACCATACTTCTAAGTAACCTCAAAGCACACTTATGCAATGCATGAAAGGCATCTCATACTACCCTTCACACTAAGCATAACCTTGAAGTCATCCTAGTCATATTCACCCTCCTTTGGTCTTACTATTGGCTATATACAAGGAAACTATCACCTTTAGTCAATCATATCTTGGAAGGCAACTATAGAAACAACCCAAGCTAAGTCTATACTATCTAAGAGAACCCTTCATAACTAGACTCAAGTCATACTTGTGCAATGTATTGATAGCATCCCATACTACTACCCACACAAAGTAGCCCTTTAGACTATCATGAATGTTCACTAGTTGGGGACTAGTCTCTCTATTCTATTTGCCTTTATCCATATAAGGTACTTTTCTATTTAGTACTAGGCAAGTCACAACCCATGAATCAACTCTATTTCTCAATTCAAGGCTATCAAGGAATAACCCCCTAATAGGCTAGACCATGCTATCATCTTACTAACATAACTAGGTTAAGCTAAGCTAACTACCTTGGAAGACACACTATCAGGCAAGTCCAAGCTACTCTAGGAAAGGTACAAGTGTCATATCCTAGCTATCATCAAATAGTCCTAGACCAACTAAGTCATGCTACCCTTACAAGTATACTATGATACAAATGCAAGCTATCCTTAAGAGAGTATGATTCTCAATCCTAAGCTATCTTTAGGAGAGTATGAGTCCTCAATCCCAAGCTACCATGACTAACCTAACTCAAGCTACCCTTGAAATACATCTTACAATGCAAAGTCAAGCTACCCTTAGGAGAGTGTGGGTCCTCAATCCTAAGCTACCCTTAGGAGAGTATAAGTCCTCAATCCTAAAGCTACCATGAAATGGTCTTGGCCAAACCAAGTCATGCTATCATGAAGGAATCCTAACAATGCTAGTTCAAGCTACCTATATGAGAGTATAAATCCTCAATCCTAGGCTACCATGACTACTCCTAACTCATGCTACCATGAAATGCATTTTACAATGCCAAGTCAAGCTATACCTTAGGAGAGTATAGATCCTCTATCCTAAGCTATCAATCTTGGTCTTATCCTACTAAGCCAAGCTATACATGAAGGGAACATATGTCAAAACCTCAAGATATTCTAGACAAACAAGATTTGATTCATTTTAGGTTACTAAGCCAACCTAGAATCCTTCTATGTGAAAGAACATTTGATCTCCTAGCATATTCATGCCTATGTGTGTAAGAGAGAACAATACACAACAAGATCACATCATATTGACTTTGCTCCCAAAGCCGTAACATTGATAACTACAAGCCTTATTCTCAAACATAACTTCATTCTATCATCATTCATGTCTAGATTACAAGACATTCAATCACATTCTTTACTACTAGGTGATTCTAGTCATAATTCATCATAGAGGTTCAATTTCATCTTTACAAGTCAAAATCCTTCATATTCAATAAAGTCTATCAATTCATGATTATGATTTAAGAAGATCACCTTTGAACCTTCAATTTCACCTCTAACGGCATAAACCCACAAATATCACATTCATCAATTTAGACTAGGTTTTACCATAGAAATCACATGAATTCATCATAATATCACTATACAAAGCTAAATCAATCATAATTGGGTATTATCCACTAGATTGGAATCATACCCTAACTCTACCCACAATGTAAGAAGAACCCTAGCTAGAATTGGGTTTTTGACTTCACAATTAAGGGAAAACTTAGGGGGCTCTATGGGTGGAAGGACCCATAGATGATTAAGCTAACATACCTCAATTCAATGCCCTAATCAAGCTTGAATCAATGGAGTAAAATCATCATCTTCTTCTTCTTCATCTTCTTCTTCTTCTTCTTCTTCTTCTTCTCCTCCTTCTTCTCCTCCTGCTTCTTCCTCCTCTTCTTCTTCCTCCTCCTCCTCCTCTTCTTCTTCTTCTTCAAGAGAGAGAGAGAGAGAGAGAGGATTTTTTGAGAGAATTTGGGTTCTTAGATGAATGAGTTAATGACTTAGTTTTAGGGGCCTATTAAGCTTATATAGGTGGTTAAATAAATAACTAATCGACCTACCTTAACCCCTAACTAACTACTAACTTAACCCCTAAACACCTAACTAAAAACTTAAACTTAAAAACTGAGTTGACCTACGCCCCACTCATCCACGGACTGTGGATGGGTCTACCGCCCGTACTGGAAAGTCGTAGGTGGGTACTGGGGGCTAAACTTTGCAGGCCTTGACCCATGACCCCCACCTACGGGGTGTGGGTACACCTACTGGCCGTAGGTGGCCAAACGTAGGTGCTGCCATTTTTCCAGATTTAGGGCTGTTTTGAGGGTCCTACCCAAGGACCCCTTGAATGGTCCTTGGGGGGTCATACCTTGACGCCCTAACCCTTAAACCTCTATTCTAAGTACGGAAATCATTTTTACAACTTTTAATCCTCATACCACACTCCAAAACTCTTAGGAAAGGCTCTAGAACTCTCTAGTTCAACTTACTAGTTTTTGGGGTGTTACAAAAGACCTATGAGGGCACATAGTTATGAGACAAGGAGATTGATACTAGATACCCCACCTCAAATCACGATCACGTATGGGCATCAATCTCAAGATATTGCTACTAGAAACCTCGCCTCAACTCATGTGAGGGCTTTCATCTCATATCAATATCCACTCGGTGCTAAGCATTATTCCCCATGGAGTACTTATCATTTCATTACATGAGTTCATTATTATGGAAGAATGTATCAACACTCAATCCAACATCATTCATAAGATAGCTCCTAGATTCAATTGGTGAGAATAGCCTTTCAACCTAAGAATCTCCATATTGTGAGAAAATCTTTCACAACATTTCTTCGTCATTCATAAGTGTATAATTGAGAATAGCCTTTCAATCAACACATCATCATTATCATAATCATGGAAACTTCATTGATAAGTGTGTGTGTGAGAATATCCTTTCAACAACACCACAATTACTTCATAGTCATAATCACTTTATTCTCAATTATTCATAAAACATGTGCATAAATATCATGATCATACATAATTCTCATAATTTTTCCTTCAAGGACCATGGATCATAGTTCATCAGCACATCTAGAATTACTACATTAGACATGGATAATAACATGATTCAAGTAATCAATTTATAACATTCATAATTTTATAACATTCTACTTGCATCAATCAATATCCACACTTTAATATCCAATTTGAGAAAATAGGGTAATTAATGGATTCTTGAGGAATTAACTTAAAATCATATAAAATCATCAATATATCCATAAACAAACATAATTCAATCATAAAAAAAATATTTGAAAGGAATCCATGAGATTGAAGTCAAACACTAACTTCTGGGTTTTCTAGCTTTGAAATTAGGGGTTTTGAAGGGGCTCCATGGGTGAAGGCTACCCATATATGAAGAGATACCATACCTTATTGAAGATTTACCATGAATTTGAGGATAAAAACTTGATTCTTCAACCCTAGCTTCACATTTCTTCTTCTTCTTCCTTGGAGAATTCTAGAGATAGTTTATGTGGGGAAAGTTGGTTATGGATTTGGGTTTTGGGATTATATGAAGTGAATGGGTTGGTTAATGACTTAAAAAGACTTATATAGGTGTATTAAAACAATACAAAATGACCTCACATCATACTAACTAAAATAGGAATCACCTAAACTACCCCTAGACTTAACCGATTTTAACCATCTTACAGGCCCCATCCACGACCCCCACCTACAGGGCGTGGACTGACCCACGGCCCATACTGGTAGGGGGTGGGTTGGGGTTCTGCAGCCCCTCATCTTGGCCTTTGACCCACGAACCTTCTCTCACGGAGCATGGACCAACCTACGGGGCATAGGTCCCTCCGTGGGTCACTGTTTTGGGCAGTCTTGAGGTTTGTTCTAGGGTCCTCCTCAAGGACCCTTGGTTGGTCCTTGGGGAGTCATACCTTGACGTTTAACCCCTAAAACCTTCATTCCAAGTACGAGAAACAAATTTTACGACTCTAACCCTTACGACAAGCTCTAGTTAAGTCTACTAGTTTCTAGGGTGTTACATCCACTCATGTGATCAAATTCATAATTAAAACCCCCGTTCATTACCAGATTTCCCTAGACTTCATCTGTCTCAGATTTCATCCAAGTCTGACCTAGGCTAGAAATTTCTAAGTCACTACTCAAAAATATCTGACCCAAATTCTTTTCCATAACGACGGGAACAGGTCGTTACAGATGAATATCTTTTATCTTTATTTTTTTATGCAAGACTCTCATTTGTCTTGAATTCTAGGACGCTTCACAGGTGCTTGAATTGATCTTTTCTAAATCATGTTATCCATGTAAGTTGTTAGCTTGGAAAGTTTCTTGTTCATGTACACTTTGTCAAGCCTTCTATTGCTTTAGTCAAGCTTGCTAGTTGATCTTCTATAGTGGAAGTCATTTTGATATTCTTTGATGCTTGAAAAGTTGAGATGCGAGGTAGAGAATGTCCCACTGGGCATGTCAATTTAATTTGTTTGCAACAAATTTCAAAGAAACGCAAAATAATTTGCAATCACAAAAAAAATATGAAAAAATATAATCTTATTTATAAACATTGTGGGTATAAATATGTTTCCCCTTTATTTTTATTATCTCCTAACTTTCCTCCGTGATTCATGTGTTATTCTTGAACATATGAGGTCATATCTTGATCTCTCTATGAATATCCCATTAATTAGGGAATGTTGAGAATTTAGTTGAGAAAGACAATATTTTATGTCTTCATGATCTCTTTGTGAATACCCAAAAGTTGTGGAATATTCGAGATGACTCTTTTGAAGAATATAATACCCTCTATATATTCATAAGCTCGAGTTAGAGTAGAGTAGCCTCCAAGAATCCTAACTTAAATTGTAGA
The DNA here is from genome assembly GCF_000226075.1 of Solanum tuberosum. Classification (NCBI taxonomy): domain Eukaryota; kingdom Viridiplantae; phylum Streptophyta; class Magnoliopsida; order Solanales; family Solanaceae; genus Solanum; species Solanum tuberosum. Next base: position 2,607,321 of record NW_006238956.1, read on the forward strand.
GTCCATATTGATATTGAACACGTCTTGTAGAGTGCCATAAAATTTTGATGTGTATAAATGCCCCGTACTTTAAGGCTTGCCGGAGTATAGAATTGATGAAATTCAAAGACGAGACTTTGGGATTTTGTGCCTTCAAATTTGCGGATTTGATTTTTTAGAGAAGAGATAAAGGGTACATTTGGTCCCACTAGGCGTGACAATTTGTTTGCAACAAATTTTAAAATAAATAAGAAGAATAATGTTATTTAGTATTTATCAAGATTGTGAGTACAAATTTATTGATCATTTGATTCTTCTCTTTGAATTTTCTCTGTGATTTGAGGGTATTTAATGGCATATTTCTTGAACTAGGATGATATAGGCCTCCGTGAAATTTCTGTGAATCTCGATTTATCTTTGTCAATATTCCATGAATTTGCGAAATATTCAAAATCTATTTGAGAAAGACAATATTCGATGTCTTTGTGATCCTATCTTTGAATACGCAAGAGTTATGATATATTCGAGATCTTGATCTTTATGAATACCCAAGAGTTTATGGGATAATCGGGATTTCTTTTAGAAACGTGATATTTGTTGTTTTCATGATCTCTTTGTGAATATGCAATAGTTATGGAATTTTTGAGATGCCTTTCAAGGAATATACCATTTATATTGGCATGAGATGGGGTTTAGGGTAGAATAACCTTGAATAATCCTTAGCATAATCGAACACGTCATGTAGATTCCCAAAAAAATTCACTGTCTACACAAACTATAGGTCTTTAGGTCTTTCTACTACACTTCTCAATAATTAGAAACACAACAAAGAGATGGGTTCTTACTTTTATAGAAATATCCAGAAGTTCTTTTCAATTGCTCTTGGGTTGATATTAAAAAATCTAGGGATTTGGATGATAATCTAGTATCAATCCTTGATAATGTTCATTAATTTGCCTATAGGATGACAAAGAACTTAGCTTGGCTGTTTAAGAATGAGTCTAGGCCGAAATATCTCTCCAAAACTCAAACAAAATGATAAAGGGTTTAAAATTTCCGAAATTCAATATTTATAGAATTGTTGTTACTTACTGACGAAAAAACAAACAAAAATATTGCTGAAACTAATTTGCTAATTGAGCAAGTAATATTTATAAGTCTAAAATATTTGTACTTGTGTGCCATGTTGGCGTCCATTAGGAATTGAACTTATGCTTTCCGTGTAAACTATTACTCTCAAACTAGTGCGATAGCCTTGTAACCCTAATTCCTTCCATTCATCCGAATTAACATCATAGTAAATAAGTTGCCCAGTTTTGCTCTCAACTAGCAAAAACTGATCCTTCCAAAAACCTAATGGGGATTCAACATTAAGAGATCTTATTGTGTGTTTTTTAATCCAAGATTCGCTTACACTGTACTCCTTCATTATCCAAATATGAAGAAAATCTTGTGTTGGGTCAATTACACATCCTGGATCGTTGTAACAAATTGACGCAAGACATTGGTTTAAGACTAAAAGGCCATAACGTGACTGCTTAATAGAATGACAAGCATCTGGCATATCCATATTACGAAAAATCTCTGTTCCAATGTCAAAACAAAGAATCACCACTTTTTCTGTACTTGCAAACCAGTGAACCCCTTCCTTGTAAATCATCTCAGAACAAGGTAAATAGTATATGCTAGGCACCTCTACAGGTTCGAGCTCTCTCCAAGAATCAGTACTCAATTCATAAACATCAACTTTGCTATTTCTACCCTCAGCATAACCATAAGGAGGATCCCAGAAAACATCTGAAAGCCTTACAACCTTGTAGTCATTCAGAATTGAGACGAACCCAAACCCAACACCTTCAATGGTACGATGGTAACCCTTGGGACAACCAAAAGGACAAGGTGGCACTTGTCGGTAATGTCTCGTAGCTGGATTAATCAAGACAGTGACAACTGAATCCGTTAGAGCAATCAAACCATGGCAAGGACCTATGAGATGGTGAAATAAACTACCATAATCATTTGTTAGATGTGGCACATTTAGATCTGGATGAAGAGGAATAAAACCATCATCACCAATATGAGAAATAAAAGACAAGACATTTTTAAATTGTTCTGATTCTTCTTTGGTGGAGCGCTTGAAGAGAATTAATTCATCTTTTGTGATTGTGGCGTGGTTTAGATGGAGATTCGCGAATGTGGTGGATCCTATGAGAACATATAAAGTTTTTGAGATACTCTTGAATCGCATGAGTGATTTTACTGGAAGCCTTATGAATATATAGATCCCAACGTCTCCAGACAATTTCATTGAAATTCCACACGCCATTTAAATTCTAGGGAATGACAAAGGAGCTTATTTGATCTGAATTGGATCAAGAAACCTACTCTTTGCATGGTCAGCTCCCTAACAAACTACTAGTTACACGTGCATTCTTTGTGGTTATAAGTAGGGGTCTTGAAATATATTAAAACGAGTTTAGAAATAGATATTGAGTTGGGTCTTGATCCGCCCAAATTTATTTCGGGCTTAAAAGAACTTAAAAATGGGTTGTGCCTTGACACACCCAATTTGACCTGATTAATTTCAATAATTTTATTATATTGTTATTTAAATTTTCTAATCACAATTTGAATTTTAACTCAAGAATTTTTTAAAAAAAAATTACAAATGAATCGATAAATAATAAAAGAAATAAAATAGATAGTAACTAATACTTTCAATATATTAACATACTAATATTCGTGCCCGCGCGTTGAGCGAATTAAGTATCATAATTTTAAATTTAATTGTGACTTAACTTTGCACGATTTAAAATAAATAACTTCTTTAATTGGATGGCAATAATGATAATGATTAATTTAAAAATATAATAGTTATAATTAATTAAAATAGTGTTGTTGTTGTCGTCGTCGCCAAAATGATTATATCACGATAATTTTAAGTAATTCTTCAATAAAATTTAATGTTTTAAATTTTAGTTACGATTTTAAGATGGAAGTTCCGTTTTATTTTTATTATTAGACATATGATTTGTAAAACTTATATTTGTTGATTATGTTTTTTTTAAAGTTGCCAACGTGGGACAAATTCGATATTTTTATTGTGAAGTTTCATATCGTTTAAAATTAGTTTTTTTTTATTTGTACGTAATCTAATTTTGTTTAATTTATTATTTTTTCTTAATCAAATTTTAAGTTTGTGTTTGTGTTGAAATGTAATGGGAGACTTTAATTTTAAAATAGATCATTCAAATATTTAATTCTACCCCATCTCCCCATTGGGAGAAAGCCTCAACGGATTTCTTAAGCACCGCCTCTTTCAATTCTACCAAAATTGGATCAAGACCTTGTTTGGCTTTCACATCCGCCACAAAAGACGATTCGGAACCATTGTGAACCATAACACCACCATTGGTGGAGTCCACTAGTTGAACACTTAATCGAGCCAATCTATGAACATCTCGAACCAACTCTTTCTTTTCTTCTTCAATGTGAGCAACACTACCCATAGATAATCGACTAAGAGCATCTGTTACTACATTAGCTTTACAGGGGTGATAAAGAACACTCATGTCATAATATTTCAATAACTCGAGCCACCTTCTTTGGCGAAAATTCAAATCTTTTTTATTAAACACATATTGCAAACTCTTGTGATATGTAAACAGATCTACATGTACTCCATACAAATAGTGTCTCCAAATCATTAAGGAAAAAACGACCGCCGCTAACTCAAAGTCGTGAGTGGGATAATTTTTCTCATGGATTTTAAGTTGCCTTGAGGCATAGGCAATAACTTTCCCATTTTGCATTAGCACATACCCTAGCCCAATTCACGAGGCATCACAATAAACCACAAAACCATCCGCCCCTTCCGGTAAGGTCAACATCGGAGCGGAGGTAAGTCTATCTTTCAACTCTTGAAAACTTTTCTCGCAAATTTCGGACCATAAGAACTTAGCCTTCTTTTGAGTCAAAGCCGTCAAAGGAGAGGCAATTGAAGAGAATCCTTCAACAAACCTTCTATAGTAACCGGCCAAACCCAAAAAGCTTCTAATATCTGAGAGAGTTAGAGGTCTAGGCCAACTCTTGACCGCATCCGTCTTCTTAGGATCTACCTCAATACCCTTAGTCGAAACAATATGACCAAGGAAAGCTACAACCTTAACCAGAATTCACATTTGTTAAACTTTGAAAAAAGTTGTTGGTCTTTAAGATTTTTTAACACGGTCCTCAAATGATCAATATGCTCATCCTCATTCCTTGAGTAGATCAAAATATCATCAATGAACACAATCACAAACATGTCAAGGTATTGTCTAAACACCCTATTCATCAAATCCATAAACGCCGCTAGAGCATTAGTCAACCCAAATGACATTACCAAAAACTCATAATGACCATACTGCGTTCGAAAAGCCATCTTCGGAGTGTCATCATATTTCACCCTTAATTGGTGATAACCCGATCGGAGATTAATCTTAGAGAAATAACTTGCTCCTTGAAGTTGGTCAAACAAATCATCTATCCTTGGGAGAGGATACTTGTTCTTAATGGTCACTTTGTTCAACTGTCCATAATCAATGCACATACGAAGAGAACCATCATTCTTTCTAACAAACAAAACTGGAGCACCCCATGGAGAGATACTCGGTTAGATGAAACCTTTATCCAACAAATCCTTCAACTGTTCTTTCAACTCCTTAAAATATGTCGGAGCCATACGATAAGGAGGAATAGGAATAGGTTGCATATCTGGGAAAAGGTCAATACCGAAGTTTATTTCCCGCTCGAAAGGAATACCGGGTAATTCATCTGGAAACACTTTCGAAAATTGATTTACAACGGGGACCGACTCGAGATAAGGGGTTTCAAAACCTACATCCCTCACCCTTACTAAATGGTAAAAGAAACCCTTACAAATCATCTTTCTAGCTTTAAGATAAGAAACAAACTGACCCTTATGCATAGAATTTCCCCCATTCCATTCTAGGATAGGCTCATTCCAGAAATGAAACTTGACTACACGAGTTCTACAATCAATAGAAGCATAACATGAATACAACCAATCCATAACCAAGATAACATCAAAGTCTAACATATCAAGCTCTACCAAGTCAACAAGAGTAACTCTACGGGACAAGGAAACATACACTTTCTATAGACCCTATTAGCCACAATACAATCACCAACAGGAGTAGAGATAGAAAAAAGGTTCTAACAAGACATCCGGAAGAACATGAAACCTCATAGCCACATAAGGCGTCTCAAAAGACAAGGTAGCACCTGGATCAAGTAAAGCATATACATCAAGTTGGAAAACTTTCAACATACCGGTAACCACTCCTAGGGAACTTTCTTGTTCATCTTGGGTCTGAAGAGCATAGAAGTGGTTTTGCTTAGGAGTATTGGAACCCGTACCACTAGTAGGAGCCTGCTTTTCCTCTCTCCCCTTAGCCGTAACCATTGGACAATCCCTTATTTTGTGACCACTTTTACCACAACCATAACAACCATCTGTGTTGGCTAGGCACTTACCATCATGCTTCCTTCAATACTTAGTGCAATTAGACCTAGGCAATGAAGATCCATTGCCATTACCTCCTTGAGGCTTAGGGCTAGACTAACTATCTTGGTTGAACTTAGGAGGAGCATTGGAGGAACCTTGACCGGAAAACCTTTGCCGGAATCTCGGATGACCTTGTCCATTAGACCTTGTGTTAGAGAAATCACCATCACCGACCTTAAAACCTTTTTCCCTCCCTAAACTTTTCCTTGAGTTTCTCCTCCTCAATTTGTTATGCATGTACCATGAGACGAGAGATGTCCATATCATGAATGGCCATTGCAGATTGACACTCTTTAACCACTGTTTCAGACACGCCCGAAACAAACTTACTCAGCTTATAGCTTGAATCCGCAACCATTGTTGGAGCATATTTGGATAATTTAGTGAACTTTAGAGCATATTCCCCCACACTTATACTCCCTTGTCTAAGGTTAATGAACTCTAGCATCTTAGCTTCCCTCATCTGAAGGGGAAAGAACCGATCAAGAAAAGCGACCTTAAACTTCTCCCAATCAGGAGGACCCACATCTTCCGGTCTCACTTCCTTCCATTGGTTATACCATATTTGAGCCACACCTTTCAATTGGTAAGCGGCCAACTCCGCCTTTTCCACCGGCGTAACTTCCATAATCATCAAAACCTTATAGACTTCATCAATAAATTCAATGGGATCTTCCTCAACTTTAGAACCGTGAAGCTCCGGAGGATTCATCCTTGTGAAGTCCCTCACAATTAAAGCCGCCGAATTAACATTTGAGCTTGCGGGAACAACAAACCTCCCTATTGGCTTGGGTCGTCACGGCTTGAGCCAACACTTGAAAAGCAGCCCTAAACTCCGCATTAGACACATGCTCGGCCAAAGAATCGACCAGAACTTGAGGAGCTTGGGGAGGAGCTTCTTGTTCTGAATTCTCCCTCACATTCCTTCTAGCATAAGCTCTTCGCGTAGCCATATCCTGAAGAACATATGATAAGGATTAGGAGAGAAACTTTATAGAGTTAAACTCTATTGCACGACTTAAGAGTAATGAAAGAAGTAGAGTTTCCTTATCATCTTGTAGCCTCTCATTCATAAATGTGACGTGTTTCACACTCATGAACAAGACTCTACTAGATGTGGCTTATGAGACATCCTAGGACCATTCTTAACCTTGTGGTCTGATATCAAGTTTGTCACAACCCATGGATACCCCTAAGATGTAACATGGAGTATAGAACCCCGAATGACTCCATACAATCCACTTAGCTCTCGTAACATAAGAAATAGAACAATAAGAGTAAAACAATAGTCCAAGTCTAAAACAGTTTATAAAGCAAAGCGGAAGTCTGAACACATGTCTCATCATAGCCATCTAATACAATAAAATGAAATTGGATCTAGCCCATACATCATGTCCAAAAGAGAAAATACATGAAATAAAGTGAAATGATAAAACTCTGTCCTCGAAGCATGAGGACTCACTAAAGCTCGGGAATCAATCAAATCACCAACTAGCCACGAAACTGAGTACTCTGAAATCGGACCCTACATTTGGGAAAAATGTAGTCAAGAGTATGCGTTAGTACATAACAATGTATTAAGTATGATAGCCGTGCATAAAACATTTAAATCATGCTAAAAGGGACATTTCATTTCAAGACATGCAATTGACCAAGCTAAAACATGATATAGAAGAGTTATGAAACATAAGTCATAAATCATGGTCAATGCAAGCTAACATCATCTTTAAAACCTTCGAACTCATATGCGATACTTATTCAAGTAACCTTAGTTAATCATTACTTGCGGGGAAATTATCCTTAACCGACATGAGACCATGTGAGCTATAACATGATCCCCCGGTGTCTCGCACACCGAAAACGGTTGTCCAACTTGCCTAGGTAGAACTAAGAACTTCTAGCTTACGTGGATCCACTAGCTATCAACCTTTGAGGGCACATTGTTATGGGATAAGGATATTGCTACTAGAAACCGGCCTCTACTAACAGGGAAGCATTCATCTCATGAGATTACTTTGGAAACCCGACCTCTACTACGGGAGAGCTTCCATCTCACTATCAATATCCACTCGGTGCTAAGCATAAAATCCCTCAAAATAGTTATTTCTTACTTGACTTCATTACTCATGAAAAGGTGCCCTTGGGCAACAAATTCAAACTAGAGTCATTAAGATAACTCCTTGTCTGTAACACCGTGTAAAAATATAGTAAGACCTAGCTAAGGCTTGACTAAATCTAATAGGTTGAACTAGAGTCTCACATGTTAGTTTATAGTGGAGAACTTGTTTAAATGATGAAAAATGGCTATGTCAGTTGGTTTGGTGATTTTAGAGGTCAAACGACAAGAAGCGACCATGACTCCCGGAAACCCTTCTAGTTGAACTAGTGTGTTGTAGGGTCTTGTAGTTGAGTTTTGGAGTGTGGTATGAGGTTAGAATTGGGTGTAAAGGGTTCCTACACCTAGGTGGACATGTTTAGGGTCCAAACGTTCAGGTACGGCTCCCCAAGGACCACCCTAAGGGTCCTTGAAGAGGACCCAAACAGTGGTCCTAAAAGCTGTCAAACAGCAGCCCTTCACGAGCTCCTTTGACGGGTCGTCACTGCTGTGACGGGGCGTGGGTGAGGCTCGTGGGTTGAGACTTAGTCTCCCCACCAAGCCTTCCCCAGAACCCCACTCTGAAAGGAACAACGAAGGCACAGAACGGCCCGTCACTCTACCTATGGTCCGTAGGTGGAGGTCTCGTAGGTCTGCCCAGTTTTCAGATTTTAGTTTTAAGTTAGTGTTTAGGGGTTAGTTTAGTAATTAGTTGAGGGGTTAGGAGGGACGATTAATTAGTTAATTTACCTCCTATAAATAGTTAATAGACCCTAAACTAATCACTTGAAGTCATTCATCTAAAGACCCCTCAAATTACTCTCCAAAAAATCCTCTCTCTAGAATAGAAGAAGAAGAGGGGCAGCATCTAGGTCGTTTCTCCATTGGATTCAAGCTTTGTTTGGGGCTTTGATTGAAGGTATTTGAAGCTTAATCATCCATGGGTTCTTCCACCCATGGAGCCCCTATAGTTTTCCCCAAGTGTGAACTCAAAAACCCAATTCTAGCTAGGGTTGTGATTGCATTGTGGGTAGGGCTTGGGTGTGATTCCAATCTAGTGGATATCACCCAATCATTATTGATTTAGCTTTGTTTAATGATAATATGATGAATTCATGTAATTTATATGATGAACCCTAATCTAAGTTGATGAAGGTGATATTTGTGGGTTTATGCCATTAGAGGCAAAGTTGAAGGTTCATATGTGAACTTCCTAATTCAATGTTGTGTGTTGTAATTGATCAAAGTTAGGATCATACAATCATGAATTGAACTATAATATATTGTATATGGTTGATCTTGACTTGTAAAGTTATAATTGAACATTTATGATAAATTAAGGCTAGAATCACCTAGTAATGAAAATGTGACCAAATTACCTTGAAATCTAGGTATAAAGAAGAGTTTTAGAAAGAAACCTTGAGAGTAAGGTTTGTGATCATGATAGCTTGGGATTTAGGGCGAGGGTAATATGTTTACCTAGTGATGCTAAGGCTATGAGAGTAAAGTCTAAAAGAGAATAGAAGTCTAATAGGTTGGATTGTGGTGAAAGACCTATACTCACCTAATCTAACTTAGGAATGCTTGCTAGATGAAAGTGATAGAATCACTTGAACATGGATTGGTCGTCAAGGACATCCTTTCATGAGAGATGAGTGTTAAGCAAGGCTTAACAAGTAAACCTTGGGGTGTATGATTGGCTCCAAGTGGATATTGACAATGAGATGGAGTGTCACACAAGATAGGGTCCGGACTCCAAGAAGAAAGGAGAGCCACACCTAGTTGATGTGAGGACTATCCAAGTTAAAAGGGGAACTCTTAAGTTGTAGAGTGTGGGTTTTCCCAAAGTTAGGTCTCATGAGTTAGGATCCTTCACATAGTTGAGTTAAGGTTCCTAGTAGAGATCTCCATATCCTATGAACTAAGACATGTTTGACAAGCATCTCATAGTGTTCAAAGCATAATGAACTAAGACTTACTTAATGAAGTAACTCATAGTGTTCAAGAGTATAGATGGACTTAGACATACTAAAAGAAGTATCTCCTAGGGTTCAACCTAATAATGAACTAAGATGTGCTTGAGAGAGAGTACCTCATAGGGTTCTAAAGATAAAGAGGGGAACTAGGTTCCAAACCAAGAAGAACTAGAAACAGGACCTAAAAGTAATACTTAGCACGATTAGTATTATGGGATACTAAGAGTGCATTGCACAAAGTATGATTTAGGGTCATTTAAGAGAAGCCTTGAGATAGGATTGGACTAGAGTTGCCTTTCCTAATTATAGTTGACTAAAGGTGAGAGATTCCTTAGTTAAGAAAGTGAAGTTAATAAGGAGGCCAAAGTAGGGTGGATATGACTAGGATGACTTCAAGGCTATGCTTAGTGTGAACGGTAGTATGGGATGCCTTTCATGCATTGCACAAGTGTGTATTGGGATTACTTAGAAGTATGGTACCCTTATGGCATAGAGAAGCTTTAGAGTTGACCATGAATATAGACTATGTTAAGATGACATGAAAACCTAGGTCTTGAATATGAAGGTGGACTATGCCCAAGAATGGCCAAACAGAGGTACTTAGCTTGGATGGTAGTATGGGATGCTATCCTTGCATTGCACAAGTATACTTGGAGGTGGCTTGTGAAGTAGTTATCTTGTAATATGAAAGACTTAGGATTGAGGTGTGTAACCTTTTAGGTCTAAGTAGAGAGACCTTGTCGTGAATATGATGTTCTCCTATGCTCATTGACTATGTTTTAGGATGACTTGTATTATATGATGCTTATATTGGAGATTTAAGCTTATGTTTATATTATTGTCTCTTATGCGTATGTCTTATGTTGACTAACCATTTGGAGATGCTTTTATGATATTGTGCTAGCTTTCATACTTAGTACCTTTTGTACTAACGCATATTGCCTACATTCTAACCAAATGTAGGGTTGGAGCTTTGAGTTGATATTGGAGGCTAGAGTTTCAAGGAGTTAGAAGATTTGAAGAATTGGTGAGTCCTCATAGCTTCGAGGACAACAACCACATTTCCTTTATGTCTTTATTTTCATGTTTTAGACTTTGTATGGGCTGCGTCCCAATGAGTTTTATTCTTGAGTTTTAAATAGATGGTTTGAGACAAAGAGTATAGGAAGACTTCCGCTTATTGTTTTTATGAGATAAGACTTCAATTGTAAAGTTTCAAATTTTCCTGTATTTTTCTATTATCTTATGTTAAGAATGTGCTAAGGGCTTGTATGAGACCCTTTCGGGGTCAATTACGCCATGTTACGACTAGAGGGTGCTCTCGGGTCGTGATATTGTCTTTGATTCAATTAGGTGAGAAAGTCTTTCAACCTAAGAATCCTTTCTATGTGAGGAAACCTTTCACATCATACTGGTATGTGTTTTAGTGAGAATATCATTTCACAACATAACATCATCATTGGTACTTTACTCTCAAAGCACCCTTAAAATATTTGCATAGATTTCATAAACAATGCATAAGTCAATAATTTACTTATTGAGGTCAAACCCCACTTTCAATCATAAACTCTTGGAAAATATGGGTTAGATATGGATTTCATCATAAATACATGTAAGGCTTCTAGTACATGCCTAATTTCATAAAACTATTCATTGAAGATCCAAATCCCACATCATATGATTCATAACTTGAAAATATGGGGATTACATGGGTTCATGAGAAACCATCATAAAATCATCATGTATCATTAATTCATGCATAATAGATCATAATTCAATTATTTAAATCAATAATAAATAGAACCCATGATAATTGATGAAAATCCCAACTCGATTAGGGAATTCTACCATTAGAAATATAGTAATTTGGGAACTCCATGAATGGAAGAAATTCATGGATGAAAACTATAATACCTTGAGTCCAAATACTAGCCTTCAATGGAAGAATTAGAACCTTAGCTTGAAACCCTAGCTGAATCCTTCTTCTTCTTCTTCTTCTTCTTCTTCAAGTTTCTAGAGAGAGAATATTTGGAGAGGAATTTGGTTTTCTTTTGGTGAAATTGGAAGAATGAATTAAATGGGTTAATTTGGAGATTGAAAAATCTTATATAGGGGTTATAAACATAGGCAAAACGACATAGTATAGGAATTCATTAATTAGGAAAAGACCCAGCTACCCTTGAAAATAACTAATAGCAGTGACCCACGAGACCCCACCGACGGATCGTGGATGGACCAATAGTCTGTCCTGCACACTCGTGGTGCATGGCTAAAGAATTTTTCCTAGACTCACGGCCCATGGACAACAGACCATGGACCCACCCATGGTCCATAGGTCCAGTCGTTGTCCTACCTAGGAGAATTTCTGAGGGACCAATTCCACGACCCACCTATGGTCCGTTGCCCACACCACGGGCCCTGGTTGGCCCCTCGTGGATGGCACCTAGGAGGTCTAAATATTTGCTAGGCTTCCCTCTTTCGAATCTGGGGTGTTACAATATCCCCTCCTAGGGACCATTCATCCTCGAATGAGTTTCAAACTGGTTCTAAAAGAGTAGGAGAAGAACTAACAACCCAACCTACAATGCAATGCATACAACCAAGGAAGAACTATCAACTCCAAGCTAGGACGTTCTCAAAACATCATAAGAGGGGTGAAACTAACTCTATAAGCCCATTATGCATGCAATCCACCTAAATAAGGAGGAAACATCAACTCCAAGCTCAGGATACTCAACTACATCATAAGGAAGTAGGAACTACATCTAGCAACCCAATATGCATGAAATTTCAACATTAATCATTTTCAAGGAGGAACTACCTTCGCAAAGCTAAAAGCATGCTCAACATAATCTCATTGAGCTCAAATACAATTTACTCTCAAAAAGCATATCTAAAGCATGTTCATCAATTCGTCTCATGAAGTTTATAGGCAACTCATACTCAATGCACAACAACATGAGGAAGATCAATCATATAAACTCATTTTCTTTCAAAACATAAGTTTTCATAGACATGCATAACATAAGGAAATCATGGAAATACATAAAAAACACATGACTCCCAAAACAAGGACAGACCAAGAGAAATTCATTACCTTAAGCTAGAAGAGGAGTAGAAGGAAAGAGATGAGGATATCGGGACATCATAACGGCCTCAGCCTCCCAAGTAGCACCTTCAACTAATTGATTCCTCCACAAAACCTTAACGGAAGTTATTTCCTTGTTTCTCAACCTCTTAACTTGTCGGTCCAAAATCTCAACCAGAACTTCCTCATAAGAAAGACTCTCATCATCTTCTAACCCTCCTAAGGAAACTATGGATGTCGGATCTCCAACATACTTTTTAACCATAGAGAGATGGAATTTGGGATACCATGTTGCCAACTCATTTGGAAAATCTAATTCATAAGCAACCCTACCAACGCATCTCAAAACCTAATATGGGCCTACATATCGGGGACTAAGCTACTTCTTCTTACCAAACATCATCACACCCTTCATGGGTGAGATTTTCAAGTAAACCCAATGTAACACCCCGGAAACTAGTAGGCTAAACTAGAGCTTAACATGAGGGTTAGAGTCTTAAATGTAACTCACCGTACTTAAAAATAGAGGTTTTTATGTTAGAACATCAAGGTACGACCCCCAAGGGCCAATCATGGGTCCTTGAGAAGGGCCATAAAAATTGTCCTACAACAGTGGACCACTGCAAGACCCATGCTTCGTGGTTGAGGGGCCGTAGGTCAGGGCCCTGAAAACCAAGTCTCTGAACTCCAACACCCGTTTCACCAGCACGGGCCGTGGGTCCAACCACGGTCCGCCAGTGAGGGTCTCGTGGATGGGGGAAAATTCTCTAACCATGAACCACGCCCAACAAGGAAGGTTCATGGTTCCATGCACGGTCCGTAGGTCAGGGGTCTGTGGTTCAGGACTGGAAATTGCTTTTTGGCAGTTAAGGGGTTTTCTGGTTTTAATAAATAACTAAGTGAGGTCGTTTCAGGCTAAAGTAGTCACCTATATAAGTATTTTAATTCACTAACTAAGTCAATTACCTCATTATTTCTAAAACCCAAACTAGTCCCAAAACTTCATCCTCTCCAAAGGAAATTCTCTCTCTAGAACTTCAAGGAAGAAGAAGAAGAAGGAAGTTTGATCTAGGGTTCAAGGAGCAATATTTTCTTCTCAAAATCATTGGGTTTCATTGCTAAGGTATGGTAGCTCTTCATCCATGGAGCCCCTTTAAAACTCCTATTTCAAAGATAGAAATCCCCAAAAGCTAGGGTTTGATTCCAAAATAATGAGTTCCTTTCAAAAACGATTCTAATGCTTGAAATACTTTATATTAAGATTGAATTGATGATTTATTATGGTTTTTATGTTGAAATCCCCAAGAACCGATGAAATCCCCTTATTCCCAAATTACGATCTTGTTATGTGAGTTGTGGATGAAAGAAGGATATTATGAGATTATGCTTGTAGTAATTGGACTACTTGAATTATGTTAATATCCATGTCTAATATAGTGAATTCTATATGTGTTGATTCAAGATGAGCTTTGATCCTTGGAAGGCAAATTATGATATTATGCATGATTTATGAAGTCTAGTATATGCTTTAAGAAAACTTTGAGAGTAAAGTGAATATGATTATGATCTAGTTGTTGTGTTGTTGAAAGGTTAATCTCATATACACACTTATGTATGATTATGATATGATGTGAATGTTTTTCCCACAATATGATGATTCTAGGGTTGAAAGGCTTTCTCACCTATTGAATCTATATGTATATATGGACGGTGAAAGGTTATTCTCACGTATGATCTAATGAGCTAAATTATGTTGGATTGAGTTTCAAGACATTCTTCCATGAATATGAACTTCAGTCAAGACTTAATATGAACTCCGTGGGAATTAATGCTTAGCACAGATTGGATATTGAATATGAGATGAAAGCTTTTACGCTAGTTGATTCCGGTTTTCCAAATGGGTCCCTTCTACGCTGGTTGAGTCCGGGTTCCCAAAGTATGTCTCATGAGATGGAAACCTTGTACGTTAGTTGAGTACGAGTTTCTAGTAGCAATCTCTTTATCCCATAAACTATGTGCCCTCATAGGTATTTAGCTAGTGGATCCACCTAAGCTAAGAGCATGGTTCTACCTTAGGCAAGTAGTGCAACCCTTTTCGGTGACAGAGTCACCGAATTCCATGTTAGCTCACATGGTCTATGTAGGTTAAGGCTTAATCCCAATATGACAACAATAATATGAATTATGAACTATGGTTACTCAAGAAGCTTTACTTAGTACGGGTAAGATTTCTGGGGTCTTATTCATACATTGCACAAGTAGGCTTTGAGGGTATTTATGATATGTTATGATGATATGTATGTTAAAAATGCGTATGACTTATGCTTTTCCACTATCTTCATAATGATTTTTAAACTTAGTAAATTGCATGATTCAACTAGAATGTCCCTTTTAGTATGGTCTCAATAATTTTATGCATGACTATCATACTTAGTACATTTTTGTACGAACGCCTACTTTTCCTACATTTTTCCTAAGTGTAGGGTCCTGTTCTCAAGGTGCTAATCATTGTGGCTAAAAGCTTGGATTTGCTTATTCTCCTAGCTTGTTGGTGAGTCCCCATGATTTGAGGACGAATGTTATCTCTTTGTAATTCCTTTCTTGTATTTCTTTTTGGATTATGTTGTATGGGTTGTGTCCCTTTTTCTCATTCGATTATTGTAATAGATGGATATGTTGAGACTTACAGTCCAGACTCCCGCTTCTCTTTAGATGAAAATTTTAGACGTGAAATGTGTTTTTACTCTTATTGTTCTATTGCTTATGTTATGATATGCTAACTAGCTTACATGGAGCCTTTCAGGTTTCTATGTGCCTTGTAACATCTAGGGGGTACCCCTAGGTCGTGACAAACTAGGTATCAGAGCACAAGGTTTAGAATAATTCTAGGATGATGTCTTATAAGCCACGTCTAGTAGAGTCTTGTTCATGAGTGTGAAGCGCACCGCACTTATGAATGAGAGGCTATAAGATGTTTAGGAAATCTCACTTCTTCATTACTCTTAAGTCATGCCGTAGGGTTTAAACTCTAAAAGATTTTTTTCCCTAATCCTTCTCTTATGTCTTCGGAATATGAATATGCGAAGGGCTAATGCTAAAAGGATGGAAAAGGACAATCTGAATCAAGAAGCTCCTCTTCAAGCTCCCCAAGCCCCGATAGATCCTTTGGTTGAACATGTGACCCATGTTGAGTTTAGGTCTATTATCCAATTGTTGACTGAAGGCGTGACAACTCAAGCCAATAGAGAAGTTGTAGCTCCGGTGAATCTTAATGTGAATTCAACTGCTTCAAGGGTTAGGGATTTTTATCGAATGAACCATCCCAAATTTTATGGCTCCAAAGTGGAAGAAGATCCTCAAAGGTTCATCGATGAAGTTTATAAAGTTCTTGCTATTATACGGGTTATCTTCGGAAGAGAAGGTGGAGTTAGCTGCCTACCAACTAAAGGATGTGGCTCAAGTGTGGTATGATCAGTGGAAGGGTGGAAGACCCATAGGAGCGGGCCCAATTGAATGGGAATCGTTAAAATCAACATTAATTGATATATTCTTTCCCCAAGAGTTGAGGGAAGCTAAGGTGGAAGAGTTCATTAACCTTCGTCAAGGAAGTATGTGCATGAAGGAGTATTCCCTTAAGTTCACTCAATTGTCCAAGTATGCTCCAACTATGGTGGCAGATTCGAGGGATAATATAAGTAGGTTTTTGACGGGCGTGTTCGACTTGGTAGAAAAAGAATGTCGTACGGCAATGCTCCATCATGACATGGATATCTCAAGGCTAATGGTATACGCTCAACAAATTGAGGAATCAAAACTCAAGAAAAAGAATAGGGAGGTGAAAAGAACTAGAACCGGTGATGGGAACTTCTCCAATGCTAGGTCCGATGGACAAGGTCGACCAAGGTTTAGACAAAGGTTTTCCAACCAAGGTTCTTGTAGTGCTCCAAAGGTCAACAAGGATAGGGTTTCCAACCCTAAATCTCAAGGAGGTAATTGGCACGCCTCAAATCCCATTGAGACGGACAGGCACCCAATGTTGTAGAGGCCCGAGAGAACCCATATATAACTTTTACCTATCATGCGATTAGCTAAGATAATCATGAAGTTCTAAAAAGTATACGTATAAGCTACAATGATAAAAGAACAACATAGGTAGGCCTAAAATATATACACATGACTCAATTGTTGAGGACATAACTGTTAAGGAACTAACCATAACTACATGCTATACATTAGTCTACAAAGCCTCTATAAGATAGACAGACTTAGAGTAGGTCGGGACAGACCCCGCCTTACCTTTAACTACGATACAATACCAAAATGAATCTACCAAGAACTCACTAAAGCTCTGAATCAAGCTGGAGCTCACCAAAAGTAGCTGAGTGTCGTGTGCTCCTACTGAAGAAGTTTACTAGCTAGAGTACATGTGCCTATAGCATGAAATGCAACGTCCCCCGTGAGGGATGTCAGTACGAAAAAATGTACTGAATATGTAAGGTAATAACATATGTAAATTAAGGGCTCAAATGAAATCAAGTATCAATATATGAGTGCATAGATCAGAAGAGAAGACCATTTTTGTTTACTCTTGTGGGATCATGTAAGTTACATTCTTTTCTTTACTTTTCTGTACTTTATAATCTTTGTAGGGCATGTGATACAAATGACCAACTAATCAGTGGTAGAAGAGGATGACCCATGCTAGGCATTTTAACCCCTGTGATGTTGTCCTCATAATTACATAAATTGGGATCATCCCATGCAAGGCTTTCACCCCTGAGCTGCCACCCTTCTATACCAATTGGGATCGACCCATGCTAGGCTTTCGCCCCTGAACTGCCACCCATAATTCTACAGATTGCTTCACTTAGATTCTTTGATATTTGAGATTGTTGTTTTGTTTGTCATAATCATTTTTTAGATTTGGAAATACGGACCAATAGTAGAAGACATAAAAGTAATAATGTCAAGGCAGTAATGATGACATAATGATCTTAAATGACACAAAATTGACTTCATTTGAATAAGATGAGAATTCACCAAGCTTGCCTTTGCCAATACCATTTTCATTCTAGCACATAGGAGGATAATTACACGTATAGAGTAATGAACATATAATGAAGTAATTCTACACAGTAAGAAGATGGGGGGAAATATTGTTAGCTATTCGGAGATTGTATGTTGTCACTATGTTTCCTTTACTAGGAATAGAACTTAGGAAATTCACTTCGTTAATATTGATCGCAAATATCATATTTCATGCCAAGGAATATCGAATCGAATAGCCTTACATACCTTATTCTTCGACCAGTACAACTATCACGATCCAGCCTCCCCTTTTAGGTGTTAATCTACAATAGAAGTCACGATAAACTAAAATTAGCAGTTGTCACACTTTGGGCCTCGTAAAACAGTAGCTAACTTTGACAGATAATGATCCCATACAACCCTTAAACAAAATGTGTATCACCACACCCTCCTTCTCTGTCCAATACATACCTTATATATATTTTCCCAATATTACCCAAGCTTCCCAACAACAATATACATAAAACATCCCCCAAATATTCTTTATTATAGCAACCAACTATTTAACTCACCATTCCTTGAGTTCTTAATAACAACATATCCATAATTCCTTACTCGAAATCATGCATAAAGAGGACAAAAATAGAACAGTCACCTTACCTCAATTTATGCAACTTCTCCTTTTAACTTGGAATCTTCAAGAACTTAAACTTCCCTTCATACTTAAACAAAAGAAGAAAAGAAAACTTTCTTAATAACGAAGAAAAATGAGCAGTAGCTTGTGGGAATTTCGTCCTTGTAGTTATAATTAAGCATGAATAACATGTTTTCCTAGTCTTCCATGGGAGAATTAAGCTAAATCCATAAGTGTTTCTCTTACTTTGGTTTGCAGATACGAGGGTTTTCTTCAAGCCTTCAGAGAAAAAAAAATAGAGAGCTGAGAGAGAGCTGAAGTTAAATCTGATTTTCCCTAATTGTTAAAATGAGTGAAAAGATCAGCTTATATTGGATTTATATGAAGCCTTCTTGACCATAAAAAAATTCTCTAGAAACTAACTTTTTTTCTCCATTTTGAGCCACTAATTGTTCAAGTAGGTGATGCACCTGCTTATGTACATCAAGCTACTCAAAAGGTCAAACTAGGTGATGCACCTACTTTCCTTTTCTTGGGCTTAACTACCTTGGACCTTGGCAGATTTGGCTGTTGGGCTTCATTTCCATTTTCATTTTATTATATTTAATTTGGGCCTCAAGTGAGTCCATTAAATAGGCCTAAATATGATCATTATCCTTGGGCCCTTTAACTAGATCCACCTAGCTCAAGTAGGTGATGCACCTAGTAGCTTAATTAAGCCAAGAAAGCAGCTCACCATTTTATTCCATTCTCTAAATATTAATCCCTTTTGACTTAGCTTAGTAGTTACATTTAAACCTTAACTCAATTACCACCTTACTATATCGAGTTTAAATACTTCCATCGGGGTTAACTTGGAGTACACATGTTGTAACGTGCAAGACATCACATCATCTTCCAAGCTAGTTTAAACCAACACTAATCATATAAGAGACATGGTCCCTCACCTATACGATAAGGCTATGTTAAGTATTATATGAATAGAACTAGCATATGCGTAACACAAGGTGTTACATCTTCCCCCCATAAGAACAACTGTCTTCGAATGTTAGCATGGTTATCCAGCCCAAACAACTTCAAGCCTAAGTTACGTACTACTATTAATTCATAATACAGATAAACTTTTACTTACTTGTCAATGCCTCAACTCAACATTTTCATATTTCTCATCGATTTGGAAGAGATGAGGATATTTTAGTTTCATTGCTTCTTCCGCTTCACATCCAACTTCTTCTACTTGTTAGTTTTTCCATAGTACTTTTACAGAAGCTACTTGTTTATTTCTTAACTTCCTAACTTGTCTATCCAGAATAGAAATGGGCACTTCTTCATAAGTGAGATCTCCCGTAACTTGTACATCTTCAGTAGGAGTAACACGAGATGGGTCATCTATACACTTTTAAAATATTAAGACGTGAAACACCAGATAAACTGTTGAAAGCTCTTGTGGTAGATCTAACTCATAGGCTACTTGGCCAACCCTTCGAATAATCTCATATGGCACTATATAGCGGGGACTTAACTTCCTTTTTTAGCAAACCTCATTACCCCTTTCATTGGAGCCACCTTCAAGAACACCCAATCCTCTATGGAAAACTCTAGTTCTCTTCTTCTAAATCTGCATATGATTTGTGTCGACTTTGAGCTGTTGCTAGACATTGTTGTATCACCTTAACTTTTTCCATAGCTTGATGAACAAGATCTGGCCTAAATAAGACAGTTTTACCCAGTTCAAACCAACTGATTAGTGATCTAAATTTTCTACCATATAAAGATTCATAAAGTGCCATTTTAATACTTGAATGCCAGCTATTGTTGTATGCGAACTCGATCAGCGGCAAATGATCATCCCAACTACCTTTGTAGTCTAATATACAAGCTCACAACATATCCGCAAGTGTTTGATTTGTACGTTCTGCCTGACCGTCTGTTTGAGGGTTAAAAGTTGTACTTAAATTCACCTGTGTTCCCAAACTCTTCTAAAATTACTTCCAAAAATTTGCAATGAATTGAGCTCCCTTATCAGATATAATAGAGATTGGCACTCCATGTAGATGAACTATCTATTTAATATACAACCTTGCATACTCTTCAACGGTATAAGTTGTCTTGACCGCCAAAAAGTGCATTGATTTGGTCAGTCTATCAACAATAACCCATATAGAATCAAACTTACGAAATGAACGAGGCAAACAAGTGACAAAATCCATGTTGATCATGTCCCACTTCCAAATTGGAAGTTCTTTACGCTGCATATAACCTCCAGGGTTTTGGTGCTCTATTTTTACTTGTTGACAATTTGGACATTGAGCCACAAATTCTGCAATGTTCTTCTTCATGTCACCCTATCAATACACTTCTTTCAATTCACGATACATTTTGGTTGACCCTAGATGGACATAATATCTTGAATGATGTGCTTCCATCATAATCCTGTTTCTTAGTCCATCTATATTGGGTACATACAATCTGTTTTGGCATGTGAGTACTTCATCTTCCGTAAGCTGAAATGCTATTGTAATACCTTTTTGTACATTCTTTCTAATTTGTGATAGAATAGGGTCCTTATACTGCTTCTCTTACACTTCATCCACTAATGAAGATTCTACCGCATTCTGCACGATAACCCGTTCATCCAGAGACTCAAGAAGGGGAACCCCCAAGCTAGCTAATTGGTATAGATCTTTAGTTATTCCATGTTTTTACAGGGGCTGCCTATAGGTACTTGCAATTGTTTTATGACTTAATGCATCAGTGTTGCGCCCAAATCGCACAGGCAAGTGCATGTGGTCGTTCAAGTATTAAAGTGGCTCTTATAAAGAACCGGGTATCGTACCCACATGGACTTACGTTTAGAATCACTCAATTTCTCCAACTTTCAGCTAATCACAAGTGTATCAATATTCCAAAAGTGATTTAGTTTATAATTCTAAAAGTTAAAATAAAATGTAACAAACGCGATTCAATTTCAAGGGTTAAAAACAATGATTAGGTAAAGTCCAGGGTTGTAGCTCTTATCAGGATTCATGCAATCATTATCATTTGAATGGGTAATTATCAACTATCGAATCAATCAATCACAGGGTTAAATGTATGATCATGGTCTCCCGACCTCTAATCGCCTACAATAAATGACAACCTAACTATATCGTTGAGCGGGGATAGGCTGGATCAAGTACCGAGCATTATGATTTCTTTATGTATAGTGACCAAGCATGATTTCTTCGTATATCCCTATCCTAGATACAAATTAACCCTAATATGATGCCCTACGTTCTATCCTCTTATTCCTCTCCCGAGTTCAATTCGAACAATGTATTTATTTCAATGGTGATCAGTCACGAAATACAAAAAAAAAAAACATAAGAAAGATTCATATGATAATTTATATTAACCTAATGAAAACTTAATAGATTACAATCATCATGTAGCCACAGCCCTAGAACTAGGTTATTTAGCTACTCATAATCAAAGATTCGATCAAACAATGTTCAAGTATCATAGAAGGATCGAAAGTAAAAGAGTTTAGGAAAAAAACCCTAAGAATGATGAAAATGTTCTCCCAAGTCGTTGTTCTTCAAAACCCAGAAAAAGAATTTTTTACTAAAATAAAATATTAATCTATTTATACTAAAAGTCGAAACGGCCAAAACTGGACCACAACGGCGCGACGTGGAGGCATCTTTAAATTCCCATTCGAACAGAATTGCTCATCTCCGCGACGCGGGCACTCTACGGAGTGTTCTTTCTCAAACTCGCATCTCGCGAATTAATATAGGACTCCCTCTCCGCGACGCGGAGAGGGCACAGAGTGCTCTGCCTGGAATTTTATTTCACGAGCCAACTTATAATTCCTCTCCACGACGCGGAAAGGATATGGAGATACCTTGATTGAAATTTCTTCAATCTTCTTCCTCGCTTCCTTTCGACCCGGATCTGTTGTGTTCCCCATTGTCCATTTTCATACTCGTTTCTTCAATTAAGCTCAGATACACAACTAATCGTGTTGGTTAACTCATAAACACCCAAAAGACTTGATAAGACTATAAACAAACATATTGAATTCAAACTTAGCATAAATGGGGGCATTATTAGATTTCTGGGTATATAAATATGCCTAAGATCACTACCCCACACTTAGAGCTTTGTTCGTCCTCGAACAACTTAGCAACTACTCCTAGACCTAGACTCTCTATTATGGTATTTTTGTGTCCGCCACTTTCTTTCAAGGATATGTAAATAGCTAACACATGCATGATTTTTTTTAAAGGAAGCATGACTCCTGTAATTTACTTGACAACTTTTAGCAACCAATGTATTCAATAACATGTGCACCATTACATATCACCTACCCTTCATACAACAAGTGCTCCTCACTCCAAAGAAAAGTCCACACACTCAAAACAGCAAATTGAATATACTTTAAGGACTTTACAAACATTGGAATACTCTCACTCAACAAAGACATCAAACATGTATGCATTGAGAACCATAAGCTTGCCCATTATGTATATCTCTACTAATAAAGTGTGTTATGCTCAAAATCAAATAGAACTTGTTTTGGTTGTAATGTAGGCTTGAGGTAAGGGAGAATTCGTTGAGATAAAATTAGTGACTTATCCTCCCTAATGCACCAGATTAAACTTCCTTCCTACATTCACCACTTTTTCTTCTCTTTAGCCCCCTCTTCCTTCAAAATATTTCCACTAGTATTACCAACCTTACCTTTATTTCTCACTCACCCCTTTATTTCCATAGCTTTTTTTTAAGCACTCAACAATAGCCACCCTTGACTTAGAGATTTCTCTCGAGTTAAAGTGCACATTGCCCTTGTAAGGGCCAAGGCCATCATTAAGGTATCCACTAAGTTAGCCACCTTCAACTTAGGCTTTTAACCTTACTTGAAGTGCACACTGTCCTATGGACTAGGGCCAATCTCAGATTAAAAATTATGGGGTATCATTTTGCCACCTTTTTTCACTCTTCCCCAATAAACTAAACATTTCCACCCTATTTACTTTTTCCGTTGTTTTCACTTTTTCTCCTAGCATAGTGCATTAGGGATTTGGGATCGAAGCTAATGGTATAAGAAAAAAGGATTTGACTTCATTACGTGGGTTAGAACAAAATCAAGGCTAAAGAGGCTCAATTGGGCTATACTAGGGATGTTGTTTCTGATAGGGCTAAAATTCAAGACAATTCAAAGAAAGGCTATTATCATCTTCTAAACACAACAACACTTGTATTTCGCTTCAATAACATGCCTGGAAAGTTCTAGACTAAGATGCATTCATGGATACTACAAAATCTCACCACACATGTCACAAGTTCTAATCAAGAATGGTTCAATCCCAACACACAATTAGTTCATGCACAAGGTCCAATTTAAGCTTAAGTTGCAATCAAGTCAACTACAAAAAAGTTCAACAACATTCATATATCGACTTCAAAACATGCTTTTCATACATATTCCCTTCAGACTTTTAGCTTTAGCACAAACCAACGTAAGACTCAATGATGAAATTACCCTTAAGACGGTCGTCATCCATCTATCATTAGGCAATGTGACTCAACTACGACTACTGACTCAATCCTACAAAGACAAAATATTTTTGTATTTTGCACGGTTCAAAGGGACTTTCCTTGGCCAAAGAACCAAAAACAACCTCCAAGGAACCCAAAATAAAACAAACCAAAAATAAAACAGACTCTAACAGTGTTCAACAATAAAAATATATATAGACCAGGTATGTTTCTCACCCCTCACCCCACACTTATACATTAGCACTGTCCCTAGTGCTTTACACAAATTATCAGAACAGTTCAAAAGGTAAGGTGAAAACACTCCCTAATTAATCCTCCATCGCATCACCCCCGTCGACCTCATCACCGACCTGAGCGGGGCCGACCTTTTCATCAGAATCAAACTCTACGTCCGAGCTAGTACGCAAGTGCTCCTCATCAGTCGGAATATCATTATCGACCGGCTCACGAAATGCAGGAGTAATGCCCAGTAGGGCCTTGGCGTGGTCATTCATGGTGTAACGCCTCTCAACATCTCCCAACTGCATATCAGTGGAAGCCAAGTAGCCATTCTGATGGCGCAGCATCTCTAGATCATACATTCTAGCCATAATCAGCTCATCGCGTCGATGGCGCTCAACAGTGGTGAGATTTGGGCCAAACTCAATGTCGGGTCCCCTAGTTCTATAGATGTCCACTGATGCTGGGAATAGGGGTGCCATGTAGTCCAAATTTTCTTCAAGGACACCTGCTACACGAGACATCCTGGTAATAAGGCCACCAAAATCATACATGTGCCCTTCGTGAATCCATGCCTTTCGCATAGCAGATTTCAAAACATCTCCAATATTCAGCTCAGTTCCAATCATCAAGGCATATACCAAGCACACCCTATCACGAGTAATATTTGTGTAGTGGAGACCTGGTATCAAGCAGTTCATGGCAACTCTTAGCCAGACGCGCGTCTCCCTAAGCATCTGAGCATAGGG
Organism: Solanum tuberosum; assembly: GCF_000226075.1. Lineage (NCBI taxonomy): Eukaryota > Viridiplantae > Streptophyta > Magnoliopsida > Solanales > Solanaceae > Solanum > Solanum tuberosum. The sequence continues at coordinate 2,632,202 of NW_006238956.1, forward strand.
AAGAGATTGGTGATATATCTTGCCACTATGCTTAGTCCATTGTGCCATGGACTGTGGACCGCATAAAGTATGTGTGATGGCCCAGTATGGAGGGTGTATGTTCAACCCTGTCAGCACTAGTGGATCAGTGTCATGTGGTGTACCTAATATATCATTTATACATACGGGAGTAAGAGGCACATTAACTCCCCTCACAGTCACAAAATGGGATCTTGCCTTCGGCGCCTAGTTGGCGTAGAACTCTCGGACCATGTGCAAGTTGCACTCTTCTGTTTGGCAAAGATAAACTCCATCCGCAGCTCCCTGATCCGTGTTAATATCTGTGGGAAGTCCCGCGCCAGGCTGTCCTTGTCAACACAAATGTCAGAAAAATACGACGCCTCAGTGTGATTTTTGGACCAAGCCTTTCCTTCTTTGGTTACAACTTTTACGCCAAATCGCCTTGTTTGGCCCGTGGGAACTGCAAGTGTGAATAAGACATTCCCACTTCGGACACGTTTCCTCTGGCTCGATGTGGCCACTTCCTTGCCGGGTCTTTGTGAGCTCGACATGATTCCCTGCAAGCATAAACAAAGCAGCCCAAATGACTACACATCTTTGATAAAAATATGGGTGGTCTGCACACATCACCCCACACTTAGTTCACTGCAACCTTTTGCCTAGGTACTTATACTTCCCACAGACGTACACAAGTAAACCACCGCAAACACCAACAACTTCACGCATGTCTCATGAACATACCAATGATTGACTCTCATATATGACTCAGAACCCCGCACAACTCTATGCACACAACCAATACTCACACTTCATGCATTAATCGCCAAATTTCTGTCTACTCTATAATTCGACACTATATTCACCCAAATTGCAATGACAACATATTCAACCACCTATTAGACCTCACAAGTGTACGCATTTCAAACCCCCAAAATTTCTCTAACCCCACAGGTACATAACAATCAGGTAATTCTACTCAAGATTTCGAAACCACCAATAAATTGATAGTTTAGATAGTCAGTCCCAATCATTCATAACCCACCTATAATACCCTATCAATTTCAACCAATCAACCTAAAGCCCAAGCATAAGTGATAGTAGGTGAGTTTTTTTTTTTAGAAATTGGACAACACCTGTATCACTCAACATAAAACCTTTTAATGTGATCCAATACACTTCAAACACCACACCAAATCACACAAACAACAACCCATAGTTCTACATATCAAGATTCCCAAACTCCACTGACAAGAGTAGCAAAATACATACCTTGGATGATAGAGAAGAGTGAATTCGAGAGAAAACGATGGAAAGTTGCCTCTACGTTATGGATTGACATTAGAAAATTGCAAGGGAAGAGGGAGGGGGAGAAAATCGGGGTTTTGATGGGTGAAGTAATGGGGAATTTAGAAATAATTTGGGGGTTAAAAGGGACTGGGTCGGTTTATGTCCAAAGAAAAATGGGTAAAAACTTGTTTGATTAATGAAAAGCAAAATCTGCTTACCTAGGGCGCGACACGATGCCTTCACGGACAGTTCTGCCTCGCCGAAATTAATTAATTTTTGCGGGGCAAAATTTAACCTAGCCTCCGCGATGCGGAAGCTCCACGAAGATAGCTTCTTTTTTATGTAAACATATTTACCGTCGAATCCAAATTAATGGCCTCCCTCCGCGACGTGCCAACATCACAGACTGTTCTTCCTCGACTTGGAAAATTAATTCCAAGCGACAGAAAATTGGCCACCCTCTCCGCGATGCGGTAGCTACACGGAGCTGCCTTGGCCCAAATTCCTGATTCCTGCATCAGCACACAACCCATTAGTAAAAACACGATGGGTTGCCTCCCATCCACCGCCTTAGTTTTGGTCGTGGCACGACTCATATATTTGTAGTTTTCTGAATATATCATTTATATTTTTACTAATTCCTGTGAATTGAAATAACAAAACAAAAGAAAATAAATCCTAACTATTACAAAGGGTCACGGGTTTCCTCCTGTGCAATGCCTGATTTAACGTCGTGGCACGACCCATCTCATGACTCACTCACCATTCAATGTGAGCGCTTCAAGCTCACGATCCACATCATTCTCAAAATAGTGCTTGACCTTTTGACTATTTACAAGGAAAGTAGAGCTCTTGTCCTTGTTCCTTAGCTCTACAGCACCATGCTGGGTCATCCTCACCACTTCAAAAAGACCACTCCACTTAGACCGAAACTCTCCGGGGAACAACTTCAACCTTGAGTTAAACAACAACACTAGTTGACCAGGCTCAAAAGTGTGTGACACAATATGGTTGTCATGCCACCTCTTGGTCTTCTCTTTATAAAGCTTAGTGTTTTCATAGGCATGGAGCCTAAATTCTTCTAACTCATGCAGCTACATCATCCTCTTCCTTCTAGCTAATTCAACATCCAGATTCAACTTTTTAATTGCCCAATATGCCTTATGCTCCATTTCAGCTAATAAATGACACGCTTTTCCAAACACCATTCGATAAGGAGAAGTCCCTATCGGTGTCTTGTATGCAGTCCGGTATGCCCACAAGGCATCATTTAGCTTGTCAGCCTAATCTTTCCTTTGGGCATTCATAGTCTTTTGGAGAATCTGCTTGACTTCTCTATTAGATACTTCCATATGTCCACTAGTCTGAGGATGATATGTTGTAGCCATCTTGTGTCTTACCCCATATTTAGCTAATAAATTATGCACTGAACTATTAATAAAGTGTGTACCTCCATCAATGATCATTGCCCTTGGAGTTCCAAACCTTGTGAAGATGTGCTTCCGGATGAATTTCACAACAACCTTTGAATCATTGGATGGTAATGCAACAGCCTCCACCCACTTGGACACATAGTCCACTGCTACTAAGATGTATTGATTACCATGAGATGATGGGAATGGTCCCATGAAGTCTATCCCCCAGATGTCAAAGATCTCTACCTCCAGTATATTGCTCAATGGAATCTCATGCCTTCTAGAAATGGTGCCCATTCTTTGACACTGATCACAACCCTTCATAAACATAGCAGCATCTTTAATAAGAGTAGTCCAAAAGAAATCAGATTGCAATACCTTATGTGCAGTTCGTTCGCCCCATGGTGTCCACCATATGGTGAAGAGTGACAACTCTCCAACACTTGTGTCGCTTACTGTTCAACTATACACCTTCTCATCATCTGATCAGGTCCCTGCTTGAATAAGAAGGGCGCATCCCATACATAGAAGCGTGCATCATACTTCAGCCTCTACTTTTGATGTGTTGAGGCTCCAGGTGGAAATAAACCACTCACCAGAAAATTTACAATACTAGCATACCAAGGCACTTCATCAAGGTCCAAAGCAAGAAATTGCTCATCAGGAAACTCTTCACGAATCTGCCCCTCATTCTTCACATGAGATGAATCTTGTAATCTGGACAAATGATCAACTATGTGGTTCTCAGTTCCCTTCTTATCTCTTATCTCTAGATCAAACTCCTACAATAGCAAAATCCACCTAATCAGCCTCGGCTTCACATCCTTCTTATTAAACAAGTACCGAATTGCAGCATGATCAGTGTACACTACAACCTTGGTTCCTACCAAGTATGACCTGAACTTATCAAACGTAAACACCAATGCCAGCATGGGTCTTGCAGTCTTAGAAAAGTCCTTGATGAACCTCCTATAGAACCCAACATGGCCTAGCAAGCTTCTCACTCCCTTCACTATGATGGGTGGTGGCAGCTTCTCAATAACCTCCACTTTAGCTTTGTCAACTTCCTGCCCATTCTTGAAGATTTTGTGTCCTAACACAATCCCCTCTCGAACTAAAAAGTGACACTTCTCCCAGTTCAACACAAGGTTTGTTTCTTCACACCTAGCAAGAACCCTGTCAAGATTAGTCAAACAAAGTTCAAAAGACTCACCAAACACCGAGAAATCATCCATGAACACTTCAACAAAATCATCCACCATATCATAGAAGATTGTCATCATGTATCTCTAAAATGTTGCCGGTGCATTGCATAATCTGAATTGCATGCGCTTGAACGCGTAAGTGCCATACTGACAAGTGAATGTAGTCTTCTCCTAGTCCTCTGGTGCAATAACAATCTGATTGTACCCTGAGTAGCCATGAAGGAAACAGTAGCTAGCATTCCTGACCCGCCAATCTATCCAGCATCTGATCAATAAAAGGCACCGGGTAATGGTCATTTCTAGTTGCATCATTCAACTTTTTCTAATCCGTGTAAATCTGCCACCCAGTCACTGTTCTTATGGGTATCAATTCATTCTTTTCATTGGTCACCACCGTCTTCCACCCTTCTTGGGCACACACTGTATTGGTTTACCCATTTACTATCTGATATGGGGTACACGATCCCTGCATCTAACTACTTGATTACCACTTTTCTCACCATATCCTTCATCACTTGATTCAGTCTCCGTTGATGTTGTGCACTCGGCTTATGCCCTTCCTCCATATAGATTTTATGCATGCACAACGCGGGACTAATTCCATGGATGTCAGACATTTGCCAACCCAAAGCTGTTTCTCTATTCTTCAAGATGATTAACGCTGCTTCCACTTATGCATCAGACAATGCTGCAGACAAAATAATTGGTAATGTTTTATCTTCACCCAAAAATGCATATCTGAGGTGGGCTGGCAATGCTTCTAATTCCAGCTAGGGCGCTACTTCAATGGAGGGCTTGGGTGGAGGACCCAACACCCTATTTAAAGGCTCCCAACGATCTTCGGATGTACCTACAAGTGCCACATCAAGATATTGCACCATTTCATGTGCCTCAGCATCCCCATAGATATCATCTCCTACTAACACTTGCTCTAAAAGGTCCTTAGATGCAATGTATCGAGCCTCTGCCTCAAGATCTATCATAGTTATGGCAGAAAATTCCTCATAAACAAGTGGCAGCTTTAATGCCTTGTACATGTCGAACACCTCCATTTTATCATGGGCCCGCATAGTGAGTTAACCATCTGCTACATCTATCATAGCCCGCCTAGTAGCCAAGAAAGGTATTCCTAATATGAATGGGACCTCAGGATCTGGCTCAAAATTCACGACAACAAAGTCTACTAGGAATATCAACGATCCCACTTGCACTAAAATATCCTCTACAACACCCTCAGCCCTAGCAACAGATCTGTCAGCCAACTGTAAGATGATGGTAGTAGGTTTAGGACTACCCAACCCCAGCTTTTTGTACAACAAAGTTGGCATCAAATTGATACTAGCTCCTAGATCACACAATCCTAGCGCATGAATGCTCAGCCCTATAGTGATCTGAACCGTAAAGCTACCCGTATCTTTCAATTTAGTGGGCAACTTATTTTGGATTTCGGAGCTGCACTATTTAGTAAGTGCAACAGTCTCATATTCAGTCAGCCTCCTTTTGTTCGTCACATTCTCCTTCACATATTTCACATATCTGGGTATACTCTGCAAAACATCTACCAATGGCAAGTTAATGTGAACTTGTTTCAAAAAAGAGAGAAACTTACCAAACCATTCATCCTCCTTCTGTTTCTTGAACTTTTGAGGGAATGGAGAAGGTGGTTTCAACATTGGTTGCACTCGGTCTTCTTGTGCAACAACTTCGCTCTCCTTAGGTTCACTCTCTTTCATCACAACTTCAGTGTTTCTTTTTTAGGAGCTAACTTCTCCAATTTCAAACCACTGCGCGTACCTACCGCGTTTACCTGCTTGGGATTTGGATCAGTGTTTCTCGACAAACCTCCTTGCGGTCTTGAGTTTTGGGCACTAGAAAACTGCCCGAATTGCTTCTCCAGATTTTGTGTAGCCAACTGATTATTTCTCACATCAGTAGCTAACTGGGCTTGATCAGCCATGATCTTTTTCAGCATCTTCTCCATGCTCATGTTACCAGACTGCTTATTAGGATGCTCCTGTTGGACCTGTGGTTGGTACCTTTGTGCATTTCCTTGGGGTCTATACTGATTTTGGCCTTAAGCCTGATTTTGATTTCCATCCCAAGAAAAGTTTGGATGGTTGTGCCAACTTGGGTTGTAGGGCTGGCAGGGGGACCGGGTCGGCCCGTCCTGGCTCGCGACCGATTCGAGAACCGTCTGGCCAGACCCAATCCCATCTTTTTGCGCGGGTTAGGGGACCGGTTAGGGGTCGGTTCACCATTTGGTCCCGGCCCGTCTGAACAGGCCGGTTTTCGTGGGATCCCCATTGTTTTTTTTAAAAAAGAAATAAAATTGTACCCGTTGGGGCAACGGCTAGTGGGCCCCCCAACGGATTTATTCCACTTTTTTACTTCCCTACCACCCCTTACTTTTAATATTTTAATTTAAACCCTCAAGTGATCATAAATACATTTTAACCCATTTTTAATATTATAAACACCCCTCTATCCCTTATTATTTCTTACAAAATCATCTATTCTCTCATCTATTTCTATATCCTCTCAATCTTAAGTATTAATTTTTTATTCCATTTGAGGCTCATATTACTATAATACATATATTTCAATTCTAAATTTTCATATTATATCATAATATATGTAATTCTCATATTTGCTATCAAGTATTGGAGTTCCAAATTACAAGTTACAACAAACTACAAGCTTCAAGAATCGGTTATAATGTCTACTATTAACGCAGACGTTTGGTACATTCGTTTCATAATATTTATATTTTATTTTTCGTTATTAATTTTTTTGTTATTATTATTTTTATATTACACTTTATATATAATTAAATATGAGTTCTAGCAAAAAAAGATACCGGTAAAGGAAAAGAGAAAGAACCAAGTGGCATTAGTAAGTTATTTAATTTTAACAAAAAAAAGTAGTAAAGAAAAAAATAAGAGTAAATGTGGTGTTACTTCTTCTAAATCAATGTCTAGAATTAGATTTAATACAAATGATTCTACTTATGTTGATGATACTTCTTATGATATTGATTCAAATGTTCAACTCGATCATGAACTTTTAGAATGAATTTATGGTAATATTAATCCTTATCTTGATGAAAATTACAGGTGAAGAAGTAGAAGTTGGTTCGGGAGAAGAGGAATTAGAAGATACACCTACTAGTCCGGTGACAGAAGTTCCAAATGAAACTACAAATTCCACAGAGAAAAATTGTGGACGCCCACCCCTAGTTCCTCCTACAAGGGAGAAGATGAAGTATCAACCCCCTAAAACTTCTGTTGTGTGGCAATTTATGACTTTAGATAAGGAAAACTCTATTGATATTTGTAATAAGTGTAAGAAACATTTTAACATAAACAAGGTGGAGGTCAAGGTGGGATGGGGGGCTTAAATAGACATTTGTTATCTTGTGTGCCGATTCAATATAAAGAAGCTAAAGCATTAGCCGATAGAAAAAAAGGATTCCAGTTACTGATTTTGATATTAATGTTAATGAATCGGTAGGGGCTTCTAACATGGTTCAAGGAACATTAGATCCTTCTAACCCTAGTGGTCCACTAACACAACGTAAATATAATAAGGAAAGAGATCGCGAAAATTTAGCTAAAATGGTTTATGTTTGTGGTTTGCCTTATAGTTTTCCTTCACATCCCGGTTTTATTGAATATATTCAACAAACTTATAATCCTACTTATAGAGGTTTTTCAAGAAATACTATTAAAATCTGATGTTTTTGTATATCAAGGTAAACATTGTCAATATCTTCGTTGTATATTTAGCATATTAGATTGTAGAGTGTCTATAACTTTGGACATGGGTCTTAGTGTTAATGGACATGATTATTTAACTGTTACAGAACATTGGATTGATCATAACTAGAATTTGCAAACAAGAATCTTAAGTTATAAAGAATGTGTAGAGAAAAAAACTGGTGCATATATAGCTTCAAATATTTTGAGTGTTTTAGGTTATTACATGTTTATAGATAAAGCAATGTTTGTCGCATTAGATAATGCATCTAATAATACAAACGCTGCTAATATGTTAAAAGTTAGATTATGTCCAATTGATGTTAATGATTTTCATGTTAGATGTGTTGCACATGCATTAAATTTAGTTGTACAAGATGGTATTTCATTATTTGATTGTGGTTGTATGAAAATTGAATATGTTGTTGCCTGGTTTATTTATGCTCATAGAGCTACTAGAATTAGGGAATTTAATGAGCGTTGTGTACTATGTAATTTGCCACTAAGAAAAATTCCAAGACATATTAAAACAAGGTGGAATTCTTTTTACGAAATGCTTTCAGCTGCTTACGAATATAAAGGACCCGTACAAATGGTGTTTAATGCTCATAATGTTGACCCATTAGATATAATTTATGAAGAAGATTGGGAAGAAACTAATGAACTATTAAAAGTTTTAAGACTTTTTTATGATGCTACAACCATGTTTTCTGGAATTTATATCCTACTATTTCATCAGTATTAATAAATATTTGTGCTATTTTAATTGAATTTTCTAAATACAAAAAAATTGAAAAATTTAGAGTTGCAATTGAAGGTATGATTGAAAACATTTTAATTTTTTTTTTCTATTCCTCAAATTTATTTAACTGCTACTTTACTTCATCCTGACTATAAATTACAAGGTGTGCAGGGACTTGTTGACACTTTTTATGATACTTTAGAAATTTTACCAGAAGAAATTCCAACTTGTGAAATGTGTAAGTCTAGCATAAAAGTAGAAGCAAAAGTTTTGTATGAAAAATATAGAACTACAGGAAATACTCAAGGAGAAGTTGGTCAAACTTCTAATCTTCAGAGTAAAGCTCGAATTTCAAGTTATATGTGAGGTTTTGTTGGTCTTAATTCTACTAACCGTGATGATTTTGAAGAATATCTTCATCAATCTTTAGAAACTGTGGAAGACAAAGATGGCAATGAAGATTTATTAGCATGGTGGAGGAGGCGGAGCGTTGCATTTCGAATTTTGAGCAAAATGGTTCGTGATGTTCTAGCTATTCAAGCTTCATCAGTTGCATCGGAGGCTGCTTTTAGTGTGGCAAGGTTTCAAATTGGCGATCATAGACATTCATTGGCGGAGAAAGTTTGGAAACATCAGTTTTATTTAGAGACTGGGTCAACGCCGAGAGGAGGAATTATAATTTGCCAAAGTTAAGTTTCAGACAAGAAGGTTGGGTTAAAGCGGTAATTGAATCTAGTGACGATGAATTAGAGTCACAAGAGTTTCTAGCAAGTTTGCCAACACCGAAGGATGTCACCATCGATATGATTCGACAATTAGAATTGAATTTTAAAGGAGAACAAAGTTATTAGATTACATCCGAGAAATAATTGAAACAGAACCCTTCCTAGAAGGTGGCTGCGTAAATTAGTTACTCATCTAATATTTGTAACAAATATTAGTTTTACATATGAGAACTTATTGAAACAGAACCCTTCCTAGAAGGTGGCTGCGTAAATTAGTTACTCATCTAATATTTGTAACAAATATTAGTTTTACATATGAGAACTTATTGAAACAGAACCCTTCCTAGAAGGTGGCTGCGTAAATTAGTTACTCATCTAATATTTGTAACAAATATTAGTTTTACATATGAGAACTTATTGAAACAGAACCCTTCCTAGAAGGTGGCTGCGTAAATTAGTTACTCATCTAATATTTGTAACAAATATTAGTTTTACATATGAGAACTTATTGAAACAGAACCCTTCCTAGAAGGTGGCTGCGTAAATTAGTTACTCATCTAATATTTGTAACAAATATTAGTTTTACATATGAGAACTTATTGAAACAGAACCCTTCCTAGAAGGTGGCTGCGTAAATTAGTTACTCATCTAATATTTGTAACAAATATTAGTTTTACATATGAGAACTTATTGAAACAGAACCCTTCCTAGAAGGTGGCTGCGTAGATTAGTTACTTCGCTAATATTTGTAAATTGTAACTTCTAAGTTCTAAGTTGCAATTAGATTTTATTGAATAAATTTGAAGGCTTTATTCAAGTCTTTTTTGTACAACTATTATCTTGCATTTTAATTTTAATATATACATACATATTTACTAAACTAACTTTAAAATAGTTAATTTAAAAATTGAAATTTGACATTTGAAATTTCAAGTTTAAATTACTTTAAAATATTTAAAATACAAATTTGAACTTCTCAAATTTGAAATTTGAAATTTGAAACTTAAGCATTATTTATTAGCTAAAAATGTTACTGAAAACCAAATAAACTAAAAATGTTATTCAATAACATATAATTTCAATACAAATAAATAAGTAGATAAAAAATAAAAAATCCCACGTCCCGTCCCGTCCCGCCAAACCCCGTCCCATCCCGTATATATAGTGGGACGGGATGGGACGTATTTTTGTCCCCCCAATTCCGGTCCCGGCCAAATACCGCCAGCGCCATCTCCCGTCCCGTCCCGTCCTTGTCCCCCTGCCAGCCCTATCGGGTTGTAAGAGTTTCCATAATTCTGCTTGCCTCCTCCTCATTGCGCATTTCCTACAAAATTAACAGAATTCGGGTTTGCACCATATACCTCTGCACTATGATCACCACCTCCACAGATCTCATACCAATTTGGTGATTGTTGAACTGCATTCACCTGCCCAGGCGGTTGTCCCAATGCTAGATTGTTGAAGAGGGTGTTTATCATATTTTGCATTGTAGCAACCTATGCAGTTAAAGAAGTCACTACATCTACTTCTAGCATACCTGCATTTTTTTGTATCACATGTTTCACCCCTCCTCCGTTCCATTCGGGGTTACCCTTTGAGATCCTGTTCAGCAAGGTGAATAGCTCAGCATATGTCTTTTCCAAAGCCTGACCGCCTGCAGCTGAATCAAGTACAATTTTGGTGTTAGGCTCCAATCCTTCAATGAAGGTATGGAATAACACCTCATTAGATTGATAATGATATGGGCAGCTCATCAGCATCGATTTAAACCTGTCCCAAGCTTGGTACAAGTTCTCTCCCCCTTTCTGTCTAAAACTCAGAATGTTGCTCCTCAACTTAGCTTTTTTCCCAGATGGAAAAAATCTGATGAGGAACTTTTGTGCCAGGTCCTTCCAGGTGGTAATTGAGTTTACGGGCTCTGAGTTTAACGATCTTTTTGCTTCCCCAATCAGAGAAAAGGGGAATAAAGTGAGACTCGTGTAATCCTCGTTTACTCTAGTTGGAGTATAAGTATCACTGATCTCGAGGAAGTTTTTGGTGTGGACTGTTGGATCCTGTGCGATAGACTAGTGAACTGCCCATTACTTTGCAATAGTTAAACCATACTCTGCTTGAGTTCAAACCTTCCACCAGCTGCACGTTTCTAATTGGATGATGTCACTGGAACGACCCCAAAAATGCCCGAAAATGTGCTTCGG
>NW_006238956.1:2643628-2657725 GCF_000226075.1 Solanum tuberosum
TGTCACGTCTAGGCCCTAGGCTTGGGTCGTGACAGTCACGTTGGTGATACGTGGGATTTCCACATCTCTTACCTTCATCTCAGCCATTATTTCAGGTTCCTCTTGCTCAACTCTTGCTACTGGAGATGTTGGTTCACTAACAACAAGAGGGACCGGATAAGTGAGTCGTCTTTGCCTTCTCCGATAGTGAATGAATCTTTCTGATTCAGCTAGAGGCTCTACCAATCCTTGATCGCCGTCCAGTTTGAAATCTCAGAACAACCTGCAACAATGAATTGCTAAGATCAAGTTGTCAAACATGTTTTTTAACTTCAGAAATCAGAAAAATCAAATAATTCCTAATTCTAAAGTCCCCGGCAGCGGCGCCAAAAAGTTGTTGCGCTCAAATCGCACATGCAAGTGCACGTGGTCGTTCAAGTATTAAAGTGGCTCTTATAAAGAGCCAGGTATCATACCCACAGGGACTTCCGTTTAGAATCACTCAATTTCACCAACTTTAAGCTAAGCACAAGTGTATCAATATTTCAAAAGTGATTTAGTTTATAATTCTAAAAGTTAAAATAAAATGTAACAAATGCGATTCAATTTCAAGGGTTAAAAACAATGATTGGGTAAAGTTCAGGCTGCAACTCTTATCAGGATTCATGCAATCATTATCATTTAAATGGATATTTATCAACTATCAAATTAATGAATCACAGGGTTAAATGTATGATCATGGTCTCCCGACCTCTAATCGCCTATGATAAATGACAACCTAACTACATCGTTGAGCGGGGATAGGCTGGATCAAGTACTGAGCATTACGATTTCATCTTGTATAGTGACCAAGTATGGTTTCTAGGTATATCCCTATCCTAGATACAAATTAACCCTAATTATTAAGAGTTAATCATGATCCCTATGCCCCACGTTCTATCCTTTTATTCCTTTCTCGAGTTCAATTCGAACAATATATTTATTTCAATAGTGATCACGAAATACAAAAAATAAGAACATAAGAAAGATTCATATGATAATTGATATTAACCCAATGAAAACTTAATAGATTACAATCATCATGTAGCCACAACCCTAAAACTAGGGTATTTAGCTACTCATAATCAAAGATCCGATGAAACAATGTTTAAGTATCATAAAAGGATCAAAAGTAAAAGAGTTCAGGAAAAAATTCCCTAAGAATGATGAAAACGTTCTCCCAAGTCGTCTTTCTTCAAAACCTAGAAATTTTTTTTTTACTAAAATAAAATATTAGTCTATTTATACTAAAAGTCGAAACGGCCAAAACAGGACCACAACGGTGCGACACAGAGGCATCATTAAATTCCCATTCGAACACAATTGCTCATATCCGCGACGCGGGCACTCCACAGAGTGTTTTGCCTTAAACTCACATCTCATGAATTAATTTAGGACTCCCTCTCCGCGACGTGGAGAGGGCACATAGTGCTCTGCCTGGAATTTTATTTCACGAGAAAATACTGAGATGCCTTGATTGACATTTCTTCAATCTTCTTCCTCGCTTCCTTTTGAACCAGATCTGTTGTGTTCCCCACTGTCCATTTTCGTGCTCATTTCTCCAATTAAGCTCACCTATACAACTAATCATATTGGTTAGCTCATAAACACCCAAAAGACTCGATAAGACTATAAACAAACACACATTGGATTAAAACTTAGCATAAATACGAGCATTATTAGGATTCTGAGCATATAAATATGCCTAAGATCAATCAGCTACTACATTTGCTTTCCCGGGATGATACAAGATATCAATGTCATAATATTTTAATAACTCAAGCCACCTTCGCTGCCTCAAATTTAGGTCCTTTTGCTTAATGATATATTGCAAACTCTTGTGATCAGTATATATGTCAACATGGACTCCATTCAAGTAGTGGCGCCATATATTCAAAGCAAATACAATTAATTGTTGCTAGCTCTAGATCATGGGTTGGATAATTTTTCTCATGTAGCCGCAGCTGCCTTGAGCCATAAGCTATTATTTTACCATGCTGCATCAATACACAGCCTAAGCCCACTCCCGAAGCATCATAATATACTACATACCCTTTCGTGCCTTCTGGAAGTATCAATACATGTGTAGAGGTTAATTTATTCTTCAACACTTGGAAGCTTCTTTTACATGCATCACTCCATTGGAAATTGGTTGCTTTGTGTGTTAGATTTTTTAAGGGTGGAGCAATTTAAGAGAATCCTTGAACGAACCTTCTATAGTTACCTACCAATCCAAGAAAACTACGGATCTTTGTAGGCATTGTTGGTCTTGGCCAGTATTTCACGGCTTCTATCTTTTGAGCATCAACCTTTATTCCTTCAGCAAATACAATATGACCTAAGAATGCCATAGATTTCAACCAAAACTCACATTTAGAGAACTTTGCATACAACTTACGATCACGAAGAATTTGTAAAACCTGCCGCAAGTAATTAGCATGGTCCTCTTTCGATATTGAGTACACCAAAATGTCATCTATGAATACTATCACAAACCCATCTAAAAATGGCTTGAACATTCTATTCATCCAATCCATAAAAGGTGTTGGTGCATTTGTCAGCCCGAATGACATGACTAAAAACTCAAAATGACCATACCGTGTTCGGAATGCTCTCTTGGGTTTATCTTTGTCTTTGACCCTCATTTGGTGATAACCCGACCTCAAGTCGATCTTTGAAAAACTCTTAGCACCTTGTAACTGCTCAAACAAATCATCAATTCTAGAGAGGGGATATATGTTTTTAATTGTTACTTTATTCAACTATCGGTAGTCAATGCACATTCTCAGCGATCCATATTTCTCACGTACAAACAAAACTGGTGCTCCCCATTGGGAAATACTAGACCTTATGGATACTTTTTCAAATAAGTCTTTTAATTGCTCCTTCAACTCCCATAATTCTGCCAGGACCATTCTATATGGAGGGATGGAGATAGGTTGAGTATCTGAAATCACATCAATACCAAACTCTACTCCTCGTTCTGGAGGCAAACCTAGAAGATCTTCAGGAAATACATCGAGAAATTCATTTACCACCGGAATGGATTGAAGAGTTGGCGGCTCTGTATCTATATTTTTCACTCTGACCAGATGACATATGTATCATTTGGATATCATCTTCTTTGACTTAAGATAAGAAACAAATTTACTTCTTGGCTCCCCAATATTACCTTTCCATTCGAGGAGTGCCTCTTTTAGCAAATGGAAATGCACTAATTTAGTTATACAATCTACCGTGGAATAACAAGAAGCTAACCAATCCATACCCATTATAAAATCAAAATCTATCATTTCTAGTTCAACAAGGTTAGCCAATGTATCACGTTCCCAAATAGTTACTATGCAATTACGATAGACCCTTCTAGCTATAATAGACTCGCCAACCGGCATAGACATTTCAAATGGTTTAACCAATAATTCTGGTATTTTTTCAAACTTCCCAGCAATCCATGGAGTGGCATATGATAGTGTAGACCCCAGATCAATTAATGCATACACATTATGTGAAAATATGGAAAATGTACATGTAACCACATCCGGCGAGGCTTCCAAATTTTTTTGATCCCCTAGAGCATATGTGCGATTCTGAACTCCACTAGAATTAGTTGCTCCCCTATCTCTTCTACCACGATTAGTAGGCATCTATCCCCTACCTAAAGAAGGTGGTGATGATGATGATGCAGCAACTGATCTAGTAGGTTGTTCCACACTACCCACACCTCTATGAGGGTAATTTCTAATTATATGACCCGGTGTACCACACCAAAAACAAACATTTGTCCCAAACCGACATGAACCTAAATTATTTATTCCACATTTTTTACAAGACTGTTGAGGAGGTCTTGATTGGCTCATACTTCCCTGCTCTTGGTACCCCGTTGTTCGTGAACCTTGGCTTTCACCTCTTTGCCCAATCTGATTGCCCCTAGACTCTTAAAATCGAGGTGGGGCACTAGATGTAGAGTAGGAAGATGATGGCCCATGCGGTCTATTAAAGAACCGAGACGTAAACTCACCTTGGGATGGCATAAACTACCCCGTGGATCTGGCCCTATTAGAATGCCTTGTTTCCGACTCTTGTGTCCTTCTTCTTTGCCTTTGATCCTCCAACTTTTGCGCAAAAGCTTGAATCCTTGCTATATCCATATCTTTATTCAATGAAGAAATGGTAAATCTTTAACTAGATATGAATCTAATCTATCCACATATCGATGAACTATATCCTCTATAGTAGCTACTGCATTAGGAGTATACCTAGCCAAGGAGTTAAATTTGAGACTGTACTCTCTCACGCTCATACTTCTTTGGTGGAGATTTAAGAACTGATCTGCACGGGCCTCTCGGATATCCAATTGTAGGTAATGGTCAAGGAATGCCTTTTTGAACTCTTTCCACATAGCTGAAGATGCATCGGTTCCCCAAGATTTCTTCCAAGCTTCATACCACAATATAGCCACACCCTTTAATTGATATGCTGCTAATTCAAGTGCTTCTTTACCACTTACATGCATAACATCCAAAGTGCGTTGGATTTGATCTATAAAGTCTTGTGGATATTCATTAGGATCTGACCCGGTGAATGTGGAGGGTCCAAATTAAGGAAATCATATATCCGCGTGCTAGCTGCTCTAATGACACCATTAGTACCTGCAACTGGACCTTCTTGCCGTTGGCCATGGACATCAACTATACGAGTCAATAATTGGACTGCATTCCTCTAATCTTTCTCGGTAGCATTAATAAGGGGTTCCTGAGGTTTAGCTTCCCTCCTTAGATCTTCTGGAGATGGAGGGGTTGAGGAAGTAGAGACTCATTGTGAGCCTCACCTTGAACAACATGACTAGGTGGTGGTTGGATGGTCCCTTCTTGGACAGCCACATCTACTCGCTTACCAGTACTTTTACTCCTTCTCGTAACTAGCATCCTTGCTATAATTAAACAATTTAGAAGTTAGATATGATTCACCTACAACATTGGTTCTATCACACGATCTAAGAAATGAAAGAAAAGAGACAACTCCTACATGTCTCGTAGCCTCATGTTTATAAATGTGGTGCACAACTCATCCATAAGAAAGACTCTACACAGACACGGCTTTGTAGACTCCATAGGATGACCTTGCTCTGATACTACTTTTGTCACGCCTCAAATCCCATTGAGACGGACAGGCACTCGATGCCGTAGAGGCCTGAGAGAACCCATATATTACATGTACCTATAATACGATTAGCTAAGATCATCATGAAGCTTTAACAAGTATACGTATAAGCTACAATGATAAAAGAACAACATAGATAGGCCCAAAATATATACACATGAATCGGTCATTGAGGCCACAACTGTTAAGTAACTAACCATAACTCCATGTTATGCATTAGTCCACAAAGCCTCTATAAGATTGATAGATTTACAGTAGGTTGGGACAGACCCCGCTTTACCCTTAACTATGATACAATACCAAAATGAATCTACCAAGGACTCAAAAAAGCTTCAAATCAAACTGGAGCTCAACAATAGTAGCTGAGTATCGTGTGCTCCTATTGAGGAGGTCTACTAGCTGGAGTACTTGTGCCTACATCATGAATGCAGTGTCCCTTTCGAGGGACGTCAGTACGAAAAAAATGTACTAAATATGTAAGGCAATAACATATGTAAAATAAGGGCTCAAATGAAATCAAATATCAATATATAAGTGCATAGATCAGAAGAGAAGACCACATTTGTTTAGTCTTGTGGGATCATGTAAGTTACATTATTTTCTTTACGTTTCAGTACTTTATAATTTGTGTAGGGCATGTGATACAAATGACCCGCTGATCAGTGGTAGAAGAGGATGACCCATGCTAGGCATTTTAACCCCTAGGTTGTTGTCCTCATAATTACACAAATTGGGATCGTCCCATGCTAGGCTTTCACCCCTGAGCTTCCACCCTTCTATACTAATTGGGATCGACCCATGCTAGGCTCTCGCCCCTGAGCTGCTACCCATAATTATACAGATTGCTTTACTTAGATTCTTTGATCTTTGAGATTGTTGTTTTGGTGGTCATAATCATTTTTGAAATTTGGAAATACGGACCAATAGTAAAATACATGAAAGTAATAACTTCAAGGCAATAATGATGACATAAGGAGCTTAAATGACACAATTAACTTCAGTTGACTAAGATGAGAATTCACCAAGCTTGCCTTTGAAAATACCATTTCTCTACTAGCACATCGGAGGATAATTACACAAGTATAGAGTAATTAACAGATAATGAAGTAATTCTACATACTAAAGAGATGGGGAAAATATTGTTAGCTATTCAGAGATCGTACGCTGCCACTATGCTTCCTTTACTAGGAATAGAACTTAGGAAATTCACTTCGTTTATATTGATCGCAGATATAAGATTTCATGCCAAGGAATATCGAATTAAATAGCCTTGCATGCCTTATTCTCTGACCAGTAAAACTATCATGATTCAGCCTCACATTTTAGGTGTTAATCTACCATATAAGTCATGATAAACTAAAATTAGCAGCTATCACACTGTGGGCCTCGTAAAACAATAGCTAACTTTGACAGAAAATGACCCCATACAACCCTTAAACATATGTGTATAACCACACCCTCCTTCTCTGTCCAATACATACCTTATATATAGTTTCCCAAGATTACCCAAGCTGCCCTACAACAATATTCATAAATCAGCCCCCAAATATTCTTTATCATAGCAACCAACTATTTAACTCACTATTCCTTGAGTTCTTAATAACAACATATCCATAATTCCTTACTCAAACTCATGTATAAAGAGAGGACAAAAATAGAGCAGACACCTACCTCAATTTATGCAATTTTTCCTTTTAACTTGGAATCTTCAAAAACTTCAACTTCCCTTCACACTTAAACCAAAGAAGAAGAGAAAACTTTCTTAATAACCAAGAAAAAATGAGCAGTAGCTTGTGGGAACTTCGACCTTGTACTTGTAATAAAGTAGGAATAACATGTTTTCCTAGTCTTCCATGGGAGAATTAAGCTAAATCCATAAGTGTTTCTCTTACCTTGGTTTGCAGATATGAGGGTTTTCTTCAAGAACCCTAGAAGGAATTTTGAGGTTGCTATTTTAAGCCTTGAGAGAAAAGAGAGAGAGAGAGCTGAAGTTAAATTTGATTTTCCTTAATTGTTAAAATGAGTGAAAAGATCAGCTTATATAAGATTTATATGGATCCTTCTTGACCATAAAAAAAATTTCTCTAGAACCTCCCGTTTTTTGCTCAATTTTCAGCCACTAACTGGTCACGTAGGTGATGCACCTGCTTATGTACATCAAGTTGCTCGAAAGGTCAAACTAGGTGATACACCTACTTACCTTTTCTTGGGATTAACTACCTTGGGCCTTGGTAGATTTCGCTATTGGGCTTTATTTCCATTTATTTAATTTGGGCCTCAAGTGAGTCCATTAAATAAGCCTATATCTGATCCATTAACCTTGGGCCCTTTAACTAGATCCGCCTAGCTCAAGTAGGTGATGCACCTAGTAGCTTAATAAAGCCAAGCAAGAAGCTCACCATTTTATTTCATTCTCTAAATATTAATCCTCTTTAACTTGGCTTAGCACTTAAATTTGAAGCTTAAACTCCATTACCACCTTACTATCTCGAGTTTAAATACTTTCGTCGGGGTTAACTTGGAGTACACATGTAGAAACGTGCAAGACATCACATCACCTTCCAAGCTAGTTTAAACCAACACTAATCATATAAGAGATATGGTCCCTCACCTATATGATAAGACTATGTTAAGTATCATATGAATAGAACTAGCATATGTGTAACACGGGGTGTTACATCTTCCCCCCTTTAAGAACATTCGTCCTTGAATGTTAGCATGGTTATCCAGCCCAAACAAGTTCAAGCCTAAGTTATGTACTACTATTAATCCACAATAAAGATAAACTTATACTTACTTGTCAATGCCTCAACTCAACATTTTCATATTTCTCATCGGTTTGGAAGAGAATAGGATATTTTAGTTTCATTGCTTCTTCTGCTTCTCATGTAACTTCTTCTACTTGTTGGTTTCTCCATAGTACTTTTACAGAAGCTACTTCTTTATTTCTTAAGTTCCTAACTTGTCTATCCAGAATAGCAATGGGCAATTCTTCATAAGTGATATCTCTCATAACTTGTACATCTTCAATAGAAGTAATACGAGATGGGTCACCTATATACTTCCGAAGCATTGAGACCTGAAACACTGGATGAACTATGTAAAGCTCTTGTGGTAGCTCTAACTCATAGGCTACTTGGCCAACTCATCGAATAATCTCATGTGGTCCTATATAGTGGGGACTCAACTTCCCTTTTTTACCAAACCTCATTACCCCTTTCATTGGAGCCACCTTCAAGAACACCCAATCCTCTATGAAAAACTCTAGTCCTCTTCTTCTAACATCTGCTTATGATTTGTGTCGACTTTGAGTTGTTGCTAGACGTTGTTGTATAACCTTAACTTTTTCCATAGCTTGATGAACAAGATCTGGCCCAAATGAGGTCGTTTCACCGACTTCAAACCAGACGGTTGGTGTTCTACATTTTCTACCATATAAACTTCATAAGGTGTCATTTTAATATCTGAATGGTAGTTATTGTTGTATGCTAACTTGATTAGCAGCAAATGATCATCCCAACTACTTTTGAAGTCTAATATACAAGCTCGCAGCATATCCTCAAGTGTTTGAATTGTACATTCTGCCTGACCATTTGGTTGAGGGTGAAAGGTTGTACTTAAATTCACCAGTGTTCCCAAACTCTTCTGAAATGACTTCCAAAAATTTGCAGTGAATTGAGCTCCCCTATCAGATATAATAGCGATTGGCACTCAATGTAGACGAACTATCTATTTAATATACAACCTTGCATACTCTTCAAGGTATAAGTAGTCTTGACCGGCAAGAAGTGCGTTGATTTGGTTAGTCTATCAACAATTACCCATGTAGAATCAAACTTAAGAAATGAACGAGACAAACCAGCGACAAAATACATGTTGATCATGTCCCACTTCCAAATTGGAAGTTCTATACATTGCATATAACCTCCAGGATTTTGGTGCACTACTTTTACTTTTTGATAATTTGGACATTGAGCCACAATTCTGCGATGTTCTTCTTCATGTCACCCTACCAATACACTTCTTTCAAGTCGCGATACATTTTGGTTGACCCCGGATGGACAGAATATCTTGAATGATCTGCTTCCATCATAATCCTCTTTCTTAGTCCATCTATATTGGGTACACACAATCTATTTTGGCACCGGAGTACTTCATCTTCCGTAAGCTCAAATGCTACTGTCATACCTTTTTCTATATTCTTTCTAATTTATGATAGAATAGGGTCCTTATACTGCTTCTCTTTCACTTCAGCACTAATGAAGATTCTGCCGCATTCTGCACGATAACCCGTTCATCCAGAGACTCAAGAAGGTGAACCCCCAAGCTAGCTAGGTATAGATCCTTAGTTATTCCATGTTTTTCCAGGGCTGACTATAGGTTCTTGTAATTGTTTTACTACTTAATGCATTAGCTACTCGTTTTCTTTCCCGGGATGATACAAGAAATCAATGTCATAATCTTTTAATAACTCAAGCCACTTTCGCTGCCTCAGATTTAGGTCCTTTGGCTTAAAGATATATTGCAAACTCTTGTGATCAGTATATATGTCAACATGGACTCCATATAAGTAGTGGTGCCATATCTTCCAAGCAAATACAACTGTTGCTAGATCTAGATCATGGGTTGGATAATTTTTCTCATGTGGCCACAGCTGCCTTGAGCCATAAGCTATTACTTTACCATGTTGAATCAATACACATCCTAAGCCCACTCCCAAAGCATAACGATATACTGCATACAGGTGTAGAGGTTAATTAATTCTTCAGCTCTTGGAAGCTTCTTTCATATGCATCACTCCATTGGAAATTGGTTGATTTGTGTGTTAGCTTTGTTAAGGGTGCAGCAATGGAAGAAAATCCTTCAACGAACCTTTTCTAGTAACCTGCCAACCCAAGAAAACTACGGATTTCCATAGGCGTTGTATGTCTTGGCCAGTTTTTCACGTCTTCTATCTTTTGAGCATCAACCTTTATTCCATCGTCATATATAATATGACCTAAGAATGCCACAAATTTCAACCAAAACTCATATTTAGAGAACTTCACATACAACTTACGATTACAAAGAATTTGTAAAACTTGCCTTAAGTGATTAGCATGGTCCTCTTCTGATCTTGAGTACACCAAAATGTCATCTATGAATACTATCACGAACACATCTAAAAATGGCTTGAACACCATATTCATCAAATCCATAAAAGTTGCTGGTGCGTTTGTTATTCCGAATGAAATGACTAAAAACTCAAAATGACTATACCGTGTTCGGAACGCTGTCTTGGGTATATCTTTGTCTTTGACCCTCACTTGATGATAACCCGATTTCAAGTCAATTTTTGAAAAACTCTTAGCACCTTGTATCTGATCAAACAAATCATCCATTCTAAGGAGGGGATATGTGTTCTTAATTGTTACTCTATTCAACTGTCGGTAGTCAATGAACATTCTCAACAAGCCATCTTTATTACATACAAACAAAACTGGTGCCCCCCATGGGGACATACTAGGCCTTATGAATCCTTTTTCTAATAAGTCTTTTAACTGCTCCTTCAACTCCCGTAATTCTGCCAGGGCCATTCTATAACGAGGGATCGAGATAGATTGAGTATCTTGAAATGATATCAATACCAAACTCTACTTTTCGTTCTGGAGGCAAACCCGGAAGATCTTCAGGAAATACATCGAGAAATTCATTTACCACCGGAATAGATTGAAGAGTTGGCGGCTCTGCATCTATATTTTTCACTCTGACCAGATTACATATGTATCCTTTGGACATCATCTTTTTTGCCTTAAGATAAACAATTTTACCTCTTGGCGCCCCAATATTACCTTTCCATTCAAGGCCTGTCTAATTTGGAAAACGAATATATACTATTTTGGTTCGACAATCAACCGTGGCATAACAAGAAGCTAACTAATCCATACCCATTATAACATCAAAATCTATCATTTCTAGTTCAACAAAGTTAGCCAATGTATCACATTCACAAACAGTTACTATGCAATTACGATTGACCCTTCAAGTTATAACAGACTCGCTAACCGGCGTAGACACTTCAAATGGTTTAACCAATAATTATGGTATTTTTTTCACACTTCCCAGTAGTCCATGGAGTGACATATGATAGTGTAGACGCCGGATCAATTAATGCATATACATTATGTGAAAAGATGGACAATGTACTTGTAACCACATCCGGCGAGGCTTCCAAATTTTGTCGATCCCCTAGAGCATATGTGCGATTCTGAACTCCACTAGAATTAGTTGCTCCCCTAGATCCTCTACCACGATCAGTAGGCATTTGTCCCCTACCTAAAGAAGGTTCTGATGATAATGATGTAGCAACTGATGTAGTAGGTTGTGCCACACTACCCACACCCCTATGAAGGAAATTTCTCATCGTATGACCCGGCGTACCACACCAAAAACAAATATTTGTCCCAAATCGACATGCACCTAATTGATTTCTTCCAAAAAATTTACAAGACTATCGATGAGGTCTTGATTGGCTCATACTTCTCTGCTCTTGGTACCCCTCTGTTCGTGAACCTTGGCTTTCACCTCTTTACCCAAACGGATTACCCCTAGACTCTTGAAACCGAGGTGGGGCACTGGCTATAGAGTAGGAAGATGATGTCCTAGGCATTCTATTAAAGAACCGAGGCCTAAACTCACCTTGGGATGGCATAAATTACCCCGTGGATCTGGCCCTCTTAGAATGCCCTGTTTCTAACTTTTGTGTCCTTATTATTTGCCTTTGATCCTCAAACCTTTGTGCAAAAGCTTTCATCCTTGCTATATCCATATCTTTATTCTACGAAGCAATGGTACAATCTCTAACCAGATATGAATCTAATCTATCCACATTTCGATGAACTCTATCCTCCATAGTAGCTACTACATTAGGAGCACACCTGGCCAAGGAATTAAATTTGAGACTGTACTCTCTCACTCTCATACTATCTTGGTGGAGATTTAAGAACTGATCCACACGGGCCTCTCGGATCTCCAATGACAGGTAATGGTCATGGAATGCCTTTTTGAACTCTTTCCACATAGTTGAAGGTGCATCGGTTACCCTAGATTGCTTCCAAGCTTCATACAACAATATAGCCACACCCTTTAATCTATGTGCTGCTAGTTCAAGTACTTCTTTACCACTTACATGCATAACATCCAAAGTGTGTTGGATCTGATCTATACAATATAGCCACGTATCTGCTTGCCAGCTGCTCTATCTACACCACTAGTACCTGCAACTGGACCTTCTTGCCTTTGGCCATGGCCAACAACTATACGAGTCAATAATTGGACTGTATTTCTCAAGTGTTGCTCGGTAGCATTAATAGGGGAAGTATGTGATAGAGACTCATTTTGAGCCTCACCTTGAACAGCTTGACTATGTGGTAGTTGGCTGGTCTCGTCTTGGGCAGCCACATCTACTTGCTTACCAGTACTTTTACTCTTTCTTGTAACCGACATCCTTGCTATAATTAAACAATTTAGAAGTTAGATATGATTCACCTACAACATTGGTTCTATCACACGATCTACAAAATGAAATAAAAGAGACAATTCCTACATGTTCCGTAGCCTCATGTTCATTAGTGTGGTTCACAACACATCCATAAGAAAGAATCTACACAGACATGGCTCTGTAGACTCACTAGGATGACCTTGCTCTGAAACCACTTTTGTCACGCCTTAAATCTCATTGAGACGGACAGAAACTTGATGTCTTAGAGGCCCGAGAAAACCCATATATAACTTGTACCTATCATGCGATTAACTAAGATAATCATGAAGTTCTAACAAGTATACGTATAAGCTACAATGATAAAAGAACAACATAAGCAGGCCCAAAATATATTTACATGACTCGGCTGTTGAGGCCACAACTGTTGAGGAACTAACCATAACTCCATGATATGCATTAGTCTACAAAGCCTCTATAAGATAGACCTACCTAGAGTAGGTCGGGACAAACCCCGCCTTACCCTTAACTACGATACAATATGAAAATGAATCTACCAAGGACTTAGTAAAGCTTTGAATCAAGCTGGAGCTCACCAAAAGTAGTTGAGTGTCGTGTGCTCCTACTGAGAAGGTGTACTAGCTGGAGAACCTGTGCCTACAGCATGAAATGCAACGTCCCCTGCGAGGGACGTCAGTACGAAAAAATGTACTGAATATGTAAGGCAATAACATATGTAAAACAAGGGCTCAAATGAAATCAAGTATCAATAAATGAGTGCATAGATCAGAAGGGAAGACCACATTTGTTTACTCTTATGGGATCATGTAAGTAACATTCTTTTCTTTACTTTTCTGTACTTTATAATGTTTATAAGGCATGTGAAACAAATGACCAACTGATCAGTGGTAGAAGTGGATGACCCATGCTAAGAATTTTAACCCCTGGGATGTTGTCCTCATAATTACACAAATTGAGATCGGCCCATGCTAGGCTTTCACCCCAGAGCTGCCACCATTTTATACCAATTGGGATCGACCCATGATAGACTTTCGCCCCTGAGCTGCCACCCATAATTATACAGATTTCTTCACTTAGATTCTTTGATATTTGAGATTGTTGTTTTGGTGGTCATTGTCACGACCCGGGATCACCCCCTAGTCGTAACAGGCGTACTCGACCTCGAAAAGGTCTAATACAAGCCTCTTAGCAATTCATTCATCGCATAGACACTAAAACCATAAGGAATTAAAAACATTCTTTACCAAGAAAACATTTCTTAAAAAAATAAATATAAAGCAAGCGAAAGACTTTAGTTAAAAAGGGAAAGAAAGAGGTTAGCACAATTAAGTAATAAGTATGGAAGCCATGCAAAAACATGCTAAAAAGGACGTTTATTGGAGAAACATGCTTTTATGCCATTTGGTAAAACTTCATGAAAA
>NW_006238956.1:2659241-2688134 GCF_000226075.1 Solanum tuberosum
ATATAGCTTCACATAAAACTTATTCACATCATTCCTTCACATATAGCTTCACATAAAACTTATTCACATCATTCCTTCACATATAGCTTCACATAAAACTTATTCACATCATTCCTTCACATATAGCTTCACATAAAACTTATTCACATCATTCCTTCACATATAGCTTCACATAAAACTTATTCACATCATTCCTTCACATATAGCTTCACATAAAACTTATTCACATCATTCCTTCACATATAGCTTCACATAAAACTTATTCACATCATTCCTTCACATATAGCTTCACATAAAACTTATTCACATCATTCCTTCACATATAGCTTCACATAAAACTTATTCACATCATTCCTTCACATATAGCTTCACATAAAACTTTACATATAGCTTCATATAGGACTTTACATATAGCCTCATTCATATATAATAATATAACAATACAATAACACTCATATAATGCCCTTCATGGCCTCAATTCACAATAATACAATATTCCAACATTATGCAACAACTTCCCCAATGCCTTCATGGCTACAATTCACAATAATACCACACAAGAACAAGATATAACACTTCCACCAAAGGTAGATTCAACCTACCAACAACAATTAATTCAATAAAGAGAGTTCAAGCTTTCTTACCATAATTCAAAGCCATAGCCAAAACACCAAAATCCAAGCAATCACCAATACTTCACTCATAAGGCTTACCACCCTTAATTCACCCATTATCAACAATTAATCATGAATAAACATTAAACAACACAAGAGATATCAATACAATTCACTTTACACATAATTCCATCAACTTTGAATTTATAGAAATAGACCCACTTCATAAACACATTTTGGGGTTTTGTAGAATACAAGGATTCATGGAGTTTTACATCTTAAGACATCAAATAAACATCAATAATATCATAACTTATCATTTGAAATCATTTCATGCAAGAACCCATGAGTTTGAGTAGAAATTAGGCTTTTTCACAAACTTTGGAAAAGTTGAAAACCATTTGAAATTGGCTCTAGGGTGATAGCTTGCCCTAGATAAAGAACTCCCATACCTTTACTAAGATTCCCCAAGAAATTTGATGAAGAAAACGACTTCTAAACCAAGCCCTAGCTCCAAATTCTTCTTCTTCCTCTCTTCTTCTCTTCTTCACTCAAGAACCCTAACTTTTATTCTTTTAAAATGGAACAAAAATGATCCACAAACAGCCTAACACAATAATATAACCTCAAAAGAAAAGATTTGTGAAAAGACCAAAATGCCCTTAAATTTTCCGGACGGATTCCCTGCCAACTTCCCAACTTTCACCAAGCATAACTCGCTCATACGAACTCGGAATTGAGCAAACTCAGTGGCGTTGGAAAGATCGTTCCAAGGGCTTTCCAAACATAACTGGAACTACTCCTGGATCATCCTGAGCTAGGAGTTATGACTGCTCAAAGTTGGCCAAAAACTCACTGATTTCCCACACTTAACCAATTTCCAGATTTTGAGTTTTTTCCAAAAGTGACTACTTCCAATTTCAAGCTTCTTCTTATTCATTTTAAATTGTCAGATTTACACAATTAAAATGAAATTACATATAAACCCCTCATAGAACCTCATTATAAGGTCAACACAAAGTCATAGGCTCTTGCTTAACCTATCATTTTTTCCGAGTCGTTACAGTCATAATCAGTTTTGAGATTTGGAAATATGGACCAATAGTAGAAGACATGAAAGTAATAACTTCAAGGCAGTAATGATGACATAAGGAGCTTAAATGACACAATTGACTTCAGTTGACTAAGATGAGAATTCACCAAGCTTGCCTTTGCAAATACCATTTCTATACTAGCACATAGGAGGATAATTACACCAGTATAGATTAATGAACATATAATGAAGTAATTCTACATACTAAGGAGAGGGGGGAAATATTGTTAGCTATTCGGAGATCGTACGCTGCCACTATTTTTCCTTTACTAGGAATAGAACTGAGGAAATTTAATTCTTTAATATTAATCACAAATATCATATTTCATCCCAAGGAATATCGAATTGAATAGCCTTACATACCCTATTCTCTGACCAGTACAACTATCACGATTCAACCTCCCTTTTTAGATGTTAATCTACAATATAAATCATGATAAACTAAAATTAGTACCTATCACACTATGGGACTCGTAAAACAATATCTGACTTTGACAGACAATTATGCAATACAACCCTTAAACAAATGTGTATCACCACACCCTTCTTCTCTGTCCAATACCTACCTTATATATATTTTCCTAAGATTACCCAAGCTGCCCAACAACAATATACATAAAACAGCCCCCAAATATTCTTTATCATAGCAACCAACTATTTAACTCACCATTCCTTGAGTTCTTAATAAAAGCATATCCATAATTCCTTACTCGAACTCATGCATAAGGAGAAAAAAAATAGAGCAGTCGCCTTACCTCAATTTATGCAACTTTTCCTTTTAACTTGGAATCTTCAAGAACTTCAACTTCCCTTCACACTTAAACCAAAGAAGAAGAGAAAACTTTCTTAATAACCAAGAAAAAAAAAGCACTAGCTTCTGGGAACTTCGCCCTTGTACTTATAATTAAGCCTGAATAACATGTTTTCCTAGTCTTCCATGGGAGAATTAAGTTAAATCCATAAGTGTTTATCTTAACTTGGTTTGCAGATATGAGGGTTTTCTTCAAGAACCCTAGAAGAAATTTTAAGGCTGTTGTTTTAAGCCTTGAGAGAAAAGAGAGAGAGATGAAGTTAAATCTGATTTTCCTTAATTGTTAGAATGAGTGAAAAGATCAGCTTATATTGGATTCATATGGAGCCTTCTTGACCATAAAAGAAATTCTCTAGAACCTCTCTTTTTTTTTGCTCCATTTTCAGCCACTAATTGGTAAAGTAGGTGATGCACCTGCTTATGTACATCAAGTTGCTCAAAAAGTCAAACTAGGTGATGCTCCTACTTGCAGATTTGGCTGTTGGGGTTAACTACCTTAGGCCTTTGCAGATTTGGCTGTTGGGCTTTATTTCCATTTTCATTTTCTTTTATTTAATTTGGGCCTCAAGTGAGTCCATTAAATAGGCCTAAATCTGATACATTAACCTTAGGCCCTTTAACTAGATCCACCTAGCTCAAGTAGGTGATGCACCTTGTAGCTTAATTATGCCAAGCAAGCAACTCGCCATTTTATTCCATTCTCTAAATATTAATCCCTTTTGACATAGCTTAGCACTTTAATTTGAACCTTAAACTCAATTACCACCTTACTATCTCGAGTTTAAATACTTCTGTCGGGGTTAACTTGGAGTACATGTGTTGAAACGTGCAAGACATCACATCACCTTCCAAGCTAGTTTAATCCAATAATAATCATATAAGAGACATGGTCCCTCACCTATACGATAATCCTATGTTAAGTATCATATGAATAGAACTAGCATATACGTAACACGGGGTGTTAGAGTAATAGTAGTGGTTCTTATGTGGCTAGGCCTAATTGTGCAAAATGTGGAAGAAAACATGACGGTAAGTGCCTGGTTGGCACCGATGGGTGTTTTAGTTGTAGTAAGAGTGGCCACAAGATAAGATATTGTCCAATGATCAAGGTTAAGGGAAGAGAAGATAATCAAGCTCCTCCAAGCGGTTCAAACTCCAATGCCTCAAAGTAAAACTACTTTTATGCTCTTCAATCCCAAGATGACTAAGAGAGCTTCCCAGATGTGGTGACCGGTATGTTAAAAGTGTTTCTTATTGATGTATATGCCTTGTTAGATCCCGGTGCTACTTTGTCCTTGGTGACACCTTATGTGGCCATGAAGTTTGATATGCTCCTAAAAGTATTAGTAGAACCTCTTTCGATCTCTACCCCAGTTGGTGACTCGGTGGTGGCTAAGAGAGTCTATAGGAGATGTCTCGTTTCCTTATCCTATAGAGTTACTTTGGTAGATTTGGTAGAGTTAGACATGTTAGACTTTGATGTGATTTTGGGTATGGATTGGTTGCATGCATGTTATGCCCCTATCGATTGTCAGACTCGGGTGGTTAGATTCTAATTTCCAAATGAGCCTATCTTATAGTGGAAAGGAGGAAATTATATACCTAGAGGTCAATTTGTCTCGTGTCTTAAGACTAGGAAGATGATATCAAAAGGGTGTATATACCATCATGTTAGGTTGAGGGATGTTGAATCTGAAGTCCCTTCTCTAGAGTCGGTATTGAATGAGTTCCCAGATGTTTTCCCTGATGATTTGTCTGGTATTCATCCCGAGCGGGAAATAGATTTTGATATTGACCTTTTACCGGATACACAACCTATTTCAATACCTCTTTATAGAATGGCGTTGGCGGAGTTAAAAGAGTTGAAAGAGCAACTAAAGGATTTTCTAGATTAGGGTTTTATCCGACCGAGTATCTCTCCATGAGGTGCTCTAGTGTTGTTTGTTAGAAAGAAAGATGGGTCTCTTAGAATGTACATTGATTATCATCAATTGAATAAAGTGACCATCAAGAATAAGTATCATCTCCCAAGGATAGATGATTTGTTGGACCAACTTCAAGGGGCTAGTTATTTCTCTAAGATTGATCTTCATTCGGGTTATCACCAATTAAGGGTGAGAGGTGATGATATTCCAAAGATGGATTTTCGAACCCGGTATGGTCAATATGAGTTTGTGGTAATGTCGTTTGGGTTGACTAATGCTCCGACGGCGTTTATGGACTTGATAAATAGAGTGTTTAGGCAATACCTAGACATGTTTGTGATTGTGTTTATTGATGACATCTTGATCTATTGAAGGAGTGAGAATGAACATATGGACCATTTGAGAATTGTGTTGCAAGTTCTTAAGGACCAACAACTTTTTGCAAAGTTTAGCAAGTGTGAATTTTGGTTAAGGTCTGTAGCTTTCCTTGGTCATAGTGTGTCAAGTGAGGGTATTAAGGTAGATCTGAAGAAGACGGATGCGGTCAAGATTTGGCCTAGACCTCTAACTCCTTCAGAGATTAGAAGCTTTTTGGGTTTGGCCGGTTACTATAGGAGGTTTTTTGAGGTATTTTCCTCCA
Organism: Solanum tuberosum; assembly: GCF_000226075.1. Classification (NCBI taxonomy): domain Eukaryota; kingdom Viridiplantae; phylum Streptophyta; class Magnoliopsida; order Solanales; family Solanaceae; genus Solanum; species Solanum tuberosum. The sequence goes on from NW_006238956.1 coordinate 2,664,325, forward strand.
TTGCTTCTCCTTTAACGTCTTTGACTCAAAAGAAGGCTAAGTTTGTGTGGTCGGAAGCTTGTGAGAAAAGTTTCCAAGAATTGAAAGATAGACTTACTTCTGCTCTGATGTTGACCTTACCGGAAGGTATGGATGGTTTTATGGTGTATTGTGATGCCTCTAGAGTTAGTTTGGGATGTGTACTTATAAAAAATGGTAAGATGATTGCCTATGCTTCAAGGAAACTTAAAGTCCATGAGAATAATTATCCTACCCATGACCTTGAGTTAGCGGCGGTTGTGTTTGCCTTAAATATATGGAGGCATTATTTGTATAGGGTCCATGTGGATTTTTTCACCGATCACAAGAGTCTACAATATGTGTTTAGTCAAAAGGACTTGAATCTTCACCAAAGAAGGTTGCTTGAATTATTGAAGGATTATGATATGAGTGTCCTTTATCACCCCGGCAAAGCTAATGTGGTAACGGATGCTCTTAATAGGTTGTCGATGGGTAGTATGGCTCATGTAGAGGATGAAAGGAAAGAGTTGGTTCTAATGTGCATAGGTTGGCCCAACTAGGTGTTCAACTAGTGGATTCCGCCAAGGGTGGTGTCATGGTTCATAATGGTTCCGAATCGTCTTTTGTAATGGATGTGAAGTCTAAGTAGAATATTGATCCTATCTTGGTTGAGTTAAAAGAGGCATACTTAAAAAGTCCGTTGAAGTTTTCTCCCAAGGGGGAGTTGGAGTACTAAGGTATCAAGGTAGGTTATGTGTTCCAAATGTTGACGGCTTGAGAGAACAAATTTTAAAATAAGCTCATAGTTCACGCTATTCTATTCACCCGAGAGCCACCAAGATGTACCGTGACCTACGGGAAGTCTATTGGTGGAGTGGGCTGAAAAAGGACATCGCGGAATTCGTGGCCAAATGTCCTAATTGTCAACAAGTTAAGGCTGAGCACCAAAGGTCAGGAGGCTTATCACAAGATATTGCTATTCCTACTAGGAATTGGGAAAATGTGAACATGGATTTTATTGTAGGCTTCCCACGTACTCGGCAGCAACATGACTCGATATGGGTAATAGTGGACCGAATGACTAAGTCTACTCATTTAATTCCCATCAAGGTGTCCTACTCGGCAGAAGAGTATGCTAAGTTGTATGTGAGGGAGATAGTGAGGCTACATGGAGTTCCCTTGTCTATAATTTCGGATCGAGGTCCCCAATTTACTTCACAGTTTTGGAAGTCCTTCCAAAGGGGTCTAGGTACCAAGGTGAAACTTAGCAAAAAAATTCACCCTCAAACGGATGGTCAAGCGAAACGCACCATTCATACCTTATAGGACATGTTGAGGGTATCCGTGATAGATTTTAAAGGCAGTTGCGATGACCATATGTCGTTAGTTGAGTTTTCTTATAATAAGAGTTATCATTCGAGTATCGACATGGCTCCCTTTGAGGCTCTCTATGGTAGGACATGTAGGTCTCCTATAGGGTGGTTTAAAGTAGGGGAAGTTGCTCTACTAGGCCCGGAATTGGTGCATGAGGCCAAATATATTGTTATTTATATTACTTAATGTAGAATTCATTTATGCCTCTTTCTATGATAAACTCTAGCAAACATAACATTATCATAATATAAATTAATGCTCACTAAAGATCAAGCAACACTATTAATTTGATTCAAAAAGAAAAAATAATGATAAAAATAAAATTATAATATTTAACATTATTTTTAAGATATCTTTTCTTGCAAAATTCTTGCTTTGATAAATTATAACAAAATATATTCACTCTTCATAAACACAACAAAGGCCACTTTGTAAAAATTGAAATATATATATTTGGTTTAAGATGACTATGGATAAAAAAATGTTATTAACATAGTTTTTAATTGTTTATAGGATTGTGCAGTAGTGAATGGGTAATGGAAAGTTATGAAACTTTTCTTTTTCATTAACATATTCATTTATAGTAAAAATATAAAGAGACTTATAAAATTTAAAATAATTAAAATAAATAATTATTATGCATAAATAAATCTCCTTGAAACTGATTTTATTTTTGCCGAAATTTCAAATTACATTAGATTACTATAATTTTGAAGTGGTAAAATATCTATACACAAATAAATAATAATGTACACATATTTTTATCTCCTAATTGTGGAGAAAAACTACACCTCCATTAATGTAAATTCAAAAAGAAAAAAGGACACCTTCCCTGAGAATGGTCATGTTCTCAACACGAACCCATTGTCTATCAGTAGAGTGTCATCCAATAATGCTTCCTAAGATGCATATGGATATGGAGGATTTCACTTTAATAAATATTGTTTCTTCTTTTTGACTTCCACTTTTTTCTTTGCAAATATATTCAATTTTCCTTTGTCTAGCTATAAAATAATATACCAATTCGCAAAGAAGATGAAGATGAGAAGAATGAAAATAATTCAACAAATAGCTTTACACATTTATTTGAAGAAGAATAGATCCATTAATTTTTTTATTGAATTTACTTTTATATATATATACTAGTTACAGTAGCCCGTGCTAGCACAGGCCCAACATATATTTTTATTTTTTATTTTAATTTATGTGACATTAATAAAATTTTAACGGTCAAACAATTTTTTTGTATGTTCTTTAAATTTTAAGTTGTTGATTATTGTGTTTAATAATACTTTATATGTAATTTTCAATATTTTCTTTGTCCCAATTTATGTGTCATTGATAGAATTTCGAAAGTCAAGCAAATTTTGTATATGTCTTTTAGATTTTGAAGTTATTTAATTATTATGAGTTATAGTACATTTTACGTATATGTTACTTTTTCTATCCCAAACTATGTGACATTAGTAGAATTTTGAGAGTGATCAAATTTTTTGTATGTCCTTTAAATTTTGAAGTTGCTAATTATTGTGTGATTTGTAGTACGTTTCATGTTATTTCAAATAATATATGTTATTTCCTCTATCCTAATTTATATGGCACTAATAGATTTTGAGCTTCAACCAAATTTTATAGATGTCTTTATAATATTTTAGGGTTTAATTACCTCTTTTTGATTTTTAATCCATTAATATGCTTTCTTCACAATTATCAGTAGAGCTACCTTTCAGTGTTGATGGTTTAGCAACATACCCTTAAAAGAACAGACCAATGAAAGCTTCCTCTTATTGCTTATTGTGTGTATTATTAAGTAAAAAGTATTATAATTAATTCTACTAAAGATTCACTAATTGAATGCTGAGAGAAATTAATTAATGTGAGAAAAGTACTGAAAGAAAGACTTAATCCTACTCCATCCGTCCAATAATTATTGTCTATTATACTATTTTGGAATGTCCTACAATACTTGTCCACTTTATGAAATCAATGGATAGTTTACCCCTTATCATTAATTATAGTCATTTTTCAATTATATTTTTTAATACATTATATTTATTATATTTAAAGAATGATATAGTAATATTACTCTTTTATTTATAATTTCTTAAAAAATGTATAAAGTCAATACTGGAGAAATATTATTGGAGAGAGAATAGTTGATATCAGTCACCAAAGCAATACAACTAAGTAGTAATAAGTGGGGCCCATGTTTTCAGAAAGTTGTGCGAATTATTTGTAGTTTTAAGGGGATAAATTAGTCCAATAGATACAAAAAATGAAATGCAGCTGCACTACTCATTTAACTAACCAATTGAACTACATTTTTCATGTGAAATTACAAAAGTAACATTTGAGGATTTTTTTGTCAATTCTCATAAACGGGAAGCTCCTCACATTCACTCTTATTAATAGTAGTAATATAATAATTTTCAAAGTTAAATTAGATTGTATTAATTTGATATTTTAAACAAAAAATTTAAATATGCAAAATCTATACAAAAAGTACTATAAATTGTAATTTTTTACATATGAATATGATGAAAAAACACATTGTAAAATATTAGTTAAAATTCTTATAGTTTGACTCTAAAAAGGAAATCATAACAATTAAAAGTGTATAGAGAGAGTAATAAATAGGTAATTAAATTTCAAGAAGTTTAAAATAAAAGGTTGAAAAAGAATAAGATAGACAACATATATTGAAAATTGAAAACATATAAATAATAAATGGGCCCAAATGAGGTCTAACTTTTCAGCTAATAAAGTAGTAGGTAATTAATGGTGTTAAATTGTCCAATAATATAAATTTTAGAGGTACAACCATAAAAGAAGAATATACAACACTATCTAAGCACATATCATCCAACACTTGTCATGTGCTAAGTAGTAGATATTCCCACTTATTATATATATATATAAAAAAAAAATATATATATAGAGAGAGAGAAAATAGAGATAATGGGTGGAGAAGTTTTACATAACCACTTCAAATTCAAAAGCAACTATTTTAAAATAATATTACGTGTGTTGTTTATATAATTTCAAAAACTAAATTTAAAATATTTTTTTAAAAAAATAAAGTATATCTTCATTTAAACGTTTCTTGTTAATTAGTGGATGGTTTTTCTATTTATTTATTAAAAATGTCCTATGGACAATGTTTTTAAATTTATTTATTATTTTTCTTCATTTAACAATTTTTTGTTAATTAGTGGACGGTTTTGGTAATTTTTTTATTTAATTTATCTAGTGTTTTCTACTTCTTATAAAAATATAAAGCAATACTATTTAAATAATAAAAGATAATAATTTTCTATTTTTTTAAAATACAAATCAATACTATTCCTTTAATAATAGATAATTAAAAAAAGTTTAGAGATATGATTAAAGTGGCAATGTTTTTTTCCCTTCTTAAATTAATGTTAATTTACGTATGTTTTTTCCTTTTTAAAATTGTTATTCTTTTTATAAAAGATAATTAGAAAAATTTAGCGATATAATTTAAAAGTTTTTGAGGACATATGGAACATAGTTTTTTTAAAATGTATTTTTTTTTAAAATATTGAATCTCTCATATACTAAAAAATTTCAAATTTTTACTAATTTATAAATCTACTTATAGAAATGCTGACATTTGTCAGTATTTGTGTAAGCTGATGACATGTGTCTATTTTTATTTAATTTTTTTATTTATAGATATATAATAGTTATATAATAATAAATTATTTAAAATTCTAAAAAATTGTGGCGCTGACATTTTGCATCTTTTCTTTTCCTGTTAGATATAGATAGATATTACATCAATACAAATAAAGAGTCTTAAAATGGGTTGAAATTGGAGATTAAATTGGATTCAATTGAAAATTTTCTTAAAATAGGTTAAGACTTGAATGAGTTTAGATTGAACTCAATTCAAATTATCTTGAGCCTCACCCTTACAATTATGAATGAATTAGACGGATTAACTATAATTAGGCTCATTTTTGCCACCTCTAGTTCTAAGGATATCCTACTGCATTTTATTTTTCTTGTAAGAATTGAATGGCTTCGTTGTAGAGACCCTTCATAAAATGAATAATGGTTGAATATTTTATTCATATCATTAATTTCTGGTTGTTTAAAATTTATAGTTTATATGCTTTTACGTCTACATTGAACATTGTACAATCATATATAATGATATTTTGTAAGTTTGGGTTGTGGGTCACCCATGTGGATCGATTCGGCCTGATTTAACCCGATCCGACCCGAGATTGTTTTTTTCTGAATAAAAAAAAGAAGATAAATACTAATTTAAAAAGGGATGGGAACAATTCCAATGTTAATATGCTCTCCTTTTTAAACTCCTTTTTGTTGTTTTACGCTTCAGATGAGAATAAGAAAATCTTCTTAGATTAAAGACACACAATAAAAAGAACATCTAGTTTGTGAAACACTATCTTTGTTTCCTAGTGATTCAAAGAAGGATTTGAAGCAAATCATTTAGTTCGTGAATTTCATTACGCTGCAACAATCAAAGGTACACAAATGTTGTACCAAACATTGTTTAAATTCTTTCATTGATATCAGAGCCAAGGTTAATTGATCAATGATCATGTAGTATTCATTGAAATTATGTATTGATTGTGTGTTATAAAAAAATAAAAAAATCTTGTGTCAAGAATATTTATATGAAGATCAGTATTTATTTTTTGAAACTATGGTTAAGTCGAACTCATATATTAGGAGGAAAAAATATTTGAATTTGATTGTAAAACTAAGAACATACCTTCAATTCTTCAACTTAGTATTCTGATGATGAAGTGTTTTTTATTCTTTGTTGGGGAAACAATCAAAGATGATCAGTTTTTTTTTTGTTTTGGATTGAGAATAAAAAAAAATTATATGTCGAGGATGAAGCGTTTTTCCTTCTGTTTGCTTTTTTTTTTATGTTTTTTTTATCTAATATAAGATGAAAAGTTGAATAAGCTTAGAGTTGTAAAAGAAAATGAGTGTTACGGATTTTAAATGACCTTGTACTATTTTATTTTATTTTGTACTTTCTTTGTTGGAAGAGTTCAAATAAAAAGTAAAAAAAAGCATTAAATACAATGTCCTTTTATAATAAGGAGACTAGTACAAATGTATTTATTATAGTACTTTAGAAGGCTTAATATTTAATAAAAACATTAGATGCCTTCTTTTTTGCTAAATATTTATAGTCATTTAAAAATATTCTTTTGTCATCTGATGTGACATTCATTCCTATTTACTTAAGGTAGTAAATATTGTGCTTGTACAATGGATATGAATTAAAAAAAAGATTTCTTATTCAAGACATGTGAAATTTATGTAATAATTATTTTTGGATCTACTCAAAACCTTTTGGGATATATACTTTGCATTATCTTCTTTATTTTATAAAGAATAGTGACCAATTGTTTTTTACTATATTATGATTTTAATTATGTGTATTAAAATTGTTCTTGATAAATTCGCTTAGCCCTTATGTTCCTTAAACAGTTCCTTGTCTCCTACGACAAATTTGTGACACACGTTGTCGCATTAAATGGTATTATCCATATTTCTGTTTTGTTCCCATTTCAGATATGGTTGAACGGGAACATGCTCAAATTACTCCAAGTGGGAGTTCTAGAAGTCGAGCAAAGGGACAAGGTAGAAAAGCAATTCGTCGTAAGACATATTTCCTAGGGCGACACAAAAACTATCAAGGAATCAAAGGGACATTCGAAGGGAAAAAGAGAAAAAATTTAAAGTCTTTGAATATGTCCCCTAGTATTTCAGCACGTGATTTTATTCACCTTTTTGAAATAAAATGGGCTAAACTGATTGATTATAAGAAAATTTTATATTGGAGAGCCTTAGCTTATTTAACAGACGCTCTCCGAGAACCTTGGGGTAGTAGATTGACCGATGTTTATCAGGACATTTGGCCCAGTCAACCTTTTAGGGTGTATATTTGTTGTCTTGAAGACTTGCGGGAGGATTTAAGTCTTTGAATTACTTGTAATTTGTTATTGCTTATTTGTTTTTCAAGATATGAATTATGTAGTTTGTTTTTTCTCAATTTATGTTATTAGACTTAAAAATCCTTGTTATGAAAGTCTTCAATATATTAATTATACACATTAAGAAATTAAATTTGAATTTTGGTTAAATATTTATTTTGTAGATGATGATTCTTTTCGATTTTACATTAAATATGAAATCTTATGAGAATTGATTTGCTTAAATGTGTATATAGCATGCATAATTGATTAAAAATTCTTTCCTTATTATATCTCAATAATAAACATGGCATAAAAAAGTATCATTGTTGACTTAAACAAAGGTGAAAAACTTAACGGTGAGAATTATGACATTTGGAGTCGTAAAATATGGTATGTACTGGAGGAGCAAAATTCTCTTGAAGGTATAGATCATGTTTTGAATCAACCATAAGAGGGTAATTTTGTACAACATAGAAGGGATCGTGAAGCTTACAAAGCTTGAAAAAAATCTAATTCCACTGCATGTGAAATAATAGTTAGTTCTGTGATTGATGACCTCATACATGAATGTGAGTGTAACGACCCGGAAAACGAATAGGTGAAACTAGAGCCTAATGAGTGTGGTGTAGAGTTTGATGTGGAATATTATGTTGTAAAATGAGCTCCCGAGTTTAGATTGAGGGTTTAGGGGTTAAACGTCAAGGTACGACTCCCCAAGGACCACTCAAGGGGTCCTTGAAGAGGACCCTACAGCCAAACCCCCAAAGCTGCCAAAAACCAAAAGCTGTCCAAAATTTGGGGACCTACGGATTTGGCCTACGCCCCGTATGTCCATCCACGCCCCGTAGGGCTTGGTCGTAGGTCAAGGCTGAAGATGGCATGTTGCAGACCCAAACCACGGACAGCCATTATGGCTCGTGGACCCACCCACGGTCCGTGGGTGGGGTTTCGTGAGTCACCACCTATAAAGTTGTCCAATCTCGGCTTAGTTAGGGGCAAGGTGGTAAAATCCTAATTAGTTAGTTATGGGTTGGGAACGGTTATTATTGAGTAATTAAAGTATTTTAAGGCTTTTAAAGGTATTAAACTCCCTTTTTCAATTCATTATTTCAAAATACCAAATAGAAACCTCCCACCATCTCCAAATAATCTCTCTCTAGAAACCACCATTGGGCAAGAAGGAGTCAAGCTTTGAAGCTCAAGATTTCACCTTTCTCACTCAATTTTCATGGAGTTTCTTCCATAAAGGTATGGTAGTCTTCATCCTTGATTAAGTTTCATTCAAGGAGCCCTTTCAAAAGATGATTTTAAGTTTCTAAAATCCCCAAAATCCTAGGGTTTCAATCCATGCATGGGTTCAATTCCAAAACATTTTCCGAGGTTCATATATGATGAATTAAGATTGAATTGTTGAATTAATGGTGAATTATGAAGAATTTTCCCCTTGAACCCATGCTTCCCCCAAATTTCTAAAGTATGAATTGTGATTTGGGTTGATTGATTATGGAAGTAAGTGAAGAGATTAAGTCTATATTGATTTAGTTTATTGAATTATGTCATTATTAATGCCTAATTATAGTGTTTTAAGGTGTGTTGGTGAATTGTGATCCATGGTCTTGAAAGGTAAAGTATGAAGGTTAATGTATGATTATGATGTGAAGTATATGCATGTGGATTCAATGAAAGTATTATGATCATGTTTAGAATGCAATTATGTTATTATTGAAAGTCTATGCTCAATTAACACTCACGAATGAAGAATGAATGAAGTTTCTATGATCAAGTTAATGATGATGTATTGATTGAAAGGCTATTCTCAATTGTACTCTAATGAATGATAATGACCTGTTGTGAAAGGACATTCTCACAATATGGGGATTCTTAGTTGAAAGGATATTCTCATCTTCGAATCTATGAGCTATCTAATGATTGAATATTGGGTTGATGGATGCTCATCCGTGAGTTGAGGCAGGGTATCTAGTAACAATCTCGATATCCCATGTTAATGAATGTTGGGTCTAAGGTAGATACTCAACCGTGAGTTGAGGTGGGGTATCTAGTAGCAATATCTTATCCCATAATAATGAACTAAAGTAATGAATGTTAAGTACTCTGTGGGGAAAAATGTTAAGCACCGAGTGGATATGAATTGGGGTGGATGCTCATCTGTGAGTTGAGCCGGGGTATCTAGTAGCAATCTCACTATCCCATAACTATGTGCCCACATAGGTTATTAGCTAGTGGATCCACCTAAGCTAAAAAAGTAATGGTCTTACCTTAGGCAAGTAGGAATCCCTTATCCGGTGAGGGTGACACCGGGATTCCATGAATTGCTCACATGGTCTATGTCGGTTAAGGCTTACCCTCACAAAGAATGTTAGTGAACTATGGCTTCTCAAGAATACACTACTTAGTGTAGGTGGGGATATGGGACTTCATCCATGCGTTGCACAAGTAGGCCTTGCGAGGGGTTATGGTGTGTTCCTCTAATGTCTTAATGGCTAATGAATGAATGTGCTATTAATGAAGCTAATGAAGAATGTTGACTTATATGCTTAATGAGATGATGTATGCTTTACTTGGATTGTATTATGAGTTACCTTCCTTGTCATGACTTATTGAATATGAATGTTCCTTGTCTATGGTGGCTTCAAAGGAGTACTTGGTGTGAGTAGTAGTATGGGATGATATTCAGACATTGCACAAGTAAGACTTAGGGTTGCCCTAGATGAGGTCCTACTATGTTGTTATAACTTATGAAGTGTTTATGTTCCTTATGTATGAGTATTGTTTAAAAGATGAAAAGGAGGAATGGTAAGTTCACTTTTGGTGGCCTTAATGTTGTACTTAGTGTGGATGGTGGTATGGAATGCTATTCATACATTGCCCAAAGTATAGCTTGGGGTTACTTTAGGTGAAGTCTTAAAGTGATGAAATGACTTATATGTTGATTATGTTTGTATCTTATGCCTTTTATGCAAAAGTTCATGATATTTCTCAAATTGGCATAATGCATGGTTTTCAACCAAAATGTTGGTTTTAGACATGATTATTGAATGGCTATCATACTTAGTACATTAAATGTGCTAACCCATATTTCTTCATTTTTTACCAAACTGTAGGGTTTTGGAGATTTGATGTTCTATTCTTGGAAGATGGGTTTCTAAGGAGCTTGGAGTTGAAGATTTGGTGAGTCCTCATAGTTTCTAGGACAAACCCACTATTTCCCTTATGTCTTTTACTCATGTTTAGAGTTTTTTTATGGGCTATGTCCCAAAGTTGTATTCAAAGTGTTGTAGATGGTTTGAGACAAAGTATAGAAAGACTTCCGCTTGCTTTTATGAAAAACGACTTCGATTGTAAAGAAAAGTTTTAAATTCCGCACTATTTTTTCCTATGCTCTTATGTTATGAATGCTATGAGGCTTGTATGAGACTTTTTCGGAGTCTTGTACGCCGTGTCACATCCGGGATATAGGCTCGGGTCATGACAAACATGGTATTAGAGCACAAGATTTTGGGATGGTTTTAGAATGTCTCAAACCACATCTAGTATAGTCTTGTTCATAGTGTGAAGCGCACCACATTTATGAATAGGAGGCTATTGGGTGTTAGGAAAATCTCACTTCTTCATTCTTCAAGTCATGCCATAGAGTTTAACTCTATAAGGTCTCTCTCTTATTCCTTATCCGATGGTCTTTAGGATATGACCACTTGAAGGGCTCATGCTACAAGGATCGAGGGAGAAAAAGGTTGGTTGTGATGCCAATTATGGCTATGTGATGATAGATTGTGATGCTGTTTTTAGTATGAATGGGTTGCTTTATAGTTATGTGTGTTGTTCGTAAAAGGTCATGATGGGTTTTGAGGTATGATGAAAGATTGGATGAATAAGGTGTTTTACAAATGCCTTGATGTGTTGGGAGAATAGACTACTTTAAGAAGGGTAGAAGTGTAATTCACCTTGGTTTACAGTCATCTTATGTGATGAGAGTGAAGGTTTAGTGATGATTTGCTCCGACCTTAGAATTGAAAGAAGTGATGTTGAAAAAAGTTTGTATAGGTTTGCACCCAAGGGGGAGATAATGTGCTTAGATAGCAAGGTTGTTGAGTATCTTGTATGTTCATGAGTTAGGTTTGCTTGAAATTCTCACCTTAAGAGGTGTAGTGAGTTTGAGAAGTTTAGACCCGGTTTGGTAGACTCATATGAGATTGAGTGATGTTGGTAGTGTTGTTTGTGAGTAAGAGTTGCTTAATGAGAATCTCCCTAGCTTAGAAGTACCGGTTGGGATATTAGACCGGCAAGTTAAGAAAAGAAGAGTAAGGAAGTTGTTACCATGAAAATTTTGAGGAGTAGTATTTTAGTAAGAGTTATAGTTGAGGGTGCTACTTGGGGTAGGGCAAGGGCCAATGAGAAGTCGTGATATCCTCATTCTCTTTCTTTCTATTCTTATTCAAGCCTAAGGAAAAAAGTTCCTTTTTGGCTTGTTTCATGTTTGGGAGTCATGTGTGATATTGTGTCTCCATGGTCCCCTTATGATTATGCATGTTCTTGATGAATTCATGTTTAATGAGAAAATGAGTTTTCATGATTTATGTTCATCATGTTGATGTGCATTTAGTATGTATTACCTATATGATTCATGAGGTGAATTGTTACCTTGTAGCTTATTTCATGTTTTGGAGTCATGTGTGATTATGTGATTCCATGGTCTCCTTATGTTATGCATGTTCTTGATGAATTCATGTTTAATGAGAAAATGAGTTTTCATGATTTATGTTCATCATGTTGATGTGCATTTAGTATGTATTACCTATATGATTCATGAGGTGAATTGTTAAACATGCATAAATGTGCTTTTGAGAGTAATTGCATAATGTGCCCAATGATGTTATGATGAGCATGGTTTGAGTTGGAGAAGGTAATTCCTCCAATGAAATGAGAAATGTTGAAGTTTTCATGCATAATGAGTTTGTAGATGTAGTTCCTACTTTCTTGTGTTGCATTGAGCATGTTTGAGATGGAGTTGATGTTTTCTCCTAATTTTGTGCATTGATTATGATGTTGCATGCATGATGGGCTGCTAGTCTTGCGTAGTTAATCCCTTAATGTGTTTAAAGTGTCATTAGAGGACGAATGTTCCTAAGGGGGAGATAGTGTAACGACCCGAAAAACGAATAGATGAAACTAGAGCCTAACGAGTGTGTTGTAGAGTTTAATGTGGAATATTATGTTGTAAAATGAGTTCCTGATTTTAGTTTGAGGGGTTTAGGGGTTAAACGTCAAGGTACGACTCCCCAAGGACCACCCAAGGGGTCCTTGAGAAGGACCCTAAAGCCTAACCTCCAAAGCTGTAGAAAACCAAAAGTTGGGGACTTACGGATTGGACATACGCCTCGTAGGTCCATCCACGCCCCATAGGGATTGGTCGTAGGTCAAGGCTAAAGATGGCATGTTGCAGTACCTAACCACAGACAGCTAGTACAGCTCGTGGACCCACCCATGGTCCGTGGGTTGGGTTTCGTGAGTCACCACTTGTAAAGCTATCCAATCTCGGCTTAGTTAGGGGCAAGGTGGTAAAATCCTAATTAGTTAGTTATGGGTTGGGGATGGTTACTTATTGAGTAATTAAAGTATTTTAAGGCTTTTAAAGGTATTAAACTCCCTTTTTCAATTCATTATTTCAAAACACCAAATAGAAACCTCCTACCCTCTCCAAATATTCTCTCTCTAGAAACCATCATTGGAAAAGAAGGAGTCAAGCTTTTAATCTCGAGATTTCACCTTTCTCACTCAATTTTTGTGGAGTTTCTTACATAAAGGTATGTTGTCTTCATCCTTGATTAAGAAGTTTCATTCAAGGAGCCCTTTCAAAAGATGATTTCAAGTTTTCAAAATCCCCCAAAAACCTAGGGTTTCAATCTATGCATGGGTTCAATTCCAAAATGTGTTCCAAGGTTCATATATGATAAATTAGGATTGAATTGTTGAATTAATGGTGAATTATGAAGAATTCCCCCCTTGAACCCATGTTTCCCCCAAATTTCTAAAGTATGAATTGTGATTTGGGTTGATTGATTATAGAAGTATGTGAAGAGATTAAGTCTATATTGATTTAGTTTATTGAATTATGTCATTATCCGTCCCTAATTGCAGTATTTTAAGGTGTGTTGGTGAATTGTGATCCATGGCCTTGAAAGGCAAAGTATGAAGGTTAATGTATGATTATGATGTGAAGTACATGCATGTGGATTCAATGAAAGTATTATGATCATGTTTAGAATGCAATTGTGTTATTATTGAAAGTCTATGCTCAATTAACACTCATGAATGAAGTTTCTATGATAAAGTTAATGATGATGTATTGATTGTAAGGTTATTCTCAATCGTACTCTAATGAATGATAATGTCATGTTGTGAAAGTACTTTCTCACATTATGAGGATTCTTAGTTGAAATGCTATTCTCATCTTCGAATCTATGAGCTATCTAATGAATGAGTGTTGGGTTGAGATGGATGCCCATCCGTGTGTTAAGCCGGGGTATCTAGTAACAATATTTATATCCTGTCTTAATGAATGTTGGGTCTAATGTGGATACTCAACCATGAGTTGAGGTGGGGTATCTAGTAGCAATCTCTTAACCCATAATAATGAACTAAAGTAATGAATGTTAAGTACTCCATGGGGAATAATGCTAAGCACATAGTGGATATGAATTGGGGCGGATGATAATCCGTGAGTTGAGGCGAAGTATCTAGTAGCAACCTCTTAAGATGGATGCTTATCCCTGAGTTGAGGCGGGGTATCTAGTAGCAATCTCACTATCCCATAACTATGTTCCCACATAGGTTATTAGCTAGTGATCCACCTAAGTTAAAAAAGTAATGGTCCTACCTTAGGCAAGTAGGAATCCCTTATCATGTGAGGGTGACACCGGGATTCAATAAATTACTCACATGGTCTATGTCGGTTAAGGCTTACCCCCACAAAGAATGTTAGTGAACTGTGGCTTCTGAAGACTGCACTACTTAGTGTGGGTGGGGTATGGAACTTATCCATACATTGCACAAGTAGGCTTTGCGAGGGGTTATGGTGTGTTCCTCTAATTTCTTAATGGCTAATGTCTTAATGGCTAATGAATGAATGTGCTATTAGTGAATCTAATGAAGAATATTGACGTATATGCTTAATGAGATGATGTATTCTTTACTTGGATTGTATTATGAGTTACCTTCCTTGTCTTGACTTATTGAATATGTGACTTCAAAGAAGTACTTAGTGTGAGTAGTAGTATGGGATGCTATTCATACATTCCACAAGTATGACTTAGGGTTGCCCTAGATGATGGTCCTAATGTGTTGTTATGACTTATGGAGTTTTTATGTTCCTTATGTATGAGTATTGTTTAAAAGATGAAAAGGAGGAATGGTAAGTTCACTTTTGGTGGCCTTAATGTTGTACGTAGTGTGGATGGTGGTATGGGACGCTATTCATACATTGCACAAAGTATAGCTTGAGGTTACTTTAGGTGAAGGCTTAAAGTGATGAAATGACTTATATGTTTATTATGTTTGTATCCTATGCCTTTTATGCAAAACTTCATGATATTTCTCAAATTGGCATAATGCATGGTTTTCAACCAAAATATCCATTTTAAGCATGATTTTTGCATGGCTATCATACTTAGTACATTAAATGTGCTAACCCATATTTCTTCATTTTTACCAAACTGTAGGGTTTGGAGATTTGATGTTCTATTCTTGGAAGATGGGTTACTAAGGAGCTTGGAGTTGAAGATTTGGTGAGTCCTCATAGTTTCTAGGACAAACCCACTATTGTCCTTATGTCTTTTACTCATGTTTAGAGCTTTTGTATGGGCTATGTCCCAAAGGTGTATTCAAAGTGTTGTAGATGGTTTGATACAAAGTATAGAAAGGTTTCCGCTTGCTTTTATGAAAATGACTTTGATTGTAAAGAAAAGTTTTAAATTCCGCACTATTTTTTATATGCTCTTTTGTTATGAATGCTATGAGTCTTGTATTATACTTTTCAGAGTCTTGTACACCGTGTCACGTCCAGGGTATGGGCTAGGATCGTGACAGTGAGGAATTCCATACTGGTCATGCTATATGGGCACATCTGCGAGGAACATAAAGGGGTACGTCTGTAACCTGCCTCCGATAACTGACTATCAAATTTGACACTTGCAAAAAGCGTCATGATCAAAATATCAAACAACACCTTAGTGTGATGTCAAACATGATAGCTCAGCTCAAGAGTGTTGGTCATGTTCTTTCAGATGAGAAATAAGTTCAGGCAGTGATTCGGTCTCTTCCCAATAATTGAGAACATTTGAAGGTTTGTTTGACCCATAATGATTGCATCAAAACTTTTTCTCATGTTGCACGCCATGTTGAACAAGAAGATGAGGGTCTTGGTGCTGCTAAAGCTACTTCTAATGCCTTTGTGGCAGAGTCAAGTGGTAAAAAACCATCAGGCTTCAAACGTAAGAAAAATTGGAAAAGGAATGGGAAAGACAAAGATACTGGAGAAGGACCCTCGAAGAAAAATAAGAAGCCAAATTCAAAGAAAGGAAAACGTTTTATCAAGAAAAGAGACAAGAGCAAAATGAAGTGCTATAATTTCCAAGTGTTGGGGCATTTTGCTCGTGAATGTACTGAGCCGAAAAAGGTAGCACTAAGTGCAACATATTTTTCTAGCACTTCTTTATTAACTGAATCTTAGCCTATGTGGATTGTAGACTCAGGATCTACTGACCACGTGAGTTGAGATCGAGAAGCATTTGTGGAGTTTCATCGAGTTTCATCTAAATCAAGGTGGATTTACGTGGGAAATAATGTGAAACTAGAAGTCAAAGGGATAGGCACTTGCAAAGTAGACTTGCATGGTGGTCGTTCCTTGATGTTGCATGCCGTCCTATATGCTCCAGAGATTCGACAAAATTTAGTATATGTGTCTGTTCTTTTAGATGTTGGTTTTGATTTGTTTTTTAGTCGCAACGGTGTTAGAATAACTCTAGATAATGTTTTTTATGGTTTTTGGACTTCGTTATGACCGCTTCATCATTTTAGATTGTAATCCTTCAACTTATGACTATTATGTTGACCGTTATGTAATGACATGTTATTCAAGTAACAATGATATTGATGTTATTACATGTCATGCAAGATTAGGCCAATGATGGAGCAAGCAAATTTGTCTATCTCTTTAAGGGGAGATGCATTATTGACTGCAGCTTACATATTGAACAAAGTGCCTTCTAAATCAGTTTCTTCCACTCCTTATGAACTTTGGATTGGTCACAGAACAAACTTGAGTGATCTACTACTGTGGGGTTGTGCAGCATATATTAAAGATCTCTTTGGTGAGTTTGGTAAACTAAGTCCAAAAGGAAAGAAATATACCTTTATAAGATACTTTGACCGCTCCAAAGGGTATGTGTTCATTGATGAACTAGAGGATGGAAGTATTACTGAAATTGTATCACGAGATGTCAGATTTTTGGAAAATGATTTTCCCAAAAAGGGTGAAATAGATGAAGTTGAGCCTCTCTATAAAATGTTGAATTCAGAAGATTAGGTAATGTTTTCAGAAATACTTGATTATCCAATGGATCAAGAAATGATTCTTGGTCCAAGTGGGAGTTATGAATCCCAAAATCCTATAGAGGAATCTGAACATCAGATACGTAAGAGTACAAGAAAATGTGTACCTAAACGATCTTATGAGATTGAGGATTATGTTTTCTTGGTATCTCCAATAGAATTGGATGAACCTAATTCTGTAAGTGAGGCCTTATCGAGACCTAAAAGAGATGAATGGTTAAAAGCGATGAAAGAAGAATTAGAGTTCATGATAACCAATAAAGTCTGGAATCTAGTTGACCTTCCTAAGGAATGTAAAGTTATTGGGAATAAATGTATTCTTAAAGTTAAACGCAAATCGGATGGGTCGATAGAAAGAGACAAAGCACGATTGGTGGCAAAAGGTTTTACTCAAGAAGTTGGAATGGACTATGAGGAAACTTTTTCACCAGTTGTGAAGTTTACCTCCATACGATTACTTTTAGCTATTGTTGCACGTTTAGATCTAGAATTACACCAAATGGATGTGAAGACCGCTTTTCTCAATGGAGAATTAAACAAGGAATCTACATGGAACAACCAGTTGGTTTCGTTGTTAAAGGTCAAGAAAAGAATGTTTGTAAATTGAAAAGATCAATTTATTGCCTAAAGCAATCTTCAAGGCAGTGATACCTGAGATTTCATAAGGAGATGATGTCATTTGATTTCACCATGATCGATGAATACCATTGCATCTATGTGAAAAAGTCCAATGGAAATTTGTAATTATTTCTCTTTACGTAGATGATATTTTATTAGCTGGAAATAATTTGGAGTATGTGAAAATTGTCAAGTCATGACTTTCAAAATCATTTGATATGAAAGATATGGGTGAAGCAGACTATATATTGGGTGTTAAGATCCAAAGAAATCGTTCCAAGAAATTTTTGAGTTTATCTCAAGAAACTTATATAAATAAAATATTGGAACGTTTTTGAATGAATAGTAGCGAATCCATGGATACTCCTGTTGCAAGGGGTGAAACTTTAAGCCTTGAAATGTGTCCAAAGACTGAAAAAGAAAAGGAAGACATGTCTCGACTTCCTTATTTTAGTGTTGTCGGGAGTTTGATGTATGGTATGATGTGTACTTTCCCCGACATTTGTTATGTTGTAAGTCTAGTTAGCAGGTATCAATTCAATCCCGGAAGAGACCATTCGAAAGCAGTAAAGACAATATTCCGATACTTGAAGAGAACTGCAGATCATACACTTTGTTATGGTGGATCTGCTTTATTCATAAGAGGTTATACTAATGTTGATTGGGCTGGTGACCATAATGATAGAAAATCAACATTCGATTATGCTTTCTTAATAAATGGTGATGCTATTTCATGGAAAAGTAAGAAGAAAACTTGCACAACTCTTTCAACCATGGAATCTAAATTCGTGGCTTGTGCATCTGCAGTACACGAAGTTGTTTGGTTAAAGAGATTCTTTGAGCATTTGAGTATTGCAAAGAATTCTAAGGGTCCCTTGATTCTATATTGTGATAGTCAAGCGGCTATCGCATATACGAAGGATCCTAAATATCACAGGATGACCAAACACATTGACATCAAGTATAACTTTGTGAGAGACGTAGTGATAAGTGGAGAAATAACTTTGCAATACATTCCTACACGTGAAGTCATAGCTGATCCTTTTACGAAGGTCATCTCTAGAGACTTGTTTGCGTAGAATATGATGATATTTAAGTATTGTAAAATAACTTGATTGTTATAATATTATCTTTTATATAATACTATTGAATTTATATTCAAATATAATATACATGTGATAATTTATAACAAATAAAGTGTGTCGAACAAGTCGTGAGATTGTCTCTCTCACACGAGCAATCGCCTCTTACGTCGGGGAATGTGAAGAGATGAGTTTCACCACCATATTATGACTTGTTTTATGAGCTAGACAAAAAATTCTCTAAGAAAATGAATTTAAGGATCACTGAAAAAGAGAAACTAGGGTTAAACATCTTGAGGTGTTTAGAGTGAGATCTGTACGATGTTGGATGATCAAAAGAATGAGACACATACACCAATATAAGATGAAAACATTATAGTACGTGTTTCATACCATGTGTGTCACGCGATCAATGGATCAATGAAAGAATGGTTCCCTGCTTCTTCTTTGTGTGAGACCCTGAAAAGTTAAAATGACTTTTCAATGAAATACCCTCTGACCTTTGTTGTTTCTTGAAGTTTCAATCGATGTTGCTACTTTAGCATGTTACTAATAGCCATGAATGATTCGGCAATGCAGTACATGTCTAGGAAAGCAGTTGAATTGGAATAGATAGATTCGAGTAAATAGGAAAAACGATTAACTGAATAATAAACTTGTATACACAAGCCGGCTATTGCACTAAACATGTATAGTGTAATTGTGTGTATAAAGTTAAACATGAACTCGAGTTAACCTCTTTACATGGATGAGGGATCGAATAAGTAACTATTGAAGCACTGAATGAAGTCTGGGGTATTGTGAGTATTGATGTCTTTTTAATAATAATGAATTCTTTCCACATGTGATTGAATTCCTATGTAGGGCTTGTAAAACCTTAAAGGTAAGCTCTTGATGCTCACAGGTCGCACGAACTATTTGTCGTATGAATTGTGAGTTTAGTTGATGTTGTGTTGGCTTGGGTCTTGTCCACCATGTGCGAAGTGGGAGATGTAAGTTTTGGGTTGTGGGTCGCCCATGTGGACCGACCCGACCCGACTTGACCCAATCCAACCCAAAATTGTTTTTTCTGAATAAAAAAAAGAAGAAGATAAATACTAATTTAAAAAGGTGTGGGAACAATTACATCCAACGTTAATATGCTCTCCTTTTTAAGATTAAGTTCTTTTTTCTTTTATGCTTCAGATGAGAAACAAGAAGAACAATAAGAACTCAAAAGAGGATAAGAAAATCGTCTTAGATTAAAGACACACAACAAAAAGAACATTTAGTTTGTGAAACACTATTTTTGTTTCCTAGTAATTCAAAGAAGGATTTGGAGCAAATAATTCCGTTCATGAATTTCATTCCGCTGCAACAATTAAAGGTACACAAATCTTGTACCAAACGTTGTTTAAAAATTCTTTCATATTCCACTGTTTGTATTGTATCCCACTAAGAGATACTTCCTCTTTCCTGTTTTATGTATTGCACTTTGATGAGGCACAAATTCAAATAAATAAAAAATATAAATACGTAAAGTTTAAAATTATGGTTTAAAATAAGTCCTAATTTTTTTTTACTACAAATAATCTCGTTATGTAAAATAAGATACTTATGATTTAGTTATTTCTAAAAATTTATATCTTTCTTGTTAGGATATATTGAAACGAAAAAGTTTTAGATAAATTAGCACAAAGAGGGTAACAAATGTTGATGATGTGAATATAATAAAGATCCTAAAATGGACTCCAAAGTTAAAATAAAATGTGCTTAAAAATCAATGAATGAGGTTCCCTGTGTTGGATTGTTAGCCCCATAGTTATCCCTCCGGTCATGGATAAAGTCACATTTGACAAACACAAGGTCTACAGTTGCAAGTTAAAAAAAAAGTCTACAACTGCTAACTAAGATTTCAAATAGATCTTGTAAATCGTTTAATTCATAGAGTGTGGAAATAAGAAATCATATGTAAAGAATGAGACTTTAATTTTAAGCAGAAAATGAAATATTAATTATCTAAAACATTACTTATATATTGTTATATTTCAGAGTTCTGATGATTTAAAAAATTGTGGGATCTGGTAGAAGACCTGACTCCATGAGAGACTGAGAAACTGAGAGTTTGAGACAATTCAAAAAGGATAGTTCTAAAGTTGCCACAACTGTCACTATTGTATTGATTGGTGTGCAACTATAGAGGAACAATGCCCTCGGCCAATGGCGTCACACTAGGTTGATTGTTGATGAGTGGTATATTTCCACTCTTTTGAGGCCTTTTTAGTCCAACAATTACTGTCCTCAATGTCTAATTATGTCTCATATGATGATATATTGATATTTTGCAGCTATGAAAGCTAACGAACAAGGCAAGAACGAAATCATACAAAGAGAGATCAAAAATACTGGATTAAAGTGAAAATCCCATGCTGAAGATTGTCAAAAGAGAATGACGACTCGCCAAGAATGCCGAAATTCATCAAAGTTGGCAGTGTCCAGTAAGAAAATGTCAAGACAAGTCGGCCGAGAAAGAAGAAATTCACGATCCTCCTAATGCAAGATGACGAGTTGAGTTTTAACGCCGAATTTGACAGACTTCAGAGTTAACATGAAGGTTCTAAAGACGAACAAGGTGGTGATCACCGATTCGCCGAATGGAAATGGCTGACTCAGTGGAGTCCAGCAACTGAGGTTCAAACAGTTGAAGCCTGAGACCAGGAAGGGTCAGCTGAAGGACAGGACGGCGATTTGCCGAATGTGTTCAGCGAACCCGACTATTGTCGCCGAACAAGTCACGCATGCAATTTAGAATTTTTTTTGGAGAAACTATAAATAGTTAAATAGAAGGAGAAAATGTACTTTTTACCTATTCCATTATTTTGACATTAAGATTTAACTTTTTTCCTACTTTTCTTAGTATTGGTGTTTTTGATAACCTTGTAATTGACATTATGAGGTTGAATTTAAAGTGAATATTGAAGACTTTTGCTCATTATCAACACATATAGATTTGTCTTGTTTTAATTTGATACAAAATTTTAAAAAATAAAGAAGACTTTTAATTTAAGGAAATGTAGTCTATACAAAAATGTCTTTTAACTTTGTGGTCTTAAATATGTAACATGAGGTGATAGAATCAAAGAATTTCCCCATTTCCCTCCCCAAAAAGGAACATTCTATTATAAAAATATTTAAATAAATGTTCGACAAATAAATTCAAAACGGAGGAGTGCTTATTAAATCTAGTGTGGTCTTTTCAAACAAATTTTTGATCAATTCCTTTTACTCCAACAGCTTGAGCTTTTCACAGCTTCAACACCAAGTTGTAGTTTGTGCAACAGAAAATCATTGAACTTCTTGTCAAGTAGAAGTTGTTGCAAAAGAATATTTATGCCAATGAAAATGAGTACACATTAATTATCTTTATAATCTTCTCGTTTGAAGTTGAGTTATTTCATTCCCATATGTATATTTTGTTGATCCATCTAATTTTCCGACAAAAAATATATTGTAATTGCATAATTGAACAATTCTCACAATCTTCTTTGTTTTAGGAAGAACAATAATAAAAATACTTACAAAATTCGTAGTTTAAAAATGTGAGAAAAATCATCAATTTAGAGCCAAGAAAGGATAGTATGAAATGTTGCTTATCGTGTCTTATCAGATAAGTCACAACTCTTAAAAATATCACAACAATTCGAAAATGTCACAACTCATTGAAAAAGTCACAATCCTAAAGAGAAGTCACTACTGCTCGTCAATGTGAAAATGTGTCATCTTTTAATAGAATATAAAACAAAAAATAAAAGATACACTAAATTGGGTGCTTAACTTAGGGGTATTATAGTGATTTAACATTCAAGTTAAGGAGTTCATGCTTTTAAGGCAGTATATATATGTATATACACACACAAACACACTAGTTTTTCGACACGTGTGTTGCACGTGATTATCAATTCAAAAATTTAAGTGAAGATTTGAATAATAAGTTTTGCACAAAATAATATTGCAGATATCTCTTATTCACACGAACCTGAAGATGGTCAATGAAAAATTTGATTAGTTACATGCAATAATATTTATATTTATTTCAATTTGATGAGCCTCAATCATGCAATTAGTCGTATCTCAGTAATATTACCTTATAGATGATATTTGTTGTGTACTTTTCTTGTCATCTAACCAGATGTGCTTTGCACGTGTATTTCACTTAATCTTTTTAGATGTCATATGAACATGTGGAGAACAACTACATTTTATTTTTTAGAACTTTTTTGTATATTAATTTTTATTTTATAAGTTATAATACAATATATGACGTTCTTTTTGTTGGCTCTTATATTTGACCTGTCGATTGACAATGTACATAAATCAAAGATAGTTATCTGATTGTCCATAGTTAACTGAGAAAGGTTTCCTTTTTTTATCGAAATAACTAAAAATCAAAATTAAAAAATATATTCTATCTGTGAAATAATATATATAATCACTTGTTTATCTTACACCCAACAAAGATATAGCTCATATACATGTAAACAATTTTTAATTTATTCAACCAAGCATGTTTCGTTGAAGGAAAAATAACAACACCGTGTTATCACATATATAGGAGCGGTATAATAATATGAAAAATTATTGGTCAAAAGTTAATACAAGGAAAGATGAAAGATACAAATAATTAATGTAATAACTATGAGAATTCATAATATTATAACAAAAGAATGTAAAAGAGTGTGAATAACATTTGAAATAATTAGTAATAATTAAGAGAATTTATAATGTTATAGCTAGAGAATTAATGAAGAATAGATGAATTTCTAATAAACTTTGTACTTAAATAAAAAAAAAATAGGACTTCTAATTAATGTTACTATTTTTTTAGTTATTAGATTTTAATTTAGTGTAGGGACAAAATGAATATGTTTATTCGATATTACTGAATATAAAATTTATTTTGTTAATGATAAATTTTCAATGATTCATTTATAATCACATATTTTCACATTTGTTGTGAAATTTTTTTTTAAAAAAAAAGAACTCGAAAAGTTTTAAAATAATATATTTTGAAGTTAGAAGATCTTGTTAACTTGATAATACATTCATGACATATATCAATAATATATATATATATATATAT
>NW_006238956.1:2688143-2696269 GCF_000226075.1 Solanum tuberosum
ATATATATATATATATATATATATATATATTTGCATTGATGAAAATATTTATCTCATAAAAATAAGCTACTAAATAAATAATAAAATAAAATAAATATAAAACTTCAACTCGCGTTATAAGAAGTCATATGCACTTTTCTTTGTCGAAAATACTGAAATATTAAGAAATAGTAAATTAGTAAAACAAAAGGGCAATGTTTACATAGTAATAACTATTTCAAAGCAAACTTCTTCACAATCTAAATTACATAAGTAGCATTTTGATAACTAAAGTCGTCTTTTGTCTTGAGCATCAAAAAAAACAAATCGTGATAATTCTCTAACTCTTGAGAAGTTTAATAATTTTGGAAATAGATATTCAGAAACATATATTTATATCACAAGAGAAATTGTTAACAAAAATAAATGAATTTAGACTATAAAAAAATTAAACTAATACAAACTTCAACTACAATTATTACAAGTCATATTAAATTCTCTTCATAAAAAATATGAAATATTAAGAAGGGAAAAAGGTCTGAAATATATCTGAACTTTGACCGAAATTGTTGTAACGATACCAAACTTTGGGAAGAACCTTTTACCCCCTTGCACTATTTAATATTGTATTTTAAAGGTATATATGTGCCTACGTGGACATCATAAATATTGGATAATTATAAATAGTAACGTGTCCACGTGAGCACATATATACCTTTAAAATAAACTATTAAATAGTGCAGCGGGTAAAAGGTCCTCCATAAAGTTTGGTATCATAACAACAATTTCGGCCAAAGTTAAAGTATTTTTCAGACCATTTTCCCTATAAAGAAATAGTAAATCAGTAAAACAAAAAGGCAATGTTTATATAGTAATAACTATTTTGAAGCAAACTTCCTGATAATCTAAATCACATAGGTATCATTGATAAATAAAGTCATTCTTTTATCTTGGGCATAAAAAAAATTGTGACAATTCTCTATTTTGAGAAGTTTAATAATGTTAGAAAAAGATATTCAGTAGCATATATCTACCTCACAAGAGAAATTGTTCACAAAATAAAATGAATTTAGACTACAATAAAAATTAAACTAATACAAACTTTAATTGGGTTATTACAAGTCATATAGACTTTCCTTCGTTGGAAATACTTAAATATTAAGAAATAGTAAATCAGTAAAACAAAAGGGCAATGTATATATAGCAATACCTATTTTGAAGCAAACTTCCTTACAATCTAAATCACATAAGTAGCATTGATAAATAAAGTCATTCTTTTGTCTTGAGCATAAAAAAATAAATCGTGACAAGTCTCTAACTCTGAGAATTTTAATAATTTTTTAAAAAGATATTCAAAAGCATATATCTACATTGATACATATTGAAAGTTGATGATCATTTAGTAACTTATGATGTGAGATTTTAGAATTTTGAGAAAATTATATTAGTACTCAGGTGGTTAAGTATTAAGTCGATACATATTCTCGATTTGATTATTTCTTTGACCTACTAATTAATTAGAACCAGAAGTAGATTTTACCATTGTAATTTGACGGTCACTTACCAGACAAAAAAAATATTTATTATTGAGTTACAAAAAATAAATAAAAATAATATGCATCACATTAGTTGAGTCGGGAATTTTGAAGAGTGGTTTAGTGCCCCTTATTATTTCAAATTTTAATTTTAAATGGTACATTGAATCTCTAACTGATGAAAGAGAGATATTATAGTGTATAATATATATTCGAACATAATGTATAACATAATCACTTTCTTTAATATGTGCGGGTACGTATACTAGTGTACTTAATGCATCATTCATTCATCTCTCTAAAAATATAAGTTTGGCGAAAGAAAAGTCATATTATAGCAGCTTTATTTATTTTTATCATATAGAAATATAGAGTTATCGTGTTCAACTTTATATTTTATCTTAACATTAAACTTTTTAAAATTAACTATATGTAAAGGACTTGAAATTTACATTATATCTTAATTTAGTCTGTTTTGTCTTGAAAGTTAATTAGAACAAAACTGAGTTCAATTTGATATTTGTCATGTATAAGTATAATTGCACTATTCAATTAAACGTATCACTTGAAATAAATTAGTTTTAATCAAATTTAAATATTAACATGTCTTGAAATAAATAAATATCCCTAAATAGGATCATAGTCCGGTGTTTTTTTATGGGGAAAACCTAATTCAAAAAGACAATTATATTTTCTACTAATAATTTTTTATGGTGTTTCTAACTTATTTGAAGATTCATTTTATTTTTTTGTTTTGTTTGTTAATAGGTAAAAAAAAGTTATGGATCTAAGCAAAATAAATTCTTTCATCAGTTTCAAATTAATTTATAAAAGATTATTTTTCAAATTTTACTAGTAAACCGCGCGAAGCACGATTATATTTACTAGTAGAACAATAAAAAGAAAACAACTTATTGTGGACCTTTATAGGGAGCAATTAAGAATATAATAAATTGTGAGGAAAATTAATGGTTGAGAAAAGAAAAAGTTAATACAATGTACATTACCTTTAAAGATGTTGTTATGTGAATTGAACAACAACTTTTGGCAATAGAGGTGTTACGTTTAACATGAATAGTAAAAAATAATATTATTTGAAAAGTAGAAAGGGTAGAACTTTTACATCAAAAAGAAAAGAAAAAAAAAATTGACGAAAAAGATTAGTAAGGATACTTGTTTAAGTAAATTATGTGGGCACATTGAGGGAAAATTGAATATGGAGCATTAACATGAGACTGTTGAACTTCTTAAAAAATAAAAACACATAAAAAAAACACTACTAAACTTTCATTCACTCACCATTTATGTGATTTTAATATTATTATTTAATTAAATATTGCAATCTTTAGGTAATTAAAATATTATAATTTAATTAGATATTTTAATTATATTCTAATCTATCTATATATAATAGGAGAGGAAAAACTGTCACATGTCAGCGCCACAATTAATCTCAAAATTTCAGTATTTGAAAAGTCAATTTTAAAAAAATATGATTATTTAAAAATAAAAAAAAAGACACATGTTAGCAATTACTAAAAAAATTGCATCTTTTTGTTCTTCAAAATTTGATTTTAAAATGTAATTTTCCAGTTAAAAGCCAATAACACCCAAAAATTTGGGATTTAATATTTTTAAATAATACACCGTTTCGACATTCAATTAGTTCAAACTATTATTTAAACTTTACATTTTGATATATATTTTTATTTAAATATGTCCAACATAAAAGAAACTTCACAAACTGTATTTCTTTTAATATAATCAAATACTAATAACATTTTTTTTTTAAAAATAGTTAAGTAATCGATTATTACTTTTTTAAAAAAAATCAATTATTACATTTTAAGAAATTTTTTTTTAAAATATTAATCAATTCTTTCATTTAAAAAAATTCTAAAAAAAAAAATTCCATCCTATTTTCTTTAATATTTGCATTATATAATATTATAATATAGGAAGGAATTGTTTTTTAAAAACCATTTAAAAAAGAAAATGAGAAAGCAATCTCCACGTTTGCAATTTATAAAAACAAATAGTCTACAGTTCTTCTAAGGAAATATGCAGAATTTATGAATTATTAATATTAATTTAAAATCTGAAAATAAGATAAAAAAAATTACGTAACTCCATCTTAGGTCTCCTTTTTTTACTTCATTTTTGATTTATTTTTTTTAAATAATAGTTATCCAAATCAATATCCAAACAGATAAGTTTTTGAAATTTGAGTGATTAATTTAAAATTTAAATTTTAAAAGGTAAATAACTAATTTTATTCCTAGAAAATAGTTAACCTCATAACACATGCATTTAAATAACAAAAATCATTCTTAACTGCACCATTTACATCTTCCCAAAAACGTACTCATTTCAGAATTCTAATTCTCTTATATTTATTCAATTACTTAATTATGGTAACAATTTTTGCTTTTCGTGTTTGCTTTTATGATTAGTTCATGACTATGAAGAGAAGATCATTTGGTTTAGAAGAGTTCAGAAATAGATTCTGACAACATTGATATTTCTTTAAAGATAAGTTCATAGTTTCTCATATTAATGAAAAGTAGTATGTTTAATTTTGTTTAGGATAAGGAAGGAGTATGTGTTATACTATTAATCAATATGCTTATTTAAATTTTGAAAAAATTATGTTTAACTTTTGTTTTATTGCAGGTATGTTGCCGGTTGATATAGATACTACTCTACTTCTTAGATCCATGATATAATAACATGAATTGATCTGAATTTTGAAATATATACAATACGTATATTACATAGAAATATGACTTTGTTCTCTTTCTCTATTTTTTTTGTAGGGAAAATAACTTTGAAAGAAAGTGATAAAAAAATTCCTACAATCTAATGGAAGATTAAAATAAACGAATTTTTTTACTAGAAAAATAAACTGTATTGTATTAAAGGAAAGTAATAGACCAAAATATTAAAATTAAAATATTGAATAACAATCATATAAAGACTATAACAAATGAATCAAGAAATGGTTTGAACAACTCATGAAAGTTGCATGCGCATTTGTCAACCCAAACGACATAACTACAAATTCGTAATGCCCATAACGGGTTCTAAACGCTGTCTTGGGCACATCCTCAGGCCTAATTTTCAACTGATGGAGACCTTATATCAATCTTAGAGAAAACTGATGCACCTTGCAATTGATCAAAAAGATCATCTATTCCGGGCAATGGGTACTTGTTTCGAATGGTGACCCTATTTAATTGCCGGTAATCTATACGCATCCTCATACTATCATCCTTTTTCTTAACAAACAATACAGGAGCACCCCCACGGGAAATCACTAGGATGAATGAATCATTTATCAAGAAGTTCTTGGATTTGAACCTTAAGCTCTCTTAATTCTACCGGAGCCATGCGATATGGAGGGATAGAAATGGGGTGCGTACCAGGTTCCAAATCAATGTAGAAATCTATATCTCTATCCGGAGGCATACCAGGCAAATCCGTAGGAAACACTTATCTAAATTCTGACACCACAGGAATAGACTCAATAGATGGAGACAACCTCAACATCCCGAATATGAGCCAGATAAGTCAAACAACCCTGCCCTACCAGTTTTCTAACCCGAATGGAGGATATGATCTTAGCTTGCTTAGGCTTGTACACCCGGCCTTACCACTATAATTTTTCCCTTCCCGGAATTTCTAGAGTCACAGACTTAGTATTACAATTAAGCACAACATAATAGGGGGACAACCAAGTCATGCCTAAGATTATATCAAAGTCAATTATATCCAAAAATCACCAAATCAGCCCAAGTCTGAAAATCCATAAACAAAATAGGACAAGCACGATAGACATGTGTGACTATGATACCCTCTCCAACTGGGGTGGAAACATGGATGGGGGCATCAAGTATATCACAAATCATAGCAAATTCTGAGGCAAATTGCAAGGACACATAAGAATAAGTAGAACCCGAATCAAATAATACATTAGCCATTCGGTCACAGACAAGAATAGTACCTGTGATCACTGAGTCAGACGCCTCCGCCTCAGTCTTGACTGGAAAGGCATAACACTGAGCCCTGCCATCATGATGGCCCGACTTCCCTTCCTGGCTGGATTGTACCTCTGCCTCCGTTACCATTTCCCCTACCTATGTGGCCTCGCTGATTTCCTCCTTGCCCACCTTGTAGACGCCCTCAACCATTATTACCATTTCCCGCGGGTACCACTGCTCTAGTCTGCTACTGTGCAGAATCCATCATGCGCGGGTGGGGACAATCTCTCCTCAAATCCCAAGGTTCTCCGCAGTTATAGAAAGTATGATCAAAAGATGGATTGTTGCACACCGAAGGTGCGGTTTCCTGGCTATCCTGAATCAAATTCTGAGGTGGAGTTCCAGAGTAATTACCTGTAGAAGCGGGCGTATCAAATTGAATTGGCCAGGCCGCAAGTGTTGGTCTCCCTGAACCTCTGGAGTAAGAACCTTGAAAGTTGCCTAATTTTTGGCTTTCTTAGCCAACACCTTAGCCTGACCGTCTCGCCTCACCCCCTTCACTTTCTTCACAAAATTTGTTACCTCATTGAAGCTTTTTCTTGCAATGGTCATATGAACGAACAATACCTGCAACTCATAATTTAGCTCCTTAATAAATAAACAGATTCTCTCTTCCTTAATAGTCACTAATTGCGTAGCATATCTAGACAAAGCATGGAACTTGACCTCATAAGCAGCCACACACATACCACCTTGCTACAAAGCCATGAACTCATCCTTCTTACGATCTCTCAAAGTCCGAGGCACATACTTCTCCAATAACAGAGCATGAAACTTGGTCCAAGTGAGGGGGGTAAAACTGAAGATCTGTATTTCACATAAGCTCTCCACCACTGCTTAACCTCACCTTGAAGCTAAAAAGTCACAAACTCAACTCCATGCTAATGGATAATTTCCAACTTATAAAGTCTCTCATAGCAATCTAGGATGAACTCATAGGGGTCCTCACTGTATGAACCATAGAACACAGACAGTTTCAACTTCAATAACTTAGTCAAAATCTCATGCTCATTACCAGTCATAATAGGACCCAACAAAGGATGGAAGAAAGCATCATTACCTCCAGTTCCACCCACCTTGGGGACAGTGATAGCAATATGGGGATTGGCGGGAACTTGAGTTGCTTGAACAGAAGGAAGCACTCCAGGACCAACCAATCCTTTCAAGAACGACATAATTTGTTGAGCTAACACTGGGTCTAAATAAGGAATACCTATAGTCTCAGCCTACACTTCTTCATCTTTTCCAACATTCTTTTCGTTCTCAACCTCTATATTCTCCTTTACCTCTTCATGATGTGCAAAAGGGGCCTTATTTCTATGAGCATTTTCAATCGGTACTCCATCCCTAGTGGGCACCACCCTTCCTCGGCCTCTATCCCTAGCTCTTCCTCTACCCCTGCCTCGATTGCGAACTCTCGCTGCAAATTCCTGAGCTGGAGCATTGACGGGAGCTACGGGCCTGACGCCGTTGAACCTAGTATTAACTATCTGCTGCGGACAGAAGAGTGAAAGAGGTTAGATACCAATTGGAATCAAGTCATAGCACGAAAGGAGTTAAGAGAAAACACAGAGATTTCCTAAAGTCCTATAGCCTGTTGAAGAAAAGTGCAGACATCTCCGTACCATTTTGAAAGACTCTACTACACTCGTTTTGGTACATCGATGTAACACCCCGTATCCTAAAACAAATAGGATTTCAACTTTCAGATATTGCAGGTGGCATCCACGGGCACCATCCAAGGACCGTAGGAGGACCCACGGTCCGTCCTGCAGGTCCGTGGTTTGCACCTGCGACCCACCTCCCAGAACTCAGCCCAAAATTCGGCTAAGTGTTGACCCACGGCCGTACCTACGGTCCGGTCACAGACTGTGGATCAATGCCCCAGAATACCAGAGAAAAAAATTCCTCTAGGGGTCGACCCACGGTCAGACCACGGACCGTGGTCCACGTCCGTGGATCAGATACCCAAGAACCAGCCTTCAGTCACGAACGACGGTTGACTAGCACGGACCGTCAGTCGATCGACGGTCCGTCAGTCCTGTCCGTCGGCCACTCCGATAGCAGTTTAGTCGAGGGTCTTTTGGTCTTTTCTTATTTCGTTGGACCCCTAAACTACATCATTTAGATCTTAAATTACGTGGTTTTAGTCAGTTTAAGCCTAGAAACATAACTAGAACTTACCCTAGTCAAAATCATTAATCAAAACTTAGAAAATTAGAAGCGAAAGAGGAGAAAGAGGCGAGCAACCCTAGTTCAAGAACGCATCAAGGTTCCATCAGTTCTAGCCCCGAAATCGAAAAATTTCTCCATCGAATTCGTAACCAGGTATGTGGGATTTCACTAGTGGGTTCCTTTCACCCATTAGGTCCCTGGATTTCAGTCAGATTCTTGATTCCCTTATCATAACTAGACCTAGGGTTTCTAGAACTTCAACAGATTATCATGAATTAGTTATTTACATGTTCCAAATCAGATTATCATATTATTACTTTGTTTCTTGCAAGAATTTAACAACCATAGCTATGTATTTCTTTAGTTCTTGAATTACACATACTAGGTCAGATATTTC
>NW_006238956.1:2696284-2713482 GCF_000226075.1 Solanum tuberosum
GCATGAATTTCAGAATCCTAGCTATGTATTTCTTTAGTTCTTGAATTACACATGCTAGGTCAGATAGTTCAGTTATTTTAAGTATACATGCCTCAGTTTTTCAATGTGTCATTATCAGTGCTTAATGTGCATTCTCAGTTTGCATGTCAGTTTTGAGCTATCCAGTATATTACAGTAATTTAGTCATAATGTGTTAATCACTTAATCTATTGGGAGTAGCATAATACCGAGTTGGACTAGGGTCAGTCACCCATATAGTCCCAGAACTACGAGCCACGTAGGTTGTAAGTACCCTCTGTGGGAATCAATAGTGATCATGCCAGCATGCCTCTATACCCTTGGTTGGGTTTATTGGGTCCTCCCGATGGGGTGTATAGATTGGACTCCACATTTAGCTCATGTAGTTTTATTATTGGTTATTTGTAGCTCCCACAGTTCAGTCAGATTTCATTGCATTGACCACATTTCAGTATAGTCAGTATTCAGTATCTATATCATGTTCAGATTACACTCTTGCTTTATTCCTTGTTTAGTTATATGTTATTTCAGCTTTACTTTATCTTGCATGCTCAGTGCCTTTCAAGTACTGACGCATACTCTGCACTACATCTTCTCGTGATGTAGGTTCAGGTGCCCAGCAGTCAGATCACGCTTAGATTGGTTCCCGATCTTCAGTTCAGCAGCATCAGTGGTGAGTCATCATTCTTCGAGGATTAGTGACATGTTTATCTTATCGCTTTTAGTCTTAAGTTTCAGTTTGCTAGATCTAGTTGGGGTATCTCCCAACATTTCTAGTCAGTTTAAGAGGCTTATTAAAGACATAGTTAGATGCAGCTTAGCATTTGTGTTTGATATTTCTCTTGTATTAAACTCTCAGATTTCATATATATTCAGTTTTAGTATATGGGTATTCCCCATCTTTTCAAATTTACTTATGATTAGATTCCGTATCAATTATTATTATTATTCTTAGTATGCTCATGTCATGACAGCAGGGTTAGCTTGGGGTCACTTGTGATCCTAGGTCCTCTGTCTGTGTCCAGGGGGTAGCTCAGGGTGTGACAAACTTGGTATCAGAGCACTAGGTTTAAGTGTCCTAGGATGTCTGAAAAGTCACACTAGGTAGATTCCTTTTCATGGGTGTGTAGGGCTCACCACATCTAATGAGAGGGAGGATATAAAGTGTTTTAGGAAAAATCTTCATTTTTTTGTTACTCTTATCGTGCGTAAGGTATGATCTAATTCCGTTTTAACTCGACGTTCTACGTTTCATATCATGCCTCCTCGTAGAGCTAATGCCAGGAATGTGAATGCCAGGAACACAAACGCAGCTCCTCCAGTCCCCGATCAGGAAGTTTCGAATGCACAATTCTGGAACGTCATTCAGATGTTGGCTCAGAGTGTGGCCAACCAGAACAATCAGTGGGTTCCAGTTTAGGAAAATGTTAATATTAGGTCAGCTGCAACTAGAGTTTGGGAATTTGTTAGGATAAATCCGCCAAAGTTCTTAGGACCCCAGGTTTGTGAGGATCCCCAAAACTTCATTGATGAGGTCAAAGAAATCTTTGAAGTGATGCAAGTAACTGGTAATGAGCGGGTTGAGTTAGCATCGTACCAACTCAAGGACGTGGCTTATATCTGGTCCACTCAGTGGAAAGAGAATAGGGGTACAGATCCAGCTCCTATTACTTGGGATTGCTTTAGTGAGACCTTTCTGGATAGGTTTTTCCCAAGAGAGCTAAGGGAGGCAAAAGCTCAGGAATTTATGAACTTGAGGCAAGGTAACATGACAGTCCAAGAGTATGGGCTCAAGTCTACCCAACTCTCCAGGTATGCTCCTCACATGGTTTCTGATTCCAGGGCTCAGATGAATAAGTTTCTTTATAGAGTGTCGGACTTAGCGAAAATAGAGTGTAGGAATGACATGTTGCTGGAAAATATGAGTATCTCTAAGCTCATGAATCATGCTCAGCAGGTTGAGGATGATAAGCTTAGGGAACAGGTGATGAGTCCACAAATTGGACTCATTTAGGGCTATATTTTAATAGAAATTGTGTCCTCAAATGCTTATTTTATCTCAATATCTAATGAAAACCCTTAGGTTTGAGGTATTTGAAGTTTGAAGGAAAGCATGGACACTACGTAGTAAAAAGGAATGAAAAGGCTGAACAGAACAAAGAAATGAAGGCCTGAGGATCGCCGAGTCCACTTGGTGAGTCGTCGAAGGGTCCTACTTCGCCTTTTGTTCCAGTGTGTTGAGCCCTGAAGGAAAGGATCAAGTCGGTAGAAAAAGGGAGCAGTCGGTGAATCGCCGAGAAGCTCCGCGAAATACTACCATGTCGCCCAATGACCCAGAGCATGACAATGCTGAAGGATGGTGCAAGACGGCGATAAACTACACCAAAGGGAGAATCGCCGAGTTGATCGGCGATTCCGACTAACGACGCTGAATGATCCGCTGTAACACAAATCTGTGAAAACTATAAATACTAGTTAGAGTTGTAGTTTTAAGTGTCGAACAATTATTATAATTTTCATATAGAATAGTACTTTTTGATAATTTTGCTCTAAGCTTGAGAGGGTTTTGAAGACTTGAAGATCCAAAGGGTTTCATCTTCAAGATTTGGGTTTGGGTCTCTTGGATTCTTCAATTTTGGCCTATATCAAGATTTAAATCTTCATACCCAGTTGAATGCAAGCTCAATTTGGTATAAATTTCTATCTCTTATACATGCGTGGCTAAAACTCCCAATTCTTGGGGTGTAATTTAGAGAATATGGGTTAAGATAATTGTTGGGTCTTGCTTGTTGATAGTTTAATAGTAGTTTAATTGTGATTTCCTTTAGTGGTTGTGGATGAACTTAATGAGGTTGTAGTTGCAAATATAATCTCATATATGTGTTTTCGGCTTGCTCGAGAGAGAGGTCGTAAAACTAAGACCACTAAATTGATGGCCAGTACGAGTGGGTCGACATGAGGTTTAGCTCGAGAGAGTGAACCCTAGTCTCATGTCCACACACTCAGCTCGAGAGAGTGAGTGGGTTAAGGCGGAGGTTGTTCTTCAAGCAACAAGTGGGTGTCTGAGAGGAACCCGCTTGAAATGGGGTAAGTTACTCGAGAGAGAGCTTATCCCCCTTAAAGTCTAGCCTAGTCATAATTATTCTATGAATCTTCTATCGCAAGCATGTACCCAATAATCTAGCTTAACCCGTATTCCCGTCACATCCCAAGGATCCCCTCTCATTACTTAGAAACCTTCGTTTATTTTGCTGTTTTTACTTACTAGTGACAAACCCCCTATTGTTAATTGACACCCCTGTGCCCCCCTTTAATTTACAATGTTTTTAATTGTTAATGTCTTTAGCTACGACTAGTTAGAACTAAGTTTTATTTTTCTATTAATTCTCAAAACCACTCTCTTGGGAATGATCCCAACCCTTGGTTGGGTTACTAAACTATTATACGATCGTAGACACTTGCATCGGAAGTTGTCTCTTGATTACGCAAACATCAAAATGGCGCCGCTGCCGGGGAGTGGTGTTATTTGAAATTTTTTAGCTTAATAAAAATTTTGTTCTTCTTAGTAGTAGTTCTACTAATTTTATTTTATTTTTAGTTTTGTTTACCGTTGTGTTGCTATTTTTAGTGGGAATCCAGATTATGTCTGGTAGCAATGGTGAACAGATAGATCTCTCTCTTTTAAGGATGGTGTCTCTCAGGGATAAAATCTTGAGTTTTACACAAGTCGAGGGAGAATCCATCCATAAATTGTGGTTGAGATTCAAGGCACTCTTCCTGAAATGCCCAGCTCATGGAATCTCAGAAAGCGTGCTGCTGGATTACTTCTACAAAAGTCTTGGCCCAGAGAATAAAAGAATGGCGAACCAAAGAGTACCTGGGGGGCTCTCATGACTACCCTTTGCAGTAGCCATCCAACTCATTGATCAAATGGCAACGACTAGCAAAGAGGCATAGAAAGACCATACTTTGGCCACGTTGTTGACTCAATTAGATTTAGTGACCAAGAAGATTATGGAATTGGAAGCACCGGCTAAAAGAAAGGACCGGTATGTTCCACCTTAAGAGCGTATGAAACCCAATGGAAGTGAGGACGGACAAATAGATTAGATACTCTCACTCATGCTCAGTAAAGTCGAAGGTCACAAGAAAATGTTAAATGAGATCAAGGAGAATGTTAAACTACTAAATGAGATATTTGCCTCCTAATTCATATCAATCCAGCGATTGGAGACTCAATTGGGTCATGTGATGTCCAATCTCTTTCTCACAAATCAAAACTCAGCGGAGAAGTCGTGCCACTACTATAACTAAGGCGCTTCTTGGGAGGCAACCCAAGGTTTTAATCGCTTTCAATTATTATTTAGAATAATGGTGTGTTGATTTTGTAGGCTAAAATGAGGGAAGTGTTGAAAAGTGCATATTGGCGAGCTACAGGTCCAATCAGCGAATCGCCGACAGGTTCGGTGACCCCGAACCAAACTGCCATTAGACTCAAGACCAATTTACATTGGATTCTGTAAAACTCGGCGAGCACAAGAAATTATTGGCGAATCACCGACCATGTCGGCGATCCCGACGGAGACCACCGTTTGGATTTCCAAAATAACTTGAGGCTCTGAAAAATTCGGCGAAGCAAGTGGCTTCTTGGTGAAACGCCAAGTGGTTCGGCGATCCTAATTAATGTCGCCAAATGGGAGAAAACTGGACGGCTTTGCAGGCAAAAGGTTTAAAAGTTGAAGATTCATTCACTTTCCCTTCACTTTTTATCTGCCCAGACGCACACTTGCACTCTAGTTTGTATATTTCTTGCATTTTTAGAGTATTATTAGTGTTGATTTGTGCTCGGGATTGGATTACATTGCCTCTTAGCATTTTAATCCTCTCTTTAGCGACACAAAAGGTTAGTTCTCTCTGCCCCAAGTTTGATTTATCATAAACTATACTCATTTGCAATAGCTTGATCTAGTTGAAGTGTTCTACCCCTCCCTGAGAGGATTAGATTGTTTACATACATGATTTAATTTGATATCCTTGTTCAGGTAGTTGTGACTGTTGAATTCCCGTAATTGCATTCCTTAAACTGGATTAAAATTCGAGGGGTTGTATTTGTATGTTATGGGTCCTGGTCGAAGTTGTGCTTTTTGTGCTTAAATTGCCTTTTCGGGGGGTTGCGGGGATAATTTTGAGAAAGTGGGTCAGAAGTAGGTACGTTGGGTCATTCGGCGAACTACTTCGCGTCGCCTAATTAACCTATCTCGCAGTTATTGTCATGCTTATTGGTTGTGGAGTCTGTAACTTTCAGTGAGAAGAATGAGGTCACCAAGAGAACTCTGCGACTCGCCGAAAGTCTCCTTGTTCGCCCTTTGTCTGCACCCCTAACTCCTTCTGTACTATGACCTTCGGCGGATTATTTGTGGCTCGCCGAATGGACTATCTAGTCTTTCTAGAGCTGAATATCTTTGTTTTGGTTGACAAATATGTTCTAACATTATCTCAAGACTTTGCAGACATGGCCAAACCAAAAGTTGCAAGAAGAAACATGCCATCTAGACACATAAGAGCACAAAAGTTCAGAAGAACTGCAAGGAGCGAGAACAAGACAACCAGTTCGAGGAGGAGGATATTCTTTGACCCTAATGTCCCTTCGTGGGCTCGAGCGTTCAGCAATGTGATACACGCCTTTGTGGCAACTCACGAGTTGCACAATATGATTGAGGCTAACATCGCTGCAGAAGCTGAAGCAGAGCGAAAAGAAAAAGAGAACCAGAAGCAGAATGACAACACTCCGGGCACTGATGCCCAGATGGAGCAACTGCTTAGACAAGATCCCTTCTTTACCACCCTCTATGTCTTTCTTTAATCTTCAATTTGGATATTTTGTCATGTGCATTTGAGGACAAATGCTTTTAATTATGGTGGGGTGAGGCCCACCTTTGTGTGCTACCCATGTTCGTGTTTTGTTTATATTCGGGTTTCGCACTTATGTTGTGAGATTACTGCTTTATGTGGATGTTTGAGCTTGTAGCTCTTTTTATTTTTAACTGAAAAATGATTTTGACTCTTCCAAAAAAAATTGCAAATTTTCACCACCTCTTGTGATTGAAAGTGGTTGTTCTTAGGCAAATTTGAGTCTCGGTTTCGATCAATCCTGATGACTTAAATAATGCTTGCAATCGAAAGAACATGAATGTGCGGCTACGATGAGACCAATGAAGTTGCATAGACAATATGTGAACTCTTTGCATCTCGTTGTGATTAGCCATTTATCAAATCGATTCTCCTGTGATGACCGTTGCACACTAGCAAAAATGTGGAGTCTTGTTTAACTTAAGTGTCGATGCCTTGTGTGATAAGCTTACCTAGAACCATGCATGACAACACCTAGAATTTTCCATGTTGGTCCGATCGACTAAGTAAAGCTTTCTTTTGACATGATCTTAGGCAATTTTGAAGAGTGTGAGCCAATTTGACATATACCTCTTTTGTGGCCTACCTTGTGAGCATGTGTGAACCTCTATTGAACACCCCCTTGAGCCTTACCTTTCTTTGAAAGAAACTTGACTAAAACAATGACCTTTCTTAATCCATTACCTATAATCCTCTTGAATTATGGTTAATTGAATAGCCAACTTAGGCCAAAAGCCTAAGTTGGGGGTGTGGTGAAAAAGAAAGGGAAAGTCAAGAAGTTCAAGGAAAGTCTCCTTTAACCCATGGTGTTGAGAAAAATGGATCCCTTTCAAAAAAAAAAGTTGTGGAATAAAGTTCCAAGGAAATAGGGTTCTAAACAATCCATGGGAAGTGAATAATGGGATGACTTAAGAGCACTAGCAAAAAAGATGAAGGAAAAGGAAGGGGAGTGTTGTGAATACCACATCTTATGAGGATGAAAGCCACTGAGCCTAAATGACCATACCGTTGCACTCAACTCTGTTACAAGCCTTGTTAAGACCTTTGTGATCTTGAGAAAGTCGAAACAAATGTTGATTGGAAAATATGGGCAAACCTATGGGTGAATGTATGCATTTTGTTCATCTTTATGAGTGTGAGCGTTGTATTTGATTCCTGAACTTTAAATTGATTATACCTTTGCGTGTAAAAATGGAATCATCATTTGTGTGAGGGCATTCGAAGGCTTTTGTTGAGCTTGAACTTGCATTTGAAGCAAGTATTGCGAGCTTGAGAATCTTTGGTAATGGTGTGTCACAATTTGAATCTTTGAGTAAACAATTGATCCTTGCATAAGTAAATTGAGTCTTGTTGTGCACATTCGTAATTGAGTCTGGTGTAGCACTGTTTAAGACATCCTTGTTGAACTGCTGAACTTGAGTTTTACTTGAGGACAAGCAAAAGTTTAAGTTAGGTGGGTGTGTTGATGAGTCCACAAATTGGACTTATTTAGGACTATATTTTAATAGAAATTGTGTCCTAAAATGCTTATTTTATCTCAATATCTGATGAAAACCCTTAAGTTTCAGGTATTTGAAGTTTGAAGGAAAGCATGGACACTACGTCGCAAAAAGAAACGAAAAGGCTAAAGAGAACGAAGAAATGAAAGCCTGAGGATCGCCGAGTCCACATGGTGAGTCGCCGAAGGGTCCTACTTCGCCATTTGTTCCAGTATGCTGAGCCCTGAAGGAAAGAATCAAGTCGACGGAAAAATGGAGCAGTCGGTGAATCGCCGAGAAGCTCCGCGAAGCAGTACCATGTCGCCCAATGACCCAGAGCACGACGATGCTGAAGGCAGGTGCAAGACGACGATGAACTACAGCAAAGGGCGAATCGCCCAATTGATCGGCGATTCCAACTAATAACGCCGAATGATCCTCTGCAGCACAAATCTGTGAAAACTATAAATACTAGTTAGAGTTGTAGTTTTTAGTGTTCAACAATTATTATAATTTTCATATAGAACAGTACTTTTTGATATTTTTGCTCTAAGCTTGAGAAGATTTTGAAGACTTGGGTTTTATCTTCAAGATTTGGGTTTGGGTCTCTTGGATTCTTCAATTTTGGCTTGTATCAAGACTTAAATCTTCATACCAGTTGAATGCAAGCTCAATTTGGTATAAATTTCTATCTCTTATACATGTGTGGCTAAAAACCCCAATTCTTGGGGTGTAATTTAGCGAATATGGGTTAAGATAAATGTTGGGTCTTGCTTGCTGATAGTTTAATCGTTGTTTAATTGTGATTTCGTTTAGTGGTTGTGGATGAACTTAATGAGGTTGTAGTTGCAAATATAATCTCATATATGTGTTTTCGGCTTGCTCGAGAGAGAGGTCGTAAAAACTAAGACCACTAAATTGATGGCCAGTGTGAGTGGGTCGACATGAGTTTCAGCTCGAGAGATAGTGAACCCTAGTCCCATGTCCACACACTCAGCTGAGAGAGTGAGTGGGTTAAGGCGGAGGTTGTTCTTCAAGCGGCAAGTGGGTGTCCGAGAGGAACCCACTTGAAACTGGGTAATTTTCTCGAGAGAGAACTTATCCCCCTTAAAGTCTAGCCTACTCATAATTATTCTATCAACCTTCTGAGGAAAGCATGTACCCAATAATCTAGCTTTACTCGTATTCCCGTCACATCCCAAGGATCCCCTCTCATTACTTAGAAACCCTCGTTTATTTTGTTGTTTTTACTTACTAGTGACAAAACCCCCTATTGTTAATTGACACTCTTTAATTTACAATGTTTTTAATCGTTAATGTCTTTAGCTACGACTAATTAGAATTAAGTTTTATTTTTCTGTTAATTCTCAAAACCGCTCTCTTGTAAACGATCTCAACCCTTGGTTGGGTTACTAAACTATTGTACGATCGTAGACACTTGCATCAAAAGTTGTGTCTTGATTACGCAAACATCAACATGCCAAGGAGAATAAGAAAGCAAGGACGGGAAACTATGACTATTCTCAACTGAAATTGGGTGGTGGAAATCGCTCACAGTATCAGCAGAAGTCGTCTACTCTAACACCTTCATCAGCAAGTGTTCCATCCTCCAAGTTTCGTAACGATAAAAAAAGGTAGGGCATCAGGCTCTAAGACTTAGGGAAGTGTTTCAGGTACCAAAACCTACCCAACTTGTCCGAAGTGTGGTAAGAACCATCTGGGGGAGTGCCTTGAAGGAAAAGAATGATGTTTTGGGTGTGGTCAGTCTGGTCACAGGTTGAGGGATTGTACTTCTAAGTAGGGTCAGGGAAGCCATGCTAATAAAGCCCAGTCCACAACTTCAGCAGCACCAGCAGGTTGCCCGACTCAGCAGGGTAACTCATCTAGTACAGGTGGCGGTCAGCACCAAAATAGGTTATCTGTTCTTCAGGCTCGCCAGGATCAGAAAGATTCTCTTGATGTAGTCACTGGTACGTTATGAGTCTTTGACCTTGATGTTTATGCATTGTTAGATTCAGGGGCTACTTTGTCTTTTGTAACTCCTTATATAGCGGTCAAATTCAGTATTAGTCCAGAAACTCTCGCAGAACCCTTCTTAATCTCTACTCCAGTAGGTGACCCAGTTATAGCTAGACGGGTATACAGAAATTTCCTTGTCACAGTCTCTCAGAAAGTCACCTCAGCAGATCTTGTAGAGTTAGAAATGGTAGACTTTGATATCATTCTAGGCATGGATTGGTTACATTCCTGTTATGCCTCAGTCCATTGTAGGACTAGGATTGTTCGTTTTCAGTTTCCAGACGAACCAATCTTAGAATGGAAGGATAGTGCTTAGCGCCTATGGGCTGATTCATTTCTTACCTTAAGGCCAGAAATATGATTTCTAAGGGGTATCTCTATCATCTAGTTCGGCTTAAGGATTCAAGCTCCAAAACCTTGAGTCAGTTCCAGTAGTTAATGAGATCCTAGAAATGTTTTCCGAAGATCTTCCCGGAAATGTTAGCCTATCTCTATTCCTCCTTACAGAATAGCTCCAGCAGAGCTTAAGGAATTGAAAGAGCAGTTGAAAGACCTTCTAGATAAGGGATTCATCAGACCTAGTATTTCTCCATGGGGTGCACCAGTGTTATTCGTTAAGAAGAAAGATGATTCTCTCAGAATGTGCATTGGCTATAGGCAGTTGACCAAGGTCACCATCAAGAATAAGTATTCCATTCCCAGGATTGATGACTTGTTTGACCAACTTCAGGGTGCTAGTCATTTCTCAAAGACAGACCTAAAATTAGGTTATCATCAGCTTAGAGTCAGAGATAGTGAAATTCCAAATATAGCCTTCTGAACTCGGTATGGTCATTATGAATTCGTAGTAATGTCATTTGGGCTAACCAATACTCCTGCAGCTTTCATGGATTTGATGAACAGAGTGTTCAAGCAGTATTTGGACTTGTTCGTTATCTTCTTTATTGATGATATCCTCATTTATTCTAGGAATGAGGAAGAACATGTGAGTCGTTTGAGGGTTGTTCTGCAAACTCTCAAGGACCGTCAGTTATTCGCTAAGTTTAGCAACTGTGAGTTTTGGTTGCAGTCAGTTGCTTTCCTTGGGATTATAGTGTCGAGCGAAGGGATTCGAGTGGATTCCCAGAAAATAGACGCAGTGAAACAATGGCCCAGACCTACCTCTCCTACAATTATTAGAAGTTTTCTTGGTCTAGCGGGTTATTACAGAAGGTTCGTGGAAGTATTTTCATCCATAGCCTCTCCATTGACTAAGTTGACTCAGAAGAAGGTCAAGTATCAGTGGTCGGATGATTGTGACAAAGCTTTACAGAATAAAAAACTAGGTTGACTACAACTCCTGTTTTGACTCTGCCAGAGGGGTCAGACGGTTATGTCATATATTGTGAGGCTTCCAGAATCGGCCTAGGTTGTGTGTTGATGCAGTGAGGTAAGGTTATAGCTTATGCTTCTAAACAGCTTAAGATGCATGAGAAAACTATCTGACTCATGACCTCGAGCTTCCAGCAGTTGGTGTTTGCTACTTAAGATTTGGAGACATTACTTGTATGGTGTTCATGTAGATGTGTTCACAGACCATAAGAGCCTTCAGTATGTGTTCACCAAGAAAGAGTTGAATCTTCGCCAGAGAAGATGGCTAGAGTTCCTCAAAGATTATGATATGAGTGTGCATTACCATCCTGGTAAGGACAATGTAGTAGCAGATGCTCTTAGCAGACTATCTATGGGTAGTGTAGCACATGTTGAGGAAGAAAGAAAGGGGCTAGCAAATGATGTTCATAGATTTGCTCGCCTAGGAGTTCATCTTATGAGCATATCAGATGGGGGTGTAACGGTTCAGAATGGGGTAGAATCTTCATTGGTGGTAGAGGTTAAGGAGAAGGAAGACAATGATCCGATATTGCTTGAAATAAAGAATGTAATCCATCAGCAAAGAGTGGAGGGTTTCTCCCAAAGAGGAGATGATGT
The DNA here is from genome assembly GCF_000226075.1 of Solanum tuberosum. Taxonomy (NCBI): domain Eukaryota; kingdom Viridiplantae; phylum Streptophyta; class Magnoliopsida; order Solanales; family Solanaceae; genus Solanum; species Solanum tuberosum. Next base: position 2,707,678 of record NW_006238956.1, read on the forward strand.
ACTTCGCTATCAGGGTCGATTATGTGTTCCTAAGGTGGGTGAGTTGAGACACTAGATTCTTGCAGAAGCCCATAACTCAAGATATTATATTCATCCAGGCGCCACTAACATGTACCGCGATTTGTGTGAAGTCTATTGGTGGAATGGTATGAAAAGAGATATAGCGAATTTTGTGGCTAAGTGCCCAAATTGCCAGCAGTTCAAGGTAGAACATCAGAAACCAAGAGGTATGACTCAAGAGATTGACATTCCTACTTGGAAGTGGGATGTGATCAACATGGACTTCATCATAGGTTTACCTCCTACTCGCAGACAACATGACTCCATTTGGGTGATAGTTGATGGAGTTACAAAGTCTTCACGCTTCTTAGCGGTCAAGACTACAGATTTGGCGGAGGACTACGCCAAGCTTTACATTAATGAGATTTTGAGGTTGCATGGGGTTCCTTTGTCTATCATCTCAAATAGAGGTCCTCATTTTACCTCTCATTTCTAGAAGTTGTTTCAGAAAGGTCTTGGTACTCAAGTTAACTTTAGCACAACATTTCATCCGCAGACGGATGGGCAGGCAAAGCATACCATTCAAACCTTAGAGGAAATGTTGAGAGCTTGTGTGATCGATTTCAAGGGCAGTTGGGATGATCACCTTCCTCTTATAGAGTTTGCCTACAATAATAGTTACCATTCCAGCATTTAGATTACCCCTTATGAGGCATGTATGGGCGTAGATGTAGATCTCCTGTTGGCTGGTTTGAAGTAGACAGAGCAGCCTTAATAGGACCAGATTCGGTTCATAAAGCTATGGAGAAAGTGAAACTCATTAGAGATAGACTTAAGACAGCCCAGAGTCGCCAGAAATCTTATGCAAATGTAAGGAGAAGGGAACTAGAGTTCCAAGTTGATGATTGGGTTTTCCTGAACGTGTCACCTATGAAAGGGGTGATAAGATTTGGCAAGAAAAGGAAGCTCAGTCCTAGATATGTAGGCCCTTGCAAGAGTTGAAAAGGATTGGTAAAGTGGCTTATGAGTTAGAGTTGTCAACAGAACTAGCAGCAGTGCATCTGGTTTTCCACATTTCGCTGTTGAAGAAGTGTGTGGGTGATCCAACGTCTATTGTACCTTTAGAAAGTGTGGTTGTGAAGGATAGTCTCACTTATGAAGAGGTACCAGTTGAAATCCTTGATAGTTAGGTTTGTAGGTTGAGAAACAAAGAAGTTGCTTCAGTCAAGGTTTTATGGAGGAGTCAGTCCGTAGAGGGGGTTACTTGGGAAGTAGAAACAGCCATAAAGGCCAAGTATCCTCACCTCTTTCCTTCCGATCCCACTCTAGCTTGAGGTAATAGTTCCTTTTTAATTTTTCAGTCATTCATGCGTAAATTCAGTCTTAGTATCATGTTCCTTCAGTTTGTACCTGCATTTTCAATGTATTTGCATGTTCTTGGAACTTAGTTCAGTCAGAAACCAGTTCTCAGTGTTTAGTGGTAGGGATTGCAGCCCTCTCCCTCCATTTCAGCTAGTTAGTCTTCATTCAAGGATAAATGTTTCCAAGGGGGAGATAATGTAACACCCTGTATCCGAAAACAGACTAGATTTTAGCTTTCAGATGTTGCAGGTGGCATCCACGGGCACTATCCAAGGACTGTAGGAGGACCCACGGTCCGTCCTACAGGTTCATGGTTTGCACCTGCAACCCACCTCCCATAACTCAGCCTGAAATTCGGCTAAGTGTTGACCCAAGGCCGGACCTACAGTCTATAGGTCAGGTCACGGACCGTGGATCAATGCCCAAGAACCCTAGAGAAAAAAATTTGTTTAAGGGTCGACCCACGGCCAGACCCACAGACCGTAGGTCAGACCATGGACTGTGGTCCGCGTCCATGGATTAGACCCCTAAGAACCAGCCTTCAGTCACGAACGACGGTTGACCAGCACGGACCGTCAGTTGATCGACGGTCCGTCAATCCTGTCCGCCGGTCACTCTGACAATAGTTTAGTCGGGGGTCTTTTCGTCTTTTTCTATTTCGTTGGACCCCTAAACTACGGCGTTTAGATCCTAAATTACGTGGTTTTAGTTATTTTAAGCCTAGAAACATAACTAGAACTTACCCTAGTCAAAATCATTAATCAAAACTTAGAAAATTAGAAGCGAAAGAGGAGAAAGAGGTGAGCAACCCTAGTTCAAGAACGCAACAAGGTTCCATCAGTTCTAGCCCCGAAATAAATAGATTTCTCCGTGGAATTCATCACCAGGTATATGGGATTTCACTAGTGGGTTCCTTTCACCCATTAGGTCCCTAGATTTCAGTCTGATTCTTGATTCCCCTATCATAACTAGACCTAAGGTTTCTAGAACTTCAGCAACTTATCATGAATTAGTTATTTACATGTTCCAAATCAGATTATCGTATTATTACTTTGTTTCTTGCATGAATTTCAGAACCCTAGCTATGTATTTATTTAGTTTTTGAATTACACATGCTAGGTAAGATATTTCAGTTATTTCAGATATATATGCCTCAATTTTTTGAATGTGTCATTATCAGTGTTTAGTGTGCATTCTCAGTTTGCATGTTAGTTTTGAGCTATCCAGTATATTACAGTAATTCAGTCATAATGTGTTAATCACTTAATCTATTGGGAGTAGCATAATACCGAGTTGGACTAGGGTCAGTCACCCATATAGTCCCAGACTACGAGCCACAAATGTTGTAAGTCCCCTCTGTGGGCATCATTTTAGTGATCACGCTAGTATGCCTCTATACCTTTGGTCGGGTATATTGGGTCCTCCCGATGGGGCGTATACATCAAACTCCACATTTAGCTCATGTGGTTTTATTATCGGTTATTTGTAGCTCCCACAGTTCAGTCAAATTTCATTGCATTGACCACATTTCAGTATAGTCAGTATTCTGTCTTAGCATGTTATAAATTGGTCATTGCATTCAGTTAGCTCAGTATTCAGTATTTATATCATGTTCAGATTAGACTCTTTCTTTATTGCTTGTTCAATTATATTTATTTCAGCTTTACTCTATCCTGCATGCTCAGTACCTTTCAAGTACTGACTCATACTCTGTGCTACATCTTCTCATGATGTAGGTTCAGGTCCCCAGTAATCAGATCACGCTTAGATCGGTTCCCGATCATCAGTTCAGCAGCATCAGTGGTGAGTCCTCATTCTTCGAAGACTAGTGACATGTTTGTCTTATCGCTTTTAGTCTTTAGTTTCAGTTTGCTAGATCTAGTTGGGGGCATGTCCCAACATTTTTAGTCAGTTTTAGAGGCTTATTTCAGACATAGTTAGATGTAGCTTAGCATTTGGGTTTGATATTTCTCTTGTATTAAACTCTCAGATTTCATATATTCAGTTTTTAGTATATGGGTATTCACCATCTTTTCAGATTTACTTAAGATTAGCTTTCGCATCAGTTATTATTATTCTTAGTATGCTCATGTCATGCTAGCAGGGTTAGCTTGGGGTCACTTGTGATCCTAGGTCTCGTGTCCGCGTCCAGGGGTAGCTCAAGGAGTGACAGCCAAGACGAACAAACCTAGGCTCTTTTACCAACTTTGTCACGACCCAGACCATTATGATTGGCACCCACACTAACCCTCCAGTGGGAGAACCATTCATACTAATTAGTTAACCGAGAACTACACAACTTAATCAACACTAAGACATTTAAAATTACGGAAGCAGGTTTAAATGCTAAGGAAAAGAAATAGAGTTCCCATAAACTCCAACAAAAGTCTAACAAAATAAATGCGGAAATAACGCCTAGAACCTGAAAGTCAATGTACCAAAACTCTAACAAGAACCCTAAGTCTAAAAAAGAAGGGTACAACCCCAAACTTAAACATAAGAAATCTAAAGAGTTAGTCTAAGTCTGAAATTTGGACATAAATAGAAAGAGAACTCATGGCAGCCCGGAAGAACTGACTCACCCTTGAATTCGATTAATCACTGATCTTCTATGAGAGGTCTGTCAATAGCCGCCTGAAGATGTCATGTACTCAATAAAGAAAGAGCAAGTGCAGTATCAGTACACAACCATAGTGTACTGGTAGGATCACGCGACTATCCCACTAAGTGCAACATACATAAGCCATTAGAACATAATAATAACATGCATCCACCGAACAGATACAATATCCACATCATTTACGAACAAAAGGTGCATTTCACAATTTCAAGATATACAATTATGTCAAGTCAATGGTCCTCTCATGGAACCCAAACCCAAACTGTTAGTGTACCGGTACATGGTACCCGATCCGATGTTCATGCTGGAACGTGGCAATCGATTCCATGTTTATGCCGGAACGCAACACCCGATCCATTCAACAAGCCACAATCACAATCACAAATATATTCTTAAAATCACACAATCAAATCATGATTCATGGCATTCATCATTCATCTATCCTCATTTACAATTAGTGTGATCAATAATGCAACATTCACATACATACATGTATTATAATGAAGAAAGAACAAACATACTTCTCACAACATGAAATCACAACCATCACCTACCTCGAACAAAGCTTGAATTCCCTAAGAAACTTGATTCCTCCCTTTCCGGCTTCGTTCCGCTTGTTCTTGGTCTACAAATAATTAATATAACACGAGAATCAATAAACGATGTCTAATTACCCAAATTACAAGCAACTCTATCAACCCTAGTTTAAACCCATGATCTCAATATCCAAATTAGGGTCTTTCTCACCATCCAAATAGTTCCAAAACCCTTCCCCAATAGTAATTACCCACGAAACTAAGTTCTACGGATCGAATAACAAATTCGGGGATTTAAAACCTTACCTTTAGCTTCAAGAATGGTGGAAAATTGTCAAGAAAACACATGGGGTCGTTCCTTATCTCTCAAAGTCAAAAAGTGCAAAATAAAACATTTTTGTGTTTTATTTCCGACTTAACTCGCGACTGACCTGCTAGGGCAGCCCCCATCCCGCCACAGCAGCCCCGTCATGGCGGAAATAATCCTACCACAGCGGCTTACACAGAACCAGTGAGTCGATTTTAAGAGTTTCAAACCCCCATATCACAACACACCTTCGTTCCATGACACTCAGAAAGTACCTGTTCACGCTAAGATCAATTTCGGGTGTTCTACTCACCCGAATTCGATTTCATAGAGTCGTATGGGTTCCTTAATGTCTTAGCTATCTATTCATGTGATCAAATTTCATAATTGGATCTCTCAATTGTTACCAGATTTCCCTAGACCTTACTGACTTTAATTTCATCCAAATCTAGACTAGGTTAGGAAATTCCAAGTTACTACGAAAATATTTTCTGGCCCAAAAAAATTTCCCATTAGCTTTTCTATAACGACGGTAACTTATCGTTACAATAGATACCAATTTACCCATCACTCGTCCCCGAGTGACAAACTTTGGAAAATAGGCTAGAGAAAGAATGAAGTAGTACCTGAATCGACGAACAATAGGCTAGAGAAAGAACATTCTCACCAGTCTAAAATTTCATGTCTCTTACCTTATGGTCCGCATACTTCTTCTGTCTACTATGGGCTTCTAAAAGCTTAGATTTAATACTCCTCACTAAATCAACCCCCAAGGGTTTCACATCTCCAGCCTCGAACCATCATATGGGTGATCTACATCTCCTCCCATAAAGTGCTTCAAACGATGCCATATCAATGCTGGAGTGGTAACTATTATTATAGGAGAATTCGCATAAAGGTAAGAACCTATCCCAATGACCCCCAAAGTCAATCACACACGCCCTCAACATGTCTTCTAACACTTGAATAGTCCTCTCTGA
>NW_006238956.1:2713525-2717072 GCF_000226075.1 Solanum tuberosum
GCACACATGCCCTTAACATGTCTTCTAACACTTGAATAGTCATCTCTGACTGCCTATCCATTTGTGGATGGAAAGTTGTACTAAAAGTGAGTTTTGTGCCCAATTCACCATGTGACTTCCTCCAAAACTTGGAGGTAAACTGTGTACCGCAGTATGAGATGATAGAGAGGGGCACCCCATGCAACCTCGCTATCTCTTTCACATACACCTTAGCCAATTGTTCAGAATTATAATCTATTCTTACCGGGATATAATAGGCTGACTTAGTCAATCTGTCAACTACTACCCAAATAGAATCAAACTTCCCCAAAGTCTTGGGAAGACTAACCAAGAAATCCATGACTATCCTTTCCCACTTCCATTCCGGAATTGACATTCTCTGAAGTAAACCTACAAGCCTTTGATGCTCATATTTTACTTGTTGGCAATTTTGACACCTAGCCACAAACTCCACTATATCTTTATTCATGCCAGGCCACTAATAAAGTTGCTTCAAATCTCGGTACATCTTGGTCACACCCGGATGAATGGAATATCGCGAACCATGGAATTTTGTCAACAATTTCTGAATCAAGCCATCAACTCGAGGAACACAAATCCTTTCTTTAAAACTAAGCACACCTTCCGCATCAAGAGTGGTTTCTTGTGCCTTACCAATCACAGTCTTCTTGCTAAGCTCATTCAAATTTTCATCCTCAAACTGTTTGGCCTTAATCTTCTCAATGAATGTGGCTCCCACCTCAATACTAGCTAACACCCCACCTTTTTCTGAGATGCCCAACTACATGAATTTAGACTCCAAGGTCTAGATTTCCTTAGCCAAAGGTCGCTTAGTTGCACTCAAGCAAGCCAAACTATCTATACTCAGCGTTTTTCGACTTAGTGCGTATGTCACTACATTAGCCTTACCCGGATGATATTGGATGGTCACATGATAATCCTTGAGTAACTCCATCCACCTTCGTTGTCTCAAATTCAGATCCTTTTAGGTGAAAACATGTTGCAAGCTACGATAATCAGTAAACACTTCACGCTTGACACCATAGAGGTAATGCCGCCGGATCTTAAGAGCAAACACTACCATTGCCAACGCCAAATCATGTGTTGGATAATTCCTCTCATGCACCTTCAACTTAGCGCGTCTGCCACTACATTAGCCTTACCCGAATGATATTGGATGGTACATCATAATCCTTAAGTAACTCCATCCACCTTCGCTAGTCTCAAATTCAGATCCTTTTAAGGTGAAAACATGTGCAAGCTACGATGATCAGTAAACACTTGACACCATAGAGGTAATGCCGCCAGATCTTAAGAGCAAACACTACCGCTTGCCAACTCCAAATCATGTGTTGGATAATTCCTCTCATGCACCTTCAACTGTCGTGATGCATAAGCTATAACATTCTTATCCTGCATTAGCACAACACCCAAATCCGAATGTGAAGCATTACAATACATAATAAAATCTTTACCTTCCACCGGTAGTGCTAGGATAGGTGTTGTAGTCAAGAGAGTCTTAAGTTTTTGAAAGCTCCCCTCACATTTTTCAGTCCATTCAAATAGTATCTCCGTTTTGGTAAAATTTGTCAAGTGAGTGGCAATAGAAACAAAGTTCACTATAAGAAAGTGGAGATACAACGACATTTAGGTATTATGATGTTTAAATGTCACAAATTTGTTTACTGACATTTATTTTACATTTGGACCAAATGTCGTCAATTTTAGTGTCGGGAATTTTTACGACATTTAGGTAATTGTCGGGAAGAATTTGTGACATTTATTTTGTGACATTTAGGTAAATGTTGAAAAGAATTTGCATCATTTACTTTGCAACATATATGTAAATGTTGGTAAGATTATTACGACATTTATTTTTTGACATTTATGTGAATGTCGATAAGAAATATATGACATTTATTTTTGACATTTAGGTGAATGTCAATATGAGATATATGACATTTATTTTCGACATTTAGGTAAATGTCGATATGAGATATATATGACATTTATTTTCGATAATTAGGTAAATGTTGGTATGAGATATATGACATTTATTTTCGACATTTAGGTAAATGTCGGTATGAGATATATATGACATTTATTTTTTATAATTAGGTAAATGTTGGTATGAGATATATGACTTTTATTTTTGACATTTACGTAAATGTCGGTATGAAATATATGACATTGATTTTTGACATTTAAGTAAATGTCGATATGAGATATATGACATTTTATTTTTTTGACATTTATGAAATGTCACTTAAACTTTCTGATATTTAGATTAAATGTTGGTAAAACAAATTTCAAGACACTTACTTGTGACATTTATAAAATGTCACATTGAAATTTCTGACACTTTAGTTAATGTCAACAAATGCTATTATTGAATGTCATAAAAATTGGTGATATTATTTTATCTTTATCTAAATGTCATATAAATATTCTAATGTCACTACCAAGTTTCTTAAACATCCCAGAAAAATCTATATATAGTTTTTCTCAAGACACAAAATACATACAAACAATTCGTGCATTCAAAACTATCTCCTTCATGATAAGCAAGAAATATTATATAAAATAAATATTTTCTAATATTATAATCAAAGAACAAAATAGCAATATAATAAATTTTCTGTAAAAGTAAACAATGTCAAAACAAAATATCTTTTCTATCTCAAGTAAAATTGAGATCTAACTAAATGTAATAATCTCAACATAAAACCAACTAATTAACTACTAATTCAAATGGAATTAAAATCTCCAACAAATTTGCAATAAATCTTTATGAAATCATCAATCCAAAAGTCGAGCATGTTGAAGTCGATACTTGACCTCAATTTCCTTGAAAATTCTGCACAAGAAATGCACATAAGAAATTTTTTAACTATATAATAATAGAAATTAGATCCTCATTAACTAGAACAAATTGGGATATCAAAAATGACTAATTGAATTTTTCTAAAAACAAACATATTAAGGAATTGATGCAAAAGCAGTAATTATATACATGAAATTTTCCTCCTTTTGAAAGAAAAGAAAGATCTTGTAGTTTTTTCAAATATACCCACTTATTTTTATTTGTGCCAACTACGGTAGTTCCAGTCTTCTTGATCATGTTAGCCTGAGAAAAAACATTAAATTGATTATTTTGATACTTTACGAAATACAAAACTTAACATTTCACTGAATACATAAGTGTGCCAATTTTTCCAGAAGGAAATAAAAAAAGGAAGATATATGATTGCTTCAACAAAACAAATATCTGGTGTTGGGATAAAGATACAAACATCTGGTGTTGGGACAAAGATACAAACATCTTATAATGCAACTAATAGTGTGATAGCATTAATATTAGTTTTTCCACCACAACGTTCACATATCATTAGTTCTTGACCACAAAACCTAGCATAGTTATCTAGTCAACTAGTTCATCCAAATACCTCTACATCCATTCCAACCAAGTCTGCAGATACTAATTTGAACAAAGCAGGAAACACTAGTTTCCGTTGATATACCGTGAGTTTACGGTATTTCTAATACG
>NW_006238956.1:2717172-2717878 GCF_000226075.1 Solanum tuberosum
CATCTAGTCTAAATTGTTTGGTATAATAATCGGTCGGCATCTTAAGAATGACAAACTAGCATAAGTTAAATTTGTAAATGCATGATGAGGTTGCGTTAATGTTGAAAACTAAGGCCAAAAATGTATGATACCTGGCACTGATGGCTTCCACGATACCCCGTCTACGGACTGTAGATCCATCTACGGACCGTAGATGGGGTTCGTAATTGGATGCAACTGAAAATTTTCACAAGTGTGAAACCACGGAGGTGGACTAAGGTCCGTAGACCCATCTACGGACCGTTCTGCACTTCCGTGGTTTCCATCTGTGACCTATACGTCAGGACACCTGATCCACGGAAGAAATCCACGGACCGTAGATCAGTCTACGGACCGTAGTTATCCTCCGTGGATGACCACTGTAGTATCTGTCAAATTTTTTTGGTGGACTTAGTCTAGGGTCATTATCATTTCTAAAAGTTTCTCTTGCTGCATATGGTTAGTTTTGGCACTAATATTGTTCCCACAGGTACGATGGCACCCAAGAAGATGGTCACCTATTTCAAACGGGGCAAGTCAAAGTCCTTTGCCCCTAGTTTCCGGTTGATTGATGAGGACACCGACAACGACTCTGACCCAGCATATGTGCCTCTCAACCCGAGGGTTTCTCGCGCTGCACCCAGAAGCACCCCCCGGAAGGTGCTCCCCGACGTAGTCACTGTCTCCC
>NW_006238956.1:2719443-2730604 GCF_000226075.1 Solanum tuberosum
GAGCGATCAGCCCCGGCTACAGATCTATCTGTGTTATAGGCTGATTTAGCCAGCCTCCGGACTGACGTTGATGTTATTCTTGATGCACCTTCAGTTGAGACTCAGGCTGCTCCTACTGCACTGGCTGATGATACAGTGCTAGAGGCTCTATTCAGTGGGACCGCCGAAGAGGGGCCTGCACCGACACATGCCAAGGGCAAGCGGCACCAGTCTCATCGCACAGAGGAAGAGAAAGCTCACAAAATGACAGCGTCGGCAGAAGAAGGAGGCTAGGAGGGCTTCGATGGCAGACAAAGAGTTGCGCCAGTAAGGGCTGCGTGAGAGAGCTACCGGTGCATCGAGCTCTCCCCCAGTTGCAGAGGTTCAGCCTATTTTGAGGGACTTGGTGAGCACCACTGATGGTGCGGAGCAGTTGATAGTGAGCACTACTGAGGGTGCTAAGATTTCTGAGGTGGGCACTACTGAGGGTGTCCCTACTGATGTTCCAGCGGGCTCCGGGAAACCAGACTCCCCTGCGTGTTGATGATTCGCCGGCGCTTTGCGCCACAGGTTTGCTTCACCCAAATCCATTTTATTTTCCTGTTTCTGTATGCATTGTGGACAATTGCATCTATTTTTTGTTGGGGGTGGGTAAATGGATTGTAAATGATAGGGTGAAGTATGAGTAACCCAACTCATGAACTCATGAATCCTCTCTTGGGGTTTTCTTGCCAGTGTTCTTTTCCCCCAAGAGACTGTTTAAATTTTGTTGAACCGGCATGTCATAGGATTGTATGTGTAGAAGCATGATACAGAATGAAGCATGATACAGAATGAAGCATGATGACTTAAAAATGATACCCGTCAGATTTTGGGATGTATGCTAGAAATTATAGGCTATGATTAGTTGAATGTGCTGGTTCTGAGTATGACATGATCATGAACCAACTCGAGAGCATGACTTAAGCTGAAACTTGAACTGGGGAATCTGATAACCTGATGATGGAACTATGTGCCAAGAGGGTGTGAGAATCGTTGAGTGTTCAAACAATTTTTGTGCAAAAACTAGAACTTGTCTGGTTAGTCCTGCTAAGACAATTCAATCTAGAAGTTAGGAAGTGATCATAGGCCATTGTTCTGAAAAGTCCGCAAATCGCCTAAAAGAAGGATACAACCAAATGAAATAAATGCTCCCTTTGATCCAAATAATTTGAGCCTAAAATTAAACCATTTCTTCTTAAACCCTGAACTCGCTTTCCCATAATCTACTATGTTGGCCCGGTCCCTCCTTGGACATATGCACTTCGACTTAGGCCAAAGGCCTAAGTTAAGGGTGGCTAATGTAAAAAGTACTTTCAAATCTTGGCCCTGACCCGACAACGGGTATTGTGTACCTCAACTAATGGAAAATTCATAAGTTGAGGGTGGCTATGAAAGAGGGGACTGAAAGAAAATTGGGTAGGTAAAGAGTGATGACGAAAAGATAGAAAAGAAAGGATGTGACTTGTTGAAAGCTAAAAATAAAAAAATAAAAAAAATAATAACAATAAAATAAAATGAGCTACAAAACCTGAAGTTACATTCGTGGTTGAAGAAAATAAAGGGAAAGAAAGTAAAACGAGTGTATGGCAGAAACAGGGCTAAAAGAGGTTGAAAGCCTAGTGTAATATCAAGGAGGGCAGAAAGTCACTAAACAGCACCCAAATGTACCACACATGAGCCTGAGCCTACTTTACAAGCCAAGAAAGTCCTATAGTGATCCTAGAGTCCATTTTGGAGAGTCTGAGCAGTGAAAATAAGGGCAAGCTTATGGCATTGAGCACTAACTGTTTTTGAAATTACTTCTGAGTGTGAGTGTTGAATAAATCCTTGTACCATGAATGCCAGTCATTCTAAAAATAAAAAATAAAGGATTTCGTTTGAAGTAAGGGCACTAGTTACATTATCGGAAAGTCGGTATCTTGGTGATAGTGAGAAGGGGTATGTTGTGTGTCAGTTGGTTGATCTATGTCATGGTATGAACCACATGAATTAGCTTGTCGAGTCTAAGAGAACGAATAGGTACCCCAACAATTAGGGGGGTAGAGAGTCATGTGACTGCTTGTGCTGGATATGCTTGCTTCTATACGAGTGTCGCTTAGAGTTGTAGTGCGTCGCTTGAGGACAAACAACGAATTTAAGTTGAGGGTGTTGATATACCGTGAGTTTACGGTATTTCTAATACGTTTCACTTACAAGTTGTGTGTGTCTAAGGCCCTTTTATATTGGTTTTGATGTGTTTTTATCATGTTTTGCAGGAAAGACGTTCAGGCCCGAAAGTGTAGAGACAGCTGAAATAAATGCAGAAGAAAGGCATTCACGGAGGTGATCTACGGACCGTAGGTCCATTCACGGTCCGTAGGTGATGACCGTAGATCAGCAGGCAAGGCATGGAGGACAAATCAGGGAAATCTGACCAAGTCAAAGCACACAATAAGCCACACAGCAAACCATAACATCACTGTAATGAACTCAATGCAACTTAACATTCTATACAAACGTTGTTTTCCTTTTCGAGGTAAAGAGAATTTATAACTTTTTGCCCCCTTACTTCTTATAAATTGTTTTTCTGAACCAAAAGTAACTTTTCATTTCTTTTTACTCCTTGCAGAAATAACCAATTTAAATGGATTTTCCTTTTTCCAACATCACTGTATTGGCTGTATCTTGATAATTCTGGATGATTTCTCCTATTGATATTACCAAGTGGATAAACTATATCTTTTCTCAGATTTGGCAACCAGAGCTTTGTAGATGAGAGGCACCGTCATAGATATAAGGTTCAACATTTTTTTTCTTTAAATTTAGAACTGTGGTGTAACTATTGCACATCTAGGTGGACTGGTTTAATAATTATATGTGGACCATGTGAAACAGAGAGCTAAAACATAATAGAATTGAACAATTAGCTTATCAAAAGCAACATGATCAAATTCTAAAACTACAGCTCCAAATCCAGTCTACTAGTACATCCAAATCCAGCTAGATCCACATCTAGCTTTATTGAAATCACAAAATAAACCATACAGTAAACCAAATCTTAGCAACATTAAAACTCCATTCTCTGACTTTGACGCCTTCTCACTAATTTCTCAAACCAATACTGAAGGGAGAATTACTGTCTTACACAAGACACCTCTTATGAACAAGCTATGAATGTCATCTAACAAACTAGAGGTGGATGGCATTTGGGCCCTGAGAAAATGTAGGAAACTTGTTCTATGTAGTTTCAGATTCAGATATCAAAGTGACGAAAAAAATAAAGGACATGTGATAATGAGAGATCATAAGGGTTTTATCGCTAACCTGGCCTAGACAAGCTGAGAGGAGGAACCTGAACTCTATTATAAGCTCATGTTTTTTAAATAACAAGTTTCAGCAGAAACTATTATATGGACCTGTTGAAGTTACATGTTTGGGGATTGTGTTAAGTTGATTTACCTTTACGTTGAGTATTTGTATGACTTTAACTACATGCTAAATTGACTTAATTTTTACTTGGCCTATTGAACCAAGAACCTGAAAATGTCTTTTCATACACGGAAGCTTGTCCCTTGGTTATTCTACCTTTGCAGACTACCATCTGCAATAGAGGCTAACATCAGACTTATTTTTTTGCAAACCTAGCATCTCTGAGCAGACCTCTTCAAGTCATCGGCACTCTGATATATTCGATTCATTTCAGTCCCTGAAACTTAAATCCTCTCCCCAGCCAAAAGTTTCGCCAGTCATGAGCAGCTTACAAGGATATTATGGTCTTAAACCGCCAGATCAGAAAGCTGTATCTGAAGGATTTGAAATGGCAGTGTATAGTAAGGGAGGATCACATTATTTAGAAGATAGCCCGTTTTACAAATCCTCTCCTCTTTCAAATCCACCACTTAGTCTTCAGAGAAAATCTAAAAGTGTAGCTAATGGTTTTATGTCAGAGAATGGAGTTCCTGCAAATCATCTATCAACACAGGACACCAGAGACAATGGTTCGGATAGATGGTTTGAGAAATTAGTGACAAGGCATCAAAAGTCAGAGACTCATTTCACGCGTACTCTAGAAATGTTGTCGAAGGAAGATGACTCAATGCAACTCAAATAATACTTCATAAACTTGTACAAACAGTAAAACTCCATAAATACACAGAAACAACATTAAAACATACTAGAATTGAACAATTATCTTATCAGAAGTCGCAATGATCAAATTCTAACACTTCAGCTCCAAATCCAACTAGATCCAAACCAAGCTTTGTTTAAAAAAAGCAGAAAATCAAATCATAGTGATGAAAAACTCAGATAGCTCAAAGTAGCAGTCAAAGGATTTCTTTTTATGAGATATGAGTTATAATCTACCATAGTATGTTTGGATATGATTCTTTGGATTGTCATTTTATCTCTTTTTAACTATTTCTGATAGTTAAAAGACTCATATCCCCAAAAAAACTCGTAGTTCCCAAAGAAGCAGATAACAGAAACTACTTAATGAAAAAAAATGTTCATTATTGTAAGAACCCATTCCCAGACCCCAATAGTGGTGATCACACTTATGTTATGTTGTTTATTGTAAGAACTCATCTTACAATAAGCTAAAATCTCCAGCACACAGATTATATAGCACACAATAAACAATATAAGACCTTACCAGATTTACATATTCAGTTAAATTATTTCCTTTTCCAGAAGGAAATGACCCAATCTCTAGAACTAACCACCTCTTTCAGTCTCATGCAACAAGTTCATAGAACTAAATACATATTCCAGTACATTATTACCGACATCTACATTGGTACTGCATGAGCTTCAAATATACATGAACTAATCTTAAAATTATATTAGCACACATCAAAAAATATAAGACCTCCAGAACAAGGTCCCAAATCTAATGTAAGCAGATCCAGACTGCACAAACATATATATAATCCGTTCTAGTTATAACTTGACAACGACAGATTCAGTAACAACATTTAGAGAGTTCAGTGTCACATTTTCATTGCTACACATTATTAATAAATCAATATCCAGACTGGGTCTATTCAGACACCAAAAAAAAAAACCTAGAAACATCTGAACAAAACTACATCCAGAATTATATGATAATAAACAAATACGGAGGAATCATGCTATTTGCTTCGACTAATTTCCTAGACAAGGCAACAAGAGAATCTACAAATTAATTGAAACAAGCTAACTATTTTAGAGAAACAGGACAGATGTGAAGCAGGGTAGCAATGTGCAGGAGGTGCAAACCCATAATCAGCAAAATAATGTCAAAATTAAGGTAACCCCAAAGCTTGCACCTTATACTGTGATACAATCTTTTGCAGCTAAATTGAGGCATAATGAGGATTCAGACATGGACTCAAGGCAGAAAAAGGAACAAAAATAAGGGTGATCAAGGAAGAACTGAACAGCAGAATATGCAGTCGAGTGACAGGAAAAATAATACAACATCACAGATAGAGACAAGGCAACTTCATTACCAAGAAGAAGAGCCAAATTAGCAGGAAGAACAGTGGCAAACTCAAAAAAAGAAGAATAAAAACAATACAAACAATGAGGAGAGACTTCAGACAACTCAAGAACAGATGGATCAGGCCAATTCCCAGAAAAGTCACAGTCATACAGGTAAAAATATTATTACTCGTAACTCTTATATTGATCTTGTTAACCAGATCTTCTAAAAAGTCCAGGTACAAGCAAAAATCATCATGAAGACAAGGCACCGGCTCGGAAAACAGGCCAAACTAGGGGAAGATTTTGTGTTACCAACCCCTATATCCCAAAATCCTCCCTCTATGCCTAATGTACTTGCAGGTATGAAGAAAGAAGGAAATACAAAAGCCTCTACGATCAAAGGTATTGACTCAATACTCCCATTACCCCTCACCCCGTTAGATAATTGTTTAACTGTTGTGGAAGTTGTTGGAGTGTTGGAGGAGAACATTACTAACTTGCAGGAAGGGGTATCCAAATGGGGGTTTCTGCATCATGAGAATTTACATACTGACCCTAAGAAAGACCATAGAGATTCTGCTACTACTTCTCATCAGACCACACAAGAGAACCAGAACAATTAGCTCATCCATTAGGGAAAGGTTTCTGGTCAGGGACATAGTAAACAGAATGATCAACAGGGTAATCTTAATACTTCTCATAACACTCAGAAAAAGAATCAGAAAAAAGAATGTTCATTAGAGAGAATAGGAACAAAACATACAAGACAGTGGGGGCACAAAGCAAGGGCAAACTATCAACAACAAATCTCAGGGGAAACTAAGCAAAAATAAGAGAGATGCCATCAAAAGAAGGCAACAACAAGCAGCAGGGACAGAAGAGAATTAGGGGCAATAGCTACAGGTTCAAGTTGGTCAAAATGAACATAGCAACATCATAAATACAGATTATGAAATGATACATTAGAGTATGATCTGGACACATAGTCTTTGGTGCAAGTTTTTCAATTTTGGAGGCTTATTGCATGAAAGAGTTGACTTCTGTCAACATCCGAAGATTCTGATGTCGGATCAAAATTCCGTCAATTCCATCAGCTACGAATGGGTTCTTTTGGTTTAGTGTGATGTTTGGTTCGGGTTTTGAGACTTCTGTTTGGAGTGTGTACGATTAGGCGTTTTAGCTTTTGTGGTGAAAACTAGAAATAATATGATAAATTAACACACTTTATAATTTCACTATACCAACTGAAAAACAACAACAACAACAACAACAAGAACCAAAAGAAAAAGATGATCACTTTGACTGTTTATGTATACATGACGTGCAGTTAACAGTTTGTCAATTAATCCATATTAAACATGAAAGAGGAATTATTTGATCTCGTGATCATATAAATGTTAGGATTTACGCAATTAAAATAAAATGAAAATTTTGATGAAATTTTCTCTAACCTTTCTTGTGTGAACACCTTGAACAAGTGATGATGGTTGTTGACAATCTTTAAGTGGGTTATCAGGAACCTATTGAAAAAGAGGAAGACTATTATAGCTAACCTTTCTTGTGTGAACACCTGGAACAAATGCTGATGGTTGTTGACAATCTTCAAGTGGGTTATCAGGAACCTATTGCAAAAGAGGAAGACTATTATAATTAAGAGAAACTAAGTTTTCATATAAAAAAGTAATTTTTTGTGAGCAACACAATTATTTCACCTGCTTTGATTTTAAATTTGCATCAATATTAATTCCCAAAGACTCTACATATGCTTGTATTCCTTCCTTCACTTTATCCGCTATAATTTCTTCCATATCCATTTTTGCTTCCAATAATTTTCTCTCCATCACATCGTTATTCTCTTTTGCTTCCTCTTTCGCTTCTAACAAATTTTCATCCATCGCTTCCATCTCTTTTTTTGCTTCATACATCTTCTCTGTCATCTCAATTTTCATAGCTGAGGTAGCTTTTTGAACTTCCATCTCAACCCTTGTATCAAAATCTCTTTTTTCATCCTGAGATCGTTTATATACGGGGACAAATACTAAGCTAGGAGATGCTCCTTTTCCTAGAGTTCGGACAATTCCATGAGTTTTAGAACATAGACTAAGCAGACTGTATATGGTACCAAAAATATCTAGAACGTCGAGTTTTAGAACACTGAATCTAAATCCGCGATATCAACAAGAAACAGATTTTTCAGCATATAACAAAAGGCAACTATAGCTATTAATTTGGACAGAGAACTAAAGAAAAACAAGAAAATATTAACGCAGAAGTAAGACGAGCAGTAAAGCTTAAACACATGCTCGACAAGCCAGTAGTTCTTTTTCTTATATTTTTAGCTTCCTTAACCCTTTACATGTTGATGCTAACGGTAGCCATCAAGATCACAACATGTGAAAATTAATATTTAGAACCAAAAGAAAACATGAAAGCTTTAATAATAATAATATGAAAAAAGAGGAGTCGAGAAGAGCAGTTTCTGAACTCCAGTGGTTTTTGTTTCTTTGCTTTTCATCCCTCCATTGATTCTAAGTAAAGTCATGCTCAATCAAGGGAGGAATAATCAATCACATGAATCCCCAAACCGAATCAAACAAGCCAATTATAGTAGCAAATAATCAATTAACAAATAGAAAAGGTGCATCTATTAACAATTTTCCAGTGCATCCATCAACTGTAGTAGTCAATTTGCTTTGTATAGGAGGAGGGGAACTCATTAAGAACCATTACATTAATAACCACATCATCATGACTATATCCTTTAAATGAGCTATCTTTTCCATATCTATTACTTCTCCAATAACAAGATCAAGTCTTACAACTTTCTCAACTAGAAAATATGCAAAGGCTGCTTGTGGTAGAGCATCCAAAAATTTAACCAGTACGTTTGTATTACTATCAGTGCTAATAAAGAGTCTTGGTTGAAATTTAAGGCATCAATGAGGTCTTGTAAGGCTTCATAAACATGGTTATATATGATTTCTAGGCAGCATTAGTGATGATTTCTTAAGAAACAAAGCCACAAGTTTAGAGTCACTCTTTAAACCACAAACTCAACAATGCAGACCAATTTAATTGCTATTTTTTTCTCTACAAAAAGAGCAAAGTTCAAAAGATCAAAACCATCACATAAAATTCCCAAACATAAAAGAAGCAAAAAAATAGTGAACCAAAGTTGTGAGATGGCAAAAGTGAAGTTGCTTGGTTTTTCCCCTTTGGTATATCAAGATTGCAATACGTTCTCCAATATGATTTGATTCTCACCATAGAAAGAACAAAATAAGAACATGTTGTCTGGTCATCATCTTCCTCGATTGAAGTTCAAATCGATTCTCAAAGCAAGGACATTCTAAACAATAAATTTAACTATTTTTGTTCCTCCTCATCCTCTAATAATGGTTTCTATCCTCCTGCACCTAATCATGAATATTTTACTACTACTGTTGATGCTCGTACTCTCTCGACTCCCCAGGATATTGATGAACGTCAATTGATTCTCAACCTTACCCTTTGTTTGTAACAAAAATTTACTACTATCTGTAGTTATCCCTTTTCTGCTAACTCTTATTAGTTAAGCGGAAACTCTCTGTATTTTTATCTTCTTCTTCTTTAGAATAGCGCCCAAACTGAAAGTGTTACCCCACAATTTGAACACAAGCATAAAACAATCGATTATGAAACTAGAAAGGAAAATCGATTATGAGCATGCTAAAATTAGAAAAGAAAAAAAATACAGTAACTTGTTCACAGTACAGTAACTCAATGAAAATTGAAACTAAAACCCTACGCACTCAAAATTATTGAAATTAAAACCCTAAAGAGGAAGGAGAAATTACAGTACCTCGTTCACAAATTCATTCACAGATTCAAATGCTAAGAGAGACGACGCCAGTATCCAGTAACTCTGAGAGAGGCGACGCCAGTATCCTCTCAGAGAGACACGCTAGTAACCTCTGTTGAGCCCAAAGTGATTTAATAAAATCTCAAATCGTCACAATTGTTTGAATACCTGGGAATCAAAATAATTGTAGGATGAGATGAATCCAGTAAAACCTACAAGAAAATATAAATTAAGAACTAAATTGTGAAACCTTGAAACTTCACATGGTTCCGAAAGTCAATACTTTTTCAATTAGTTAACAGAACTTGACCCCAAAATCCTACCAGTGACTATGTGATCAAAGGTTTGTTTCAATAAGATCATGAGTTTGTATGAAATAAAAACCTTAGGATTACCTGTGGATAGAGATGGCTACCATGAATTTCTTTGCTTGAGCAATGTGTTGAGGATCTGAGGCGATATACAAATAACTCTAGACTTTAAGAAGGAGTAGGGTTTTCTTTTTTTTTAAAAAGTTTATTATTACTAATAGGAGGGAATATTTTATCGTAGTAGAAAAATTAGAGGGAAAAGTTAATAAATTTTCTTTTACTTTAATAAACTTAAAATGAAAGTTTTATTTTTAAGCCAATTATTTCAACTTAAACTATAAACTTTCACTTAGAAGTTGTAAAAAATCTATAAATTCCAATCACTACAACTCAAACTATAAAGTTGCTCTAGGACTACATAAAATCCACTCACTTCCACTCAAACTATAAGCTTTCACTTAGAAATTGCATAAATATACAAAGTTAAATTGTTTCCGCTGAAACTACACAATTTCGCCACAAACTGCATATAATCTATAAAATTTCACTATTTTCACTGAAAAATCTAATTACTACAAAATTCAACATTATTTTTGTTGATACTGCAAAATTAATTTCACTAGAAGCTACATATATAATCTACAAAATCAAACTACTATCAATCAAATTCAACTTATTTTCTCACTAATAAATTAGGTTTAAAATGGATCGAAATGTGTACCATCACGTTTGGGGGTTTTAGAGTGAACAAGAGCGCTTTGGATCAATTCATTATTTACCAATTGGGCCAGTCATCGCAGACCCTTTCATTTCTCCCTTGGGGTTCACAATCACACCAGCATTATCTTCAAAGTACATGAAGACACCGACCTTTCGACGCCATGGCTTGCCCTGACGAACAATGACAGCAGGCATAACCTTCTTCCTGAGATCTGGCTTACCCTTCTTCATAGTAGCCGTTACCATATCTCCAACACAAGCTGAAGACAACCTGTTAAGCCTTCCCTTGATCCCTTTCACGGAAATGATGTACAGGTTCTTAGCACCAGTGTTATCGGTGCAGTTCACCGTCGCCGCCATCGACAGACCCGACGGAACCTCATCGTCCTCATTTCGACATCCCTGACAGTTGTTCTTCACGATCCCAAAAAATCTGAAGCCTATAGTCGAGATTGAGAGAGATGACGGAAGTGAAGGAAGAAGTGTGAAATGAATCCTCACTTTGGGAATTTTCCTCAAAATTAGTTTCGTATACAACGCTATTTAATTTTGTGAAATGAATTTATAATTTTATTAATTATAAATTGTAATTTTAAATTAGCTTAAAATTCTACATCCTTCAAAATCAAAAGGAAAATGCATTTTCCTATCCTTTGAAGTATACACAAATGAATTTAGTTTTTTGGATTAAAAATTTTCTGATGTAAATAAACGTGATTTAATTTTAGTTATATCCTTTTTTGGGAGTTTGCATTTATCCTTTTTAAAATTTTAAAATACATATTATTATTACTATTATTATGATCATCATCATCATCATCAT
>NW_006238956.1:2730886-2732963 GCF_000226075.1 Solanum tuberosum
TTAATTTAAAAATCATGTTCAGACGATTTTTAAATTATTTAGAAACATAGAATTATTTAGTTAGTTACTTTTTTAATTTATTTTTTTCTTTTGGTTAATTTAAGAATCATGTCAGAAGATTTTTAAATTATTTAGAAACATAGAATTATTTAGTTAGTTTATTTTTTAAATTTATTTTTGGTTAATTTAAGCTACAGATTTAAAAGATTTTTAAATTATTTTTTAAATTTTACATTTTAAATTTTAAAATTGTTGAATTTTTTATGGTGCTGACATGTGCACTTTTTACTTCTCCTATTATATATAGGAGAAGTAATACCGAATTTTTATTACTATTTATTTAAAATAATATTGAATTTTTATTATTATGTTTAAATATAATTAAGAAAAAATAGAGCAATTTTTTGGAATACTCATAACGAAACAACTGATTTGCATTTCAAAAGAAGTCATTTTGACAATTTTTAAACCATCTTCTCTAATTATTTGGCTTCATGTAAATTTAACTTTAATTATTTAAAATAATATTAAGAGTAATTAATCCTATTTTGCTAATGATTAGTGAAAAAGTAACAAAGAATATTCCTTTTTCTTTTAATTCGTATGCTAAATTAATTATAATGATAATACTATCAAAAAATTAAAATAGTTTAAAGCACTAAAGCAGGAATTGTTTATGTTTTGCATCCTCCGTTCTCTTATTAAAGAAAGAAGAAGCAGTATTTAAATATTTAATGTGTTACTTATTATTCTTTTATTTAGTATTTTAATTTATTAATTAATAATTAATTCAAATTAATTAATACAATTGTAAATTAAATACATTCACACTCCTTTGAAGTAGGATAATTAACGGTAAATTAACACTAAATGTACTTTTCCATGAACATCATAGTAATAATGAAGTATAAACCTCTTGACATAATCAAATGATGTTTAATCCTATAGTAATATTCCCTCAGCAAACACAACTGCAATGTTCAGTTGACGCTTAAGAATCTAAGGCTTTTAGTAGAATGTTGCCCTTGAATATAATCACATACAATCAAATGTACCTAACCTTCAACACAATAACCATATAACTTAGCAGATTTTTATATCATACTCAAATCAAACTCCGAACTTCAATAATGAATTTCCTCTAGGCTTTGTTGCTCCACGTCTTTCGCCTTTAAATCACTATCATAAAAAGGATAAATAAGTCCATCCAACTAACAAATAATGGAGAATGAAAAGATTACGTACATGAGAGTGAAAATGTAAAAAGTCATAAGAAAAAATAGAATGGTTCACTACCATAAACTTCTTTCACAATATGTCGTACATTTCTTCTTCTTCTTGCATACCAAAACTGTTTTTGTGTTAGAGAAGAGATAAAAAAAAATATTGCAATTTTGTTAATTTTGATGTTGATACATTTGTTTGAATACGAATTTAAAGAATTAGTTTCCAGAGGATGTGGAGTAGTAGTTTTAAGATGGTGTTTTCCAGCGTTCTATAACTCATTACCGGACTTGACTCGAGCAAATTTGAATTGGCTTGGGTCTCTTGACCCGTTTGTTGTCTTTACCCATTAAAAGACTCTATTGGGACGCTGTCACGACCCAAGCCTAGGGCCTAGACGTGTCCGGCGAATGGGGAACCCGAAGGAACCCCAAACAAGCCTCATAGCGTATCATTACACATCCTTGGTCGCGGAAGCAATTAAAATGACCATAAGCGATAAGCATAATCAAGGGGAAATCGGGACTGAGGGAGTAAGAGAAAAAAAGAATGATACATAAATACCATAGATGAGTCAAGCTCAAGCATAATACACAACTTGTCCAACACCACCTCTAAACATAGGTACTTTAGCGGGGGCCAAGACAAACAACTAGGCTCACCCTCATAGTCAAAACATAACTAAAAAGAAAAGTCTTATACATAGCAAAAGATCATAAGCAACGTCCCCGGAATAGAGGACTCACCAATAACCTCGATAGAAAATCGTACTAGCCACGCGGAGGAGGATGGTCAAGCGGTGCTCCGGTCCCTACATGGTGACATCATGTAGGCATAGAGTATGCGTTAGTAC
>NW_006238956.1:2733969-2736274 GCF_000226075.1 Solanum tuberosum
ATTTTCGAATTTTGATACGGTTGCTCTAAAATTCGGGTTAGACCCATTTCCCACTCAATTTGACCCCCTGAATATGAATATGAAGTCGAATTTCCGAAATCATGCACGGATTTTGAGATATATGGAAATTACAATTCTAGGTGTTTCTGAAACACATTTTCGGACATTTTTGGGGTCGTTTCAGACGCGCCTCTACAACCTTAATTATTTGTTGTTTTTATGATAAATATATTTTTCTATTAAAAATTTACATTTTATAAATACAATTTTTATTTATGAATATATTATTAGTTGAATTTATTTGCGTAATTATTATGTTTATTTATATTTTGATTTCTCTTTAAATGTTTACTTCACTACTAAATTACATATTTTTCATTAAATAGTTTATTACTCACTTAAAAATTATATTTTATCTATAATTAAAATGTAGATAACTTTAATAATAAATTTTCTTTTACTTTAATAAACTTAAAATGAAAGTTTTATTTTTAAGTCTAAATAAGATGAAGTTTATTTTAACTAAATAAGATGAAAGTTTTATTTTTAAACTAAATAAGATGAAAGTTTTATTTTTTAAGCATAAATAAGATGAAAATCTTATTTTTAAATTAAATAAGATGAACATTTTATTTTTAAGCTAAATAAGATGAAAGTTTAATTTTTAAGTTAAATAAGATGAAGGTTTAATTTTTAAAACATACGGCACAATCATAAAAATACACACACAAAAATATTTATGCTAAATAAGATGAAAATTTTATTTTTAAGAATGAATAACCAACGTATTTGATTGACATAAGATCAGAAAGAGACCTAACCCTCCCAAAAAATTTGATAACATTACCTTCCATCAGAGAATACACCGTCACAACAACTTGGAGAGGAATATTGATCACATTAATGGGATGACTGCCGTGGAAGCACCCAGAAGATACCTTCTGCAGAATGATGCAGTCTCCTTACAGTTCTAGTTTCTGCACAATGGAAAAGAACATTAAAGGAGAGCGTAGCTCGTGGTATCAACTAATTCTTAAGATTTTCATGTCTACAATCATCAACTCCAAGGTACAAACACTCCAAGGTCTGGTCTGAGCTTCTAAATCGTTTGAAAGAGGTAATGTAAACACTCTCCCTCTTTAGGATTTCAATTTGGTTGAGGGTAAAATCTTCCCCTTCTTTAGGGTTTTAATTTAGTACTATAAACTCTCCCCTCGTTTCAATTTTTTTGAGGTAGTGTATATTATTGTTGCCTCGAAGGTATTGCAAGACCCGAAGAGCAGCTGTGAGCTGGCCTATGCAAGGTTTTTGCTTATACTGACTGAGAGTGAGCACAGTGAAGGAGAGGTCTGGTCTGGTATGAGTCAAATAGTTGAGTTTTCCAACTAGCAGTGTCTATAAGATCATATCCAAGCTACTAACAGAAAGACTTAAGAAAGCTCCTTTGGTTTACAGTAAACAAAACCAAAGAAATCTACCACCTATATCCCTCCTAAACTATCTAGAAACTGAGTAATATCCTCCACCTTTTTGGGGAGTACATAGTTACACCAAAAAAAAAAGGTTATAAGACAATTCAACTTCAGACTTTGGAAAGGGATGCTCTTGTTTTCAAAACATCTTTGGTTCCTCTCCCTCCATATTGTCCACCAGATGCAAACAGGGACAATCTTCCATCTCTCTTTGTGGTCGGTCAAATTTCCTTCTCTATTCCAGCGTGTTAGAGCTTCGGAGGTATGCCTTGGCATGGACCAACTGATACCCCTTAAGTTAAAAAACACCTGCCACAGTTTCTCTGTCACTCTACAATGGATGAAGAGATGGTTTGTTGTCTCTATTTCTCTTTCACAAAAAAAACATCTGGAACATAATTGTCTTCCCCTTTTCATTAGATTGTCCTGAGTTAGTACTGCTTGTCTGGCTACTAACCAGGTGAAACAAGCCACCTTGTGAGGTACTTTAACTTTCCATATCATCTTCCAAGGCCATGGTAAGAGCATTGCAGCTGGCCTATCAAGGTGTCTGTAAGCTGATTTTACTGTGAATTTCCCATTTTTGGCCTTCAACCAGTGTAGATTGTCTTCATTAGGTTGAAAGTTGATGGCCTGCTCCAGAGTATTGTAGAAATCTGTTAGACTGTCAATCTCCCAGTCATTCAACATTCTCCTAAAAGAGAGGTTCCATCCTTGGTTGTCCCTGACATCTGCTACTGTTGCCTCCTTCTGTTGGTTCAAATTATAAATCACCGGGTACAACTGTTTGAAGGGATATTGACCAACCCACACATCATTCCAGAATGACGTCC
>NW_006238956.1:2737293-2762440 GCF_000226075.1 Solanum tuberosum
GCTAATGGGCCTGAAATCCTTCAATTCTGTTGCACCCATTTTTTTTGGGATCAAAGCTATGAAAGTAGCATTAAAGCTTTTTTCAAAGTAGCCTTGGCTATGGAAGTTCTGAATGGTTGCTATCACATCCGTCTTCACCACCTCCCAACACTGTATGAAAAATGCCATAGTGAAACCATCTGGGATAGGAGCCTTATCTCCTGCACAAGCAAACACACATTCTTTGATCTCTTGTTCTCCAAACTGACTTTGCAACATTACATTATCTTCTTCATTCAAAGTAGCTTGATCTGTGGGGCTGAACTGAGGTCTCCAGTGTTCATTCTCTTTGTAGAGGTTTTGGTAGAAATCTATGATCTCCTCCCTGATCATTGCTGGTTCTGATACATTAGCTCCATTGATCAAAAGACTATCAATGCTGTTGTATCTCTTGTGGCAGTTTGCTGTTCTGTGGAAGAATTTTGTATTTTTATCCCCCTCTTTCAGCCATATAGCCCTGGATCTTTGCCTCCATGCCACTTCCTCCTTTTTTGCCACCTCCTCAAACTCTACTGTCAGAACAGCTCTCAGAAATGACTCATCATCAGACAAGCACCTATGAGTCTGGATCACATCTAAATCATATAGCTGGTTTAAAATGTTCTGTTTCTGTAGACCTAGATTGCCTTGAGCAATTCTGCTCCATTCTTTCAACTTCACTTTGAGGGATTTCAACTTGCAAGCTAGAATGTAATCTGGTCTTCCCATAAAAAATTTCAGAATCCCACCACCCCTTAATTCTCTCATTAAAATTCTCAGTTTGCAACCACCAATTTTCGAATTTAAAATAGGACAAAGACCTCTCCCAGTTTCCACATTCTAGTAGCAGAGGATTATGATCAGAAGTGACTCTAGTCATAATAGATTGTTTGATTTTCCTGAAAGATACTTCCCATTCTTCTGAGAACAGGAACCTATCCAGTCTTGCTGCTGTATCGTAGTTGTCTCCTTTTCTCCATGTAAAATTGCCCCCTATGAGAGGTGGATCTTCTAGTTCCATATCCTCAATAAAGTCTGAGAAATCCTCCATGGCTTTATTGATTCTGATGCAATTCTTCTTCTCGGAAGGGGACCTTACAACATTAAAGTCCCCAGCAATCACCCAAGGGCCATCAAATAGGCTCCTTACTGCTCCCAGCTCCCACCAAACCTCTTTCCTTTCCTCCCTGTTGTTTGGGCCATAAACGCCTGATAAGTGCCAGCTAAAATCCTGCGTTTTGCCCAGGAATCTAACAGTAATGCAATAAGCCCCACCTCACAAACTTCTCCCTCCCATATACTGCTGTCCCATAGAATGATAATGCCTCCTTTAGTTCCCGTAGCTTCCAACTGTGCGAATTTCACCCTCCTGCTGGCCCATAGCTCTTTGATTGTCTCCCTTATGTCACCTCTTAATTTGGATTCTTGAAAACAATATACATCTGCTCTCCATATATGTAACATGTTCTTAATCAATAGCCTCTTCCTAGGATCATTGAGGCCTCACATTCCATGACACTATGTTAACCTTCATTAAGATTATTCACGAAACATCCCCCTCTGCTTCTTGTTCCAAAACTAATGAAATTGCTGCTTGGTTCCAGATTTTTAAGCTCCTTTGGAATCTAGGAATAATTAATGAATCTTCTCTGCCCTAGGCTTTCTTGCGTTTAATTTTGCCCTAGGCTTTTTTGAATTAGAATTTTTTTCACATTAATTATTCTTAATGTGAAATCTAGGAATAATTAATGAATCTTCTCTGGATAAGGACAATCCAAAGAATCATATCCAAATATACTATGGTAGATTATAACTCATATCTCATAAAAAGAAATCCTTTGGCTGCTACTTTGAGCTATCTGAGTTTTTCATCGCTATGATTTGGTTTTCTGTTTTTTTTTAAACAAAGCTAGGTTTGGATCTAGTTGGATTTGGAGCTGAAGTGTTAGAATTTGATCATTGTGACTTCTGATAAGATAATTGTTCAATTCTAGTAT
Source organism: Solanum tuberosum (assembly GCF_000226075.1). Lineage (NCBI taxonomy): Eukaryota > Viridiplantae > Streptophyta > Magnoliopsida > Solanales > Solanaceae > Solanum > Solanum tuberosum. Next base: position 2,739,309 of record NW_006238956.1, read on the forward strand.
GTTTTAATGTTGTTTCTGTGTATTTATAGAGTTTTACTGTTTGTACAAGTTTATGTAGTATTATTTGAGTTACATTGAGTTGTTTATTGCTATGATTTGGTTTACTGTATGGTTTATTTTGTGATTTCAATAAAGCTAGATGTGGATCTAGTTGGATTTGGGTGTACTAGTAAACTGGATTTGGAGCTGTAGTTTTAGAATTTGATCATGTTGCTTTTGATAAGCTAATTGTTCAATTCTACTATGTTTTAGCTCTCTGTTTCTGTCTATATAGAATGTTAAGTTGCATTGAGTTCATTACAGTGATGTTATGGTTTGCTGTGTGGCTTATTGTGTGCTTTGACGGAAACTAGTGTTTCCTGCTTTGTTCAAATCAGTATCTGCAGAGTTGGTTGGAATGGATCTAGAGGTATTTGGATGAACTAGTTGACTAGATGACTATGCTAGGCTTTGTGGTCAAGAACTAATGATATGTGAACATTGTGTTTGGCCAGGATTTGGTCAGAATCCCCCAATTGTTAATGGGTTAGGTCCTTCGCCGCCGCCATTATCCCCACAGTCAACACCATTACTGTTTATTTGATTATACCCTCTAAAAATTGTGATATTTACAAACAGAAGAGAGGAGGAGCTTTTGAAATTTTACATGAGGGAAGAAGTATAAGAAAAATAAGGCAAGAACTCATCTGACTCTCCAAGCGCTAACAATAATGAATTTGAACGACAAACAGAGATTTATCTATTTTTTGTGACTCTCCAAATGCTTAGAATCTTAAATCTTAATGATAATAACTCAGAAAAGAACAACTACAATTTGCCTCACCTCTAGGAACTTGAGATGGGGTGAGGGGCGTGGACCATATATTGGAGCCTTAGGAGTGTGAGGAGTGATCCATATGCCTTAATTATCTTTTTTTTTCTTACAAATGGCTAGTGATCCATGGGGACGGGAGTCATGGTTCATGACAACTCATGTCGCATTCTATCTGGAGTAGTATTAAAATGGAAAAGTCTTACCTGAATTACTGCCTTTTTATCTTTTGTGAGTCATGAAAAACTGCTTTAAGTTGGTCATGGTGTCAATGACTATGTATTTTGACCTGTAAATTCATCGGGGAACTAAAGACCAATAACTAAGATAAGGAGACTTGAAAGAGAACAGTCTAATCAAGGTTGCACCTAGTAAGCCCTAGAATCTTTAAGGCTTTGAGAGTAGTTCCGAGTGAATCGGGTATCCCACCAGAAACATTATAATAATAGAGATCTAACTCCCTTAGTGAATGAGTACTACTACACCAATTAAACTTGGGTGACAAAACTGTTAGCTAATTTCCCGACAGTCTGAGAGTTTCCACTTCTTAGACTAGAGCCATATCTTTAACCTGAGGTAGTTATAAATTGAAGGCAGTTGTTTTATTGTCGGATACGAATTTGTATGATTGATGATCCTACGACTCTCTGTGATCGTTGCTTTTCTTTTCTTTTTGATCTTACCTCCTTCCACTTTTTTTATTTGACTTATTGTGGCATTGACGGGGAACACAGACAGAGTTACTAAGGTAAACTGCATGAGAGTTTGTATGGATGGAGTTGTCCTAAAACCTGTGCCAGTGGATAAAATGAGAAGTGCTTTATCTGAGCTCTTAGAACATGGAGTTGTACTTGAATCTTAGAGAATGTAGGAGGAAAATGTGCAGCAACCATATGAATAATTCACCCAAATGCACAAGGTGTTGTATATAGTTCTCGTCTTTGGGGCAAAGAGGAAGAGTGTTATTCTTGGTGTGGTGATAACACAGTATGCCACTTGAAAAAGGTGTATGTATCTGATTAAACGCGACGTTGCTCAAGGCATTCAGCAGATTTGTAGAAAGGAGTTTATTTTTCCACTACGCAGAAGTGTTCATATTCCATGGAACTTTGTATAAGATCTGATTTTGACACATCCCTTCATTTACTTGAAACATTAGAAGAATTATTGCCTTGGCTTAACATTTGTGGCAAAAACATGATTGGTCAATAGATTATGTGTTTTTTTTCTTCTGTTTTTTCTATTGCCTTTTCATATCCATAGTTTTTTCTGACCTTACTAGATAGCAAAGAGCTTGAACTGAAGGGGTGTTTTGACTCTATGCATCAAAGAAGCAACAGCAAATAAAAAAACTAAAGCAGGTAATTCTTTAATGAATACATTAAGTAACGATTTTTCACAAAGCAAGTTGTAGAATGATTTCAAAATAACTTGAGTTTTTTCTCAATTTTTCACATTCATGGCTGTTCACTGCCTACATACGAAAATCCCTCACATTTTTTTCATTGTTCATCAGGGATAGAACGAAATGCTTCACTTAAGCAAATGATGTCTTAAAGTTGCATCAAGGATTTCTTTCGAAATTGTGGTTGTTTTCTCAACCTCGATGAAATTCTCTATCCTATATCTAAAAGGTGTTATCAGGTAAATCGACAAGCTTCTGTATTCCAATTCTAAAGGGTTTAAAAGGTATCCAAATTGATAATTTTTTATGTCTAAAAAGGCTTCTACATTATCAAGTAAGACTCAAGAAGAATCATGTGTTTGTTTGGAAGGACAAGAAGTGATTAAAATTGGGTTAATGGGACAACATCCTTGGTTATCTTTAATCAAGAGAATTTTGAATCCTTGTTTTTGTCTGCATTTATTTTCTTCTACGTTCCAATAGCTCATCATCCTTAGATTCTGAAATTCGTATATTGAGGAATAAGTTTATATTGTTGTGTCTTAATACTTGAACCTATGTTGGATATCATCTACTCGGACCATATATGCTCAGTACCTGTACATTTTCTCTATCTGGACAATGTTAAAAAATGAAAGACGAGATTGTTGCAATCGTTAAGTAAATCAATATTGGCTTCTTTAACTTATTTGACTTTTGTTTACAGGTATAAACTTTCACACAGCAAGAGCTCATGTTCATATTTCGTGTATTGCACTAATTTTTCATCACCTTCTTCCCCTGCCACCTCCTCCTTCCATAGCATGTCTATTAAATTAGACCATACATTATTCTTTATGGACAATGAAAACCTATGATTATTTTGGTTTGCATTGTGCATACTCCTTTGTTAGCATGTCATTTAATTCATTATTGATGATAGTTTTGTGCTGGTCATTAATTCTGTAGAGCTGTGAATTGAGATAATTCTCATGTGTGCTCTATATACTCTTCCAGTTATTTAGATTTTATTTTTAGACAAACTCTTTATAATCGTTGTTTTCCACTTTCTCCTGGTTCATGTAGCATATACTTTGTTGTGATCTTGAGTTTACATGAGAAAAAGGAAAATTGGTTCTAGTGCTGATGCATGCCTAAGCTTTACCAAGTATGTTGTTTTGATATACTGCTCCCTCATTCTTTCTGTAATATAGACAATTTTAAAATAGTTTCTCTCCATTCAAAGTCAACACGCAATATATTTTGCTTTTCTTATCTTAAATTTGTCATGATTTCTCAGCTTTCGTCAAGCTGGTGCTTCTGTCATTCAAATTTTTGTTGGTCCCCTGAGGGTAAATTCTTTGTTCTTCTCTCTGTTTGTTAGTGATCATTAAGTGTTTTGTTGTGTTCTCCCATATTTATTATTTATATTTGCTGAAAGAGTCTTGGAATACATGCTGAAAGGGTGAATATGATTGTTTATCCAATGGACAGAGGTTTACTCTTACTGTCTAATTTTGATTTTTTTAAAAAAATAGAAATTCTTACGTATGTTGTGTGTTTACTGATTATATAGAGATTTCAATTGTTGTGTAGTGACAATAATATTGTTATACTATGTTTTTCTTAGGTCATGTGGACATGATCGTTTTTTCTGAATTTCATGGTATAGAAAAAGTTGTATCACTACAGATTATTTTTACACTATTGATAGATTAATATTTTTTGAATTAAAAATATTTACCTAATCTTTTAAAATTGAAAAAAGTGACATGATTTTATTAAAACTGATCTATTAATATTTTTTAACGAACCCTATCCAACCCAAACAAAAATAAAAACCCAAATTCCCTTCCCATTAGAAGAATTGGGTACAAGAAATGTTTCTTGTATTGTGTACTAAGATGTTTTGGCACTTTTGGCCTGAAATATAGAGGTGGAAATTTCTCCATCAAATACTACCAAGTACGCAGAGAGTCTATTGATGAAAGGGACTGGGAAGGTATTGTTAACAATGACTAGTATTGAGAATGATTTGTTTCTCTAACTTATAATTTTATTTTGAATGTGCAGGAAAATGTGGGTGATTGAATTTGAATAGTGGCCAGAAGTAAACTCGATTGTAGTGAACAATAAAGATTTTTTGTACTATTGCCATATATGTTTGGATGCATTTGTCTCTAGTAGAGATCCTTAAGCAATTGCTTTCTAAGTATGGGTTGTACAAGACATGTTTTTCGAAGTTTATTTGAAATATATATCTTAGAATGATTTATTTTATAATTTGGTGCTTTATATCATTTATATATTTAATTATGTGATTATTGAATACATGCAAATCAAAATTATTATTCTTAAAAATTAAAAATTGTGGCTACAAATATTCTACACAATATTGCCGCACTTCGTAAGTGTGGCTATAGGGACGTCCAATGCGTGGCTTATGAATTATAAATTTTAGCATGTACATAAGAAAAGTTACACTTAATAAGTGTTGTTGTAGATGAGATATAAAAGGTGACACTTTTAAAGTGTGACCAATAACAAAGCAAAGGCCACACTTTAAAGTGTAGTATAATCAAATAAAAGTGTTGTTAATGAAATACTACAAAGTGTTGCCTTAATACCTCTTTGGCCACGCTTTTTATGTGTAGCTGCTATGGCGACATTTAAAAAGTGTGGCCTAATGTCATAGGTTACGCTTCTTTAAGCCACCCCCTAAAAAGTGTTGCCTAAAGTCAAAAAGTGTAGTTTTTTATCTAAGGCCACACTTTTTGTCAGTTTAGATTACACTTTATCGGGGTGGTTAAAAGCCTAAAATGTTGTAGTGTTCTATGAGATTTAGACTTGTTTTAAACTATCTACTTCCATTTTGAATAACAACTGAATACTTATAAGACTTGATTTTGATGATGCTTGAACTTTTAGACTCCATTGTGAATATGTGAATCAAGTGGAATTTGAATGTTTAGGAATGTATTCGATGTTTTGTATTGTTATGTTAATTTGTATGGATGGATGGTATTATAATTTAGCAGTTGTTGTACCAAAATAAACAACAATTTTGTGTATTAAAAGTAGCTTTCATATAGAATTATTTTTTAGAAAATTAAAAATGTCATCTACAGTAGTCGGAAGACCACCTAATAGTTAATAAATTAATTATTTATACCGACTATAGTAGTCGGAAGAGTACTGACATGATTAATAAATGCTGACCACAGTGATCAAAATATATATAATTAATTATTTAATTGATTAACTATTACGACAACCGTAGTCGGCGTTATTAAATTAATAAATTATTATTTAATAAGTATTCCGACTACAGTAGTCGGTAGTATTTAAATTAATAAAATATTATTTTACTACCGTTTCGACTACAGTAGTCAGCAGTTCAGGTACTTTAATGGTTGGATTTTAATTTATATGTAGTGACTATGGTAGTCGGCAAGTATTTTCCGACGCTCAATCTGCCGACTACTCAAAAGTAGTCGGAGAGTCATTGGAAAACTCCATGTTCCGACTACATTCCGACCAATTTTGAAGTCGGCAAACAACGAAATTCTAGTAGTGTAATATATTCGACATTTGTATTAAATGTCGCTATTTTAGCAACACTTTTGCTAAAAGTCGCTAAAATAATGACATTTTTTTCTAAATGTCACTAAAATCAATGACATTTTACAGTAAATGTCATAATATATTCGACATTTATATTAAATGTCACTATTTAAGCGATATTTTTTCTAAATGTCACTAAAACCAATGACATTTTGTAATAAATGTCATATTATATTCGACATTTGTAGCAAAATGTCATCATTTAAATGACATTTTCGCTAAATGTCGCTAAAATCAACGACATTTTGCGATAAATGTCATTATCATAGTGACATATTGGACCAAATGTCATTATATTTACAATATTTGATACCAAATGTCATTATTTTTACGACATTTGACATCAAATATCATTGTTTTATGACATTTTGTTCTTAAATGTCGTGAAATTCTTTATTTTCCAACATTTATTTCAAATGTCACCAAATTAATGTCGTCGTATGTACATTTTCTTGTAGTGGTTCTTCACAAATCGACGATAGTAGCTAGCAAGCCCCACCAAACTCCTAACTTCCGTTACAGAGCTAGGCCGAACCCAATTCTTAACCTCCTCAATCTTTTGGGGATCTACCATTACCCCTCTTTTGAAACTACATGCCGCAAAAATGCAACCGAAGTCAACCAAAAATTCACACTTAGAAAATTTCGCACACAACCTTTGTTTCCCAAGAACACCCAAAACAATACGGAGATGGTCGGCATGCTCTTCCTCACTTTTCGAATACACTAAAATATCATCAATAAAGACTATAACAAAGGAAACAAGAAATGGTTTGAACACACCATTCATCAGACTCATGAAAGCTGCAGGCGCATTTGTCAACCCAAATGACATAACTAGAAATTCGTAGTGCCCATAACGGGTTCTAAACGTCGTCTTGGGACATCCTCATGCCTAATTTTCAACTGATGGTAACAAGACCTTAGATAAATTTTAGAGAAAACTGATGCACCTTGCAATTGGTCAAAAAGATCATCTATTCGAGGCAATGTGTACTTGTTTCGAACGGTGACCCTATTCAATTGCTAGTAATCTATACACATCCTCATACTACCATCTTTTTTCTTAACAAACAATACAGGAGCACCCCACGGGGAAGCACTAGGACGAATGAATCATTTATCAAGAAGTTCTTGGATTTGAGCCTTAAGCTCTCTTAATTCTACTGGAGCCATACGATATGGAGGGATAGAAATGGGGCGGGTACCAGGTTCCAAATCAACACAGAAATCTATATCTCTATCTGGAGGCATACCAGGAAAATCCATAGGAAATACTTCTCTAAATTCTGACACCACAGGAATAGACTCAATAGATAGAGACTCAACCTCAACATCCCGAATATGAGCCAAATAAGCCAAACAACCCTGCCCTACCAGTTTTATAGCTCGAATGGAGGATATGATCTTAGCTTGCTTAGACTTGTACACCCCTTCCCACTCTAATTTTTCCCTTTCCGGAATTTCTAGAGTCACAAACTTAGTATTACAATTAAGCACAACATAATAGGGGGACAACCAAGTCATGCCTAAGATTATATCAAAGTCAGTCAAATCCAAAATCACCAAATCAGCCTAAGTATGAAACCCATAAACAAAATAGGACAAACACGATAAACATGGGTGACTATGACATACTCTCCAACTGGGGTAGAAACATGGATGGGGGCATCAAATATATCACAAATCATAGCAAATTCTGAGGCAAATCACACGAACATATAAGAATAAGTAGAACCCGGATCAAATAACACATTAGTCATCTGGTCACAGACAAGAATAGTACATGTGATCACTGCGTTAGATGCCTCCGCCTCGGTCTTACCTGGAAAGCCATAACACTGAGCCCTGTCATCATGACGGGCAACTTCCCTTCCTGGCTACACTGTACCTCTGCGGCCTCGTTGATTTCCTCCTCCCCCACCTTGTGGACGTCCTCGACTATTATTACCATTTCCCGCGGGTACCACTGCCTTAGTCTGCTGCTGCGCGGAATTCATCATGCACGGGTGGGGACAATCTCTCCTCATATGCCCAGGTTCTCCGTAGTTATAGCAAGTATGATCAAAAGTTGGCTTGCTGCCCGTCGAAGGTGCGGTTCCCTGGATATCCTGAATCAAATTCTGAGGTGGAGTTCTAGAGTAATTACCTGTAGAAACGGGCATAGCAGACTGAATTGGCCGGGCTGCAAGTGTTGGTCTCCCTGAACCTCTGGAGTAAAAACCCTAAATGTTGCCTAAATTCTTGGCTTTCTTTGCCAACGCCTTATCCTGACCGTCTCGCCTCACCCCCTCCACTTTCTTCACAAAATCAATTACCTCATTGAAGCTTTTTCTTGCAGAAGTCATATGAACGGAAAATACCTGCAACTTAGAATTTAGCCCTTTAATAAATAAACGGATCCTCTCTTCCTCAGTAGGCACCAATTGCGTAGCATATCTAAACAAAGCATGGAACATGGCCTCTTAAGAAGCCACATACATACCACCTTGCTCTAAGGCCATGAATTCATCCTTCTTACGATCTCTCAAAGTTTGAGGCACATACTTCTCCAAGAACAGAGCATGAAACTGGGTCCAAGTGAGTGGGGATAAAACTGTAGATCTCCATTCCACATGAGCTCCCCACCACTGCTTAGCCTCACATTGAAGCTGAAAAGTCACAAACTCAACTCCATGTTGATGGACAATTCCTAACTTATGAATTCTCTTATAGCAATCTAGGATGAACTCATAGGCAACCTCACTCTCAGAACCATGGAACACAGGCGGTTTCAACTTCAAGAACTTAGTCAACATCTCATGTTTATTACCAATCATAACAGGACCCAACAAAGGACGGAAGAAAGTGTCATTACTCTAGTTCCACCCACCTTGGGGGACAGTGATAGCTATAGGGGGATTGGTGGGAGCTTGATTTGCTTGAATAGAGGGAAGCACTCCAAGACCAACCAATCATTTCAAGAACGACATAATATGTTGAGCAAACACTGGGTCTAAAGGAGGAATACATGTAGTCTCAGCCTGCACCTCTTCTTCTTGACCAACATTCTCATCGTTCTCAACCTCTATATTCTCATCTACCTCTTCATGATGCGCAGGAGGGGTCTGATTTCTGGGAGCATTTTCAACCGGTGCTCCATCCCTAGTGGGTGCCACCCTTCCTCGGCCTCTACCTCTAGCTTTTCCTCTACCCCTGCCTCGATCGCGACCTCTCGTTGCAGATTCCTCAGCTGGGGCATTGACGGGAGCTACGACTCTGACGTCGTTGAACCTAGTGTTAACCATGTGCGGACATAAGAGTGAAGGAGGTTAGATAACAATTTGCATCGCCAGATACCAATTGGAATCAAATCATAGCACGAAAGGAGACTAGATAAAATAGAGAGATTTCCTAAAGTCCTATAGCCTCTCAAAGAAAAGTACAAACGTCTCTGTACCGTTTTGCAAGGCTCTCCTAGACTTGTTTTGGTACATCGAGATCAACGAACCTAGGCTCTATTACTAACTTTGTCACGACCCATACCATCGTGATTGACACCCACACTAACCCTTCAGTAGGAGAACCATTCATACTAATTAGCTAGTCGAGAACTACACAACTTAATCAAAACTAAGACATTTAAAGTTACGGAAGCAGGTTTAAATGCTAAGGAAAAGAAATAGAGTTCCCATAAATTCCAATAAAAGTCTAACAAAATAAATGCGAAAATAACGCCAAGAACCTGAAAGTAAATGTACCAAAACTCTAACAAAAACCCTAAGTAGAAGAGTACAACCCCAAACTTAAACATAAGAAATCTAAAGGACTAGTCTAAGTCCCAAATATGGACATAAACAGAAAGAGAACTCATAACAGCCCAGAAGAACTGGCTCACCCTTGAATTCGATTGATCACTTATATTCTAAGAGAGGTCTGTCAATAGCCACCTGAAGATGCCCTGTACTCAACAAAAAAAGAGCAAGTGCAGTATCAGTACACAACCACAGTGTACTGGTAGGATCACGCGACTATCCTACTAAGTGCAACATACATAAGCCATTACAACATAATGATAACATGCATACACCGAACATATACAATATCCATATCATTTTTGAACAAAAGGAGCATTCCACAATTTCAAGATATACTGTTATGTCAAGTCAATGGTCCTCTCATGGAACCCAAACCCAAATTGTTAGTGTGCCAGTACGTGGTACCCGATCCCATGGTTATGCCGAAATGTGACAATCGATCCTAGTTAGTGTGTCGAAACGCAACACCTGATCCATTCAACAAGACACAATCACAATTACAAGTATATTCTCAAAATCATACAATCAAGTCATGATTCATGGCATTCATCATTCATCTATCCTCATTTACAATTAGTGTGATCAATAATGTAACATTCGCATACATACATGTATTATAATGAAGCAAGAACAAACATACATCACACAACATGAAATCGCAACCATCACTTACCTCGAACAAAACTTGAATTCCCTAAGAAACTTGATTCCTCCCTTTCTGGATTCGTTCCACTTGTTCTTGGTCTACAAACAATTAATATAACACATGAATCAATAAACGATGTCTAATTACTCGGATTACAATCAACTCTATCAACCCTAGTTTAAACCCATGGTCCCAATATCCAAATTAGGGTCATCCAAACAGTTCCAAAATCCTTCCCCAATAGTAATTACCCACGAAACTAAGTCCTACGGATCGAAAAATGGATTCGGGGAGTGAAAACCTTACCTTTAGCCTCAAGAATGATGGAAAACTGTCAAGAAAACACCTAGGGTCGTTCATTAGCTCTCAAAGTCGAAAAGTACCGAATAAAACGTTTTTGGGGTTTATTTCCGACTTAACTCGCGACTGGTCCACTAGGGCGATTATCATCCCGCCACAGCGGCCCCGCCCTGACAGAAATAATCCCGTCACAGTGGCTTGCACGGAATCATTGAGTTGGTTTAAGAGTTTCAAACCCCCATTTCACAACACTCTCAGAAAGTACCTATTCACGTTAAGATCAGTTTCGGAAGTTCTACTCACCCGAATTCAATTCTGTAAAATCATAGGGGTTCCTTAACGTCTTAGCTATCTATACATGTGATAAAATTCATAATTGGATCTCTCAATTGTTACCAGATTTCCCTAGACTTTACTGACTCCGATTTCGTCCAAATCTGGACTAGGTTGGGAAATTCCAAGTTACTACGAAAAAGTTTTCCGGCCCAAAAAAATTTTCCCTTGGCTTTTCTATAACGATGGGAACCGGTCGTTACGTTTTTATTTGATATTATTTACTATTTGTGTAAATAAAATATTGTGTTGTGTTATATATGTTATTTTATTTATTTATTATTATTTTTTTAATTTTTGGTATATTAACTTATATATGGCTATTATCTTTTTCTTTTGTTGGCAGAAAAATGTATTCATTATTTTGGAATATGTATGCATATCAAATTAATAAATAAATAAATAGCAAAAATATGGTTAGATACCAATGAAATATATGTGATATGACAATACTTAAATTTCTTTCTGCATCTACTTTTAAATTTATAACAATGTCAAGTAATTTTATTTTTCTCCACTTAAAAGAAATAGTTTTTAATATATATAAAATAGTGATTTTTAATGTAAATTTTTTTTCCTGAATGGGATTTTTAATTAAAAAAGTCTTCCTGATAGTTCAAGTAATGTTTCTATTTTAAAAACTAAAATTTGCATATTCTCCCTACAAATATTCATTATTTTGAAATATGCATGTAGATCAAATTAATAAATAAATAACAAAAAGATGATTAGATACCATTGAAATATATGTGATATGACAATACTTAAATTTCTTTCTGCATCTACTTTCAAATTTTTAACAATGTCAAGTAATTTTATTTTTCTCCACAACATTCTTTATAGTGATAAGATAATTTGCAACTATTCTTATTAATCTTAACATCAAACAAATGTATACTTAAGTTTTTTTATATTGTTAATAATTATGAAATTAAAATATTTTGATCTCAATTTGTGATATAGTTATTATAATAATTATATAATGTAACAATAATGTGCGAAAATCATTTTCCGGTTGATAATATTCAAAAGTTATGCACATAAAATGAAACAAAATATTATTATAATTAGTAATGATGATTTCAAAAAAAAATTAAATGATTATTCCCTTCTAAGTGGCAGTCTAGTATCAAGGCACTTGATAGTTTTATAACAAAGTATAAATGGATAAAAACCTTATAAACAACAAAATTAACTATTTGATTAGATAGTGAATTAAAAAATGTCATGATAAAAATAAATAAATAATCAAAACAATTACGAAAAAAGAAGAAAAAGAAAACTGTAATAAAGGAATAGTTAAAATATGTAGGTAAAATATTTTTAAAAAAATAAGTTAAAGATTAAAAAAAAACTAACCTAAATCATCCCTAAAATTCCTTACCCACTTACCTAACTACCCTAATCTCTTAAAATTCAACTCTCTCTCTATATATATATATATATTAATATATTAATCTTCTAAATATACAACAGGACAGACAAAAGAAATGTTTCAAATCAGTATTTTGTAAATAAAAAAAATATGTCATCAACAAAAATGTTTTCGAGTTATCATTTTTTAAAAAGAATAAATTGAAAATATTATAAATCTATAGTTTACAAAATAGTGTCACATGTCATCATTAAAATAATTCTCGAATTTTCAGTATTTTTTTTTAAAATTATCTCCAAGAAAATTATAATTTTAATTTGATATATAATTATGTTAAAATTTGTCACATAAAACCGCGAAAACCAAAAACCTAATAGTTATATATTATTAAAAAAATTCAGACTTTTAAAAAAGAAAAAAATATTAATTAAAAAAACTAAGAAATTACAAATCAACTAAATGCACGTAGTCTATTCTCTCATTTCTCTCCCACTTCATGTAAACTTTATTTATTAATTAATTTGTAGATTTTTAAATCTTTAAACTTATCAATAAAATAAAAAAATTAACTTCTTTTTTTGTTATATAAAGATAAGATGAGTGCTAAAAAGGTTGCAACATGCTTTGTAAATTATATTTAGATTTTAGCTAAAAGTAGAGACAAAATTTTTAATACTATATTTTAAATTGATTTATGAATTTGTAAATTTAATTAATTAGCACAAATTTCAATTGAGCACACACCAGATATGCTATATATTCATCTTCATTATACTAGAAGAAAGAGAATTTGTTAAAATAACGTTTATTGTCTTTGAAGAACATATATTTATAGCACATAAATTAGTGTAAAATTTTGTTAGCATTAATTGTATATATAAAATTAAAACGCTATTTTTTTTATTATACATGCACTTTTTTTACTCAATAATAATTTGTTTTAGTTATTTCTAAATTTAAAAAATATTATATTTTAAATACCCGCGCAACGCGCGGGTACGTATACTAGTATCTATAATAGGAGAGGTGATAACGCCTACGTGTCAGCGCCACAATTAATCTCTAATTTTAATTTTTAAATTATAAACTAATTAAATAGAATTAATTTAATTTTTTTATTAAAGGAAAAACAGTTACTGTTTTAGAAGACAAATTAGAATTTTTTTTTTTTTTTAAAAAAAAATGTTATATTTTAACATACACGTTAGATTCCTTTTTGAGTTTTATGAAAATAATTAAATATATTTAATTAAAAAATTAAATTATATCAGGGCCACAAAATTTATGTCAGAAAAGGAAAAAACTAATAAATGGCATCAAACTACATTATATCAAGTGAGATTATTTTTTATTTATTTAAATTGAAAAGATTACAGGTAATATTTTAATTGTTCCTTATAATTAACTATGTAAATTATAAGTTGTTTCTTCCCAAAAAATTACATTATAGGTAAATCTAATTGGTAACAATTAAAATATTGCCTATAACTATATAAAAAAAAATATAAATAACATTTACATCAGTTTAAAAATATTACATATCATAAGTTTTAATTCTATGTAAAGCTTCTCACGTTTTATATAGATAACTATCCCAATAATGTTGCTAAAATTTAGGAATTACAATTTATGTTTATGTTTATATTCACATAAATTTAAAACACAAATCAATTTAGCCTATTTTTCTGTAACTATATTTCCAAAAAATATCTAGCAGATAATTGCATTTACAAATAATGATGCTATAATTTAGGGATTAAAATATATTGCATGTACAAATAATGATGCTATAGTATAGGAATTAAAATATAAAATTAAATATATAATAGGAGGTTTTTTGAGTGAAAGTTGGGAAGTTTAAATAAAAAGATTTGTCAATTAAATTTGTGTTTTTTCCAAGAGTATTATACTAATTATCATTAAAATAAAAAATTAAATAGTAAATATTAATTAAAAATCTACATGCATCACAAAAAACCACGTGTCAGTTTTAGGATAAAATTAGTTGTCATTGTAATTTTAAGTTATTGGTATTATTAAGTGCATAATACATTTTATTGGTTATTTTTAAATATAAAATTATCATATTTTAAATTATCCGTGCAATGCGCGGGCACATATACTAGTATATATAATAGAAAAGTGATAGCGCCTACGTGTTAGCACCACAAAAAACAGGTTTTTCTTTAAATAATTAAAAATTATTAATTACATGTAATAGAGTTAAATAATAAATTACTATTTAATATTTACAATTATTTTTAAATAGTTTTAAAATTTAAACGTGTGTGATACTTTTTTTGAAAAAATATTTTTAACTATCTTTCCACAACCTCCTTATTTATAGCAAAACAATGACAATATTAATCATAATATTTATAATAATAATACCAATAATAATAATAATAATAATAAAAATAATCTTAATTATTAAATTAACTAAATAAATTTAAAATCCGAAAATAAAAAATAAAAAATAAAAATTACAAATATAAAAGGAAGAAAAATGAAAACACATAAGATTTTTAAAAAAAACATAGAAGTAACCAACTTAACTTTTTTTTTGGAAATATTTTTAACTATCTTTCCACAACCTCCTTATTTTTAGAAAAACAAATATTCATATATATATATATATATATATATATATATTATAAACATATTTGTTTTATAGTGAATGTCTATTATGTGGAGTCCTTTTAGGGGTAGTTAGGAATCCTACTTGGGAGCAAGTTAAGTTTCCCCTGTAAATAAAGGAATTTTCCTTCATTGTAAATCAGATTTGTGAATCCCTAAATATCATTTAAGAAGAATAAGAAGTCTTCTCCCTACTTTGTTCTTTTTCTAAATTTGTAATAGATCAATGTTATAAATTAGAGTCACATAGAAAGCAAGAGACGGACAGGTAATTGTTTATCACGTCAGTTGATACACAATATTATTAATGGTTAGTATGCCACAAAGTCTTCGGATAGTAGTGCAATATTATTCCAATAAATAAATAAATATATATATTTCTAACCACCAATATTGCTTGAGTTATGTTAATACTTCATACTAGAAAGGTTCCCTCTTTTCTATTAGTTGGTTGGTTCATCGATTTTAAAAAGGTATGGTTTCCAACTTTTTATGAGGTCTTGGTATTAGTACGTTATGATATGCGGCAAAAGATGGAGATGACCAATAAAAGTTATAAAATTTAAGCTTTCTGCTTTTTCTTAATTTAATAATTTTATCAATAATTGCTAAATTACTATGTATGATATTCACCAGCTATTTTGTTGCACTTTATTACTCTATTATGCTATTGATTGAAAGTAAGATGATGGATTCATATTCAATCACATCTCTAACATGTGTTTTGCATTTATATATTCAAAATACTCTTGTATTCTGATCATTTTTATTTCATGTATTGCTACAATCAATTTTATTGATTTTAGGCTTACAGACATGAAAGCCTTTTTTAAATCTTTTATGGACTTGTTCATGTTATATAGAGCTATGCGATGTTTCCATGCTCTTCTTCTTACTAAATGTAAGTGATATTGGATATGTTTCATTTCGGTGTTGCATTTACATTTGAGAAACCAATTAGGTTGTTACTGCAGATGTTTGGGGTTAAGCAGTGTGTAAAAGAAGATTTTAGTGGTGGATCGTTGATACGATATTAATGAGTTAAGTTGAGAAGTGTATCCTGAGGGTTCTAAATGAGGACTGGTGATTTCATCTTAAGGTCCAAGGGAATGGATAGATACCAGAATGACAAGCTTATGGGTAAAGGAAGTCTCAAAGAGTATACTTGTGTGAAGGTAAATGAAAATTTTAGTAAAAAGTTCATATAAAATGAGTTAGTCCTTTAATTGGTATAACTGGGTTTAAAATGTCATACTGATGAAATGGTTGTCTTTGTGGTAATGACGACTTGCGGGTATCTAATGTTATGATTTGCTACTATTTGATGAGTAACGTGGTTGCATGGAAAGTTATAGGAGGTGCTGAGACACCACTCGATTATAATTTAAATGAACCAGAGTCACGAATGAAAAGAATTAGTGGGATGTTTTAGTCATTGGAAAAAGGCAATCGAGAACAAAGATATTTACTCTAATCGCAAAGGACAAAGATATATCTTTAGAGAGTTGAGAATCGGGTTCAGAGATACGTGATTCTATATAGTTTGCTCTTATTATGGTAATAGTGTCACGGGTTCATCAGATTGGTTAAAAACAATTGGGTAAGATTTGAGAAAGAAGTCTACACATGTTTGACTCGAGTGTGGTGATAAGTTCTTTTACGATTTTGAGTTTGGTAACTGGTACAGTTGAATTTTAACGAAGGATATGGTAAGATCGATGGAGAGGCAATCAATTATAGGCTATAAGATATGTGAATCCATAAAAATCTTCAAGGTATGAGTTAATGTTGATAGATAAAGAGATTGGGTTACACAGTTGGATTCAAAACTCAAATTTTTCATGGTGAGTTTAGGTTTGTGGTAGTGTGTTTTTCAAGGTATGTGTTGGTAAGGTAAGAAATGATCGATCACATTGAGTATGAAGCACTTGAAAGTACTTAAAAATAATTTGAGCAGTAAATTTGGTTACTTTTGATTGTTATACCTAAGGAAGGGTGGAATTGTATCTTGTAAATTATATATATACTAGATATGAATTGCCCGTGCTATGCACGGACCCAACGTGTATCATTTTGAAAGAACAATTACTGACTTCTCTTTTGTAGTTTGATTATCATAAACAAATATTGTTGCCATACAATAAAAGGGCATAAGCTATAATAATATTGTCAAACTATTTTTATAAATACATAAAGTTTCTGAAGTACAAATGCCACTATAAATACGTCATTAGAATTTCTCTTATGAGCACTTGCAAGAGAGTGAGCTGCAAATCAAAAATTTATATAAGCTATATTATAAAGTCATACTCAGCAGTCATACACACCAGTCATAAGATGATATTCATTTGTTGAAATAGCTCATAGATTTCAGTGATAGTTCGATTTGGTATTTGCTTAGCCCATACTACAAAGTGACATCCTGATAGAGGAGTGTATGAATTCATTGCCAGATGAAAATCAGAATTGTTTCAATTTTCATTTGTACTACAATAAAACACATGTACATTAAGGCCTATGCGCAGAAGTGTAATAATATTTTGAAAAATAACATAAATGTACTGAAATTTTTAAAATTACTAAAAGTTCAAAAAGCTTTTCAAAATAGAAGTACCTTCATGACCGAAGCGAGAACTTATGAATGACTTGTTTTCACATTAGCTTCTCTAGTTCTTTCTTCCAACTCTTTCCTCTCCAACTAATAGTCAAAACTATGAATTTGTATCATTGTGCTACAAGATACAAGATATTTCTTTCGCTTAAGCCTTCTCTTATCAATAGTAATTATTCTTGCAGCACAAATATATACTCAAGCACCTATTATATATTCAAAGTAAACATAAAAAGCTTAACGGAGGAAAAGCATTCACCTTGAAACCTCGTTCGTTTACTTTCTTGTAATTGTAAGCATAATAGACAAGCTGACATTTTCTTACTGTCTCTACAATGCAACGACTCTTTGGTAGACAAAATCTTCCAATTAAGGAAACTTCAATTGGCCAAACAAAATTGTCCTGGAAAATTGTCTTGTTCTTCTCCACAACTAAATGCCTTCACGATCAAATAAAAATATTTTCAATCAAAATAACGTACACTCCTCGAGAACTCAAAATTTTCACTATCACAATTCATAGTGAGCATTCACTGAACTGTCTTCCTTTTCCAATAAATTTGTCCAAAATTCAAATACCCATAAACAAAAAAACTATATTGGCATTTTAGTAGTTGTGACAATCTTAGGTGATGAGATAGTGAAAGAAGAAAATTTTAATTAATATAGCCCTTCCTTTTTCAAACTGCTTTGAATTTTTTATTTTTTTATTAAGTCGATGTTCTATCAGAATCAACCTCTACTACAATCTATAGCTTATATTTGGTAGAACTATAGTGCAAGAAAAAGGCTCTGATTGTCAAATGTATCACCAAAAGATGAGGACTTAAAATAACAAAAGAATCACATGTTCCAAACTATCAAATTATTTAGTACGCCAAACATTGATCGATGCCAGATCTCTTAATTTCTTTAGTTGGCATGGTGATAAAATATAAATGAAATTGGTCCTTCATGAAAGCTGGAAGAGAAGACGACAAATAGAAGAAGAAGAGATCCAAAGAAGAATTAGAAAAGCTGTGTCGGAGAGTAACAAGTTCCAAATGACGTTTTAAGATAATCAAGTAAGGAAATTTATCTCTTGTGGTGGCCACCAGTAATGACATGTCCCATGCTCAAACAAACTTTAGATTAAGCTAGCATTTGATCAAAATCTTATCTTCAATTTTAGAGGCATAGTTAATAAAAACTTATTACACAAAACAACAGAAAAAGGGTATGTCTACTACATACCAATTGTTTGCTTGGTACTATCATGTGATGTATTTACTTCTTCAAAGGTTTGAAAATCTTTCAAACGTGTCATTAGAAAGCCGACAATCTTAACATTCTTGAAATTGGATAATAATGTTTGGAATTCAACTCGGCAAAATGAAATTATCTACTTTGGTGAAATATCTTAGCTCAAGCTGGCAAGGGGTTCGTAGAACTAGAATTTGATGTGTATGTTGAGTGACTCTAAAAGAGGCGAGGTTCGCAAAAGGCTAACTACTCCATACATACTATACTTTGTTACATGCATTTATAGAGTTAGACATTTGCGTCTCAATTCTGAAAGCATCACCCCGTCAAGTTTTTGATAACTTAGAATGGAGATGTTGAAGTTATGAACTATATTTGTATGTATAGTTCACTGAGCAAAAAAGAAAAATCTCAATCTTTTGTAGGAAACTTTCATGACCTCCACACATCAACAAGTATAAGTGTATATTATTTAGTACGTATTAAATAAGTTGCTTGTAAAGTTTTAAAATATTGTAAGGTCAAGATCCAAAATTATGTATTTAGAGTTCTTTACACACCCATGGATATAAAAATCATTTATATGCAACCATAAGAAACGTAAAAGAGAAAGAGGAGTTAGGATGAGAAAATTGTACCAATATCTTAATACATGAATCATCTATCGATGTTCAATTAAGGAAAACTAATCACCCTGGTGACAGTATACTTATGCTATTATTAGGTTCTTAAAAGAACAGTAAGATTTATTATATTTGAAAAATATAAACAGAATTGAAAGATTCGTTGAGTTGATTGACCTTACCTTTTGCCTCTTAGGATTTTTTTCTTCAAATCTTCAACTCAATTCTTTGATAGTCTTGTGCTGAATTTTGAAGTTGAGAGTAGAAAATGAATGCTAGAGAAATAAAATAATTGTCCTCCAAACCTTAACTCCAATCATGAATCAAATGAGTTAGAGATCTACAATAGGCATAGAAACTCTCAATGAACTTGAGAATGAGTCGACATAAAAATTAGTTCAAGAACTCAAGTATTAACACAGTATACCTCCACAAATAAGTGCAAATGATGAAAATAGAAAAACTTGACAGGAGATGGAAACGAAAAGTGATTTTTTTTGTGGCTGAAAAAAAAAGAACAATCAGATTGGATATGAACAAAATATGAACACACATAATTTAAAATTTGAAAAGAATTCTAAAACAAGTGAAATTACAATCATAATATGTTTTCACTAAGAGCTCAATTCAACCTGAGCAACCATGAAATTCAGCTCCAAAAATGAAAAATTCAAAGAGAACTTAAAAAGACGAAATAAATAATAAAAAAAAAAAGGCAGAAAATGAAAGGAAAAAATCAAACAGAACGTTTAGTGAACGAAATTAAGAGGAGAATACCCGACTTGTAAGAAGTTGAACGTATGAAGAAAAGTGAGTATTTTTTGATATTCTGAAAGTTCCTGGAATCAAAGAGACGTCTCTGGTCTCTGTTCAAGTAAGCCATAGAGAATGGATACTTGTAGGTATAATACCTCGATCGTTCTTGGCTTCACTCTCTCGAGAGGGTACTCTTTGGTGATGTTTGGATTCATGATTGGAGTTAGGAATTGGAGAAATTTGTGAAGAAAAAAAAGGAAGTTGTATGATTGTCGCTATGGTAAGACACGATGGACATGAAATACCAAAAAGAGTTTATATTTTTGGAGAAGAAAAGGTTTAAGAAGATCACTGAAACTTTGCCTAGAAAGTGACAGACGAACAATTTGGAATTAAAAAAAGAAAAGGTTCGTGGTTTGCTAAAAAAATCTCATTCATAGTTATCATTTTACCCTTAAATAAAAAATTCCCCCAAATAACAACAAATTAGCAAAATGATGCACTCTAATTTAGATTTTTCATGGGAAAAAAAAACTTTATCTCCATTTAGGTAAAGGATGTACTCTAATTTAGATTTTTCATGAACAAAAAATAAACTTTATCTCCATTTAAGTTTTCACTTTTCTAAATCTCAAATCAAGAAACTATGGTAATTGAACAAATAAAGCAAGAAGAAGCGGCTACATATGGATGTTTCTATATTTTTCATTTTATTACTAAATCTTGAATTGGGCAAACCTGAACTTTGAATAAAGAAAAAAGTTTTTTGAGATGAACCGAAGGAAAAAACAAATGAAGAATTGGGCAAACATGAAGTGTAATCCGTTGTGAAGAGTAAGAGACCATTTTTGAGAGCTGGGCCTGAGGTTGAGAGTAAGAAAAGAGAGAACAGAGGTATGGATGTTTCTAGTCTAGTCAAGATATGTCCTTGTCTGAGTTGCTCAGTAGATTTTTTTCAATCGTGTGAAATTACTACTCTACCCTTGATCGTCACATCTTCACATTCCTATATAATAGAAATTATAGAATAGGTACAAAAATATAATGGGCAACGTATCATATGCAGTGGTTGACCAATGGTGACTATAACTTATATATGATTAGTCAATTACTATTGATTATATATAATTAATTTACAATCAAATTTTGGGGATGTTTTTGAGTTTATTATAAAATTTCCGTATTTTATTGTAATGGTTGGGTTTTAGACTGACTTGTCTTGGTGGGATAAGATGAGTGTCATCACGTCCATTTTTGGGTCATGACATATATATATATACTAGATTTTCGTCACGTGTGTTGCACGTGATTATCAATTCATAAAATTTAAGCGGAGATTTGAATAATAAGCTTTGAACAAAATAATATTGCAGAATTTTTTGTAAATGTTCAACGTCGATCGTCATATATATCTCTTATTCATACGAACCTATGAAGATGGTCAATGAAAAATTTATTAGTTAAATGCAATAATGTATATATTTATTTAAATTTGATGAGGTTCAATTATGTAATTAGTCGTATCTCACTAATATTACCTTATACATGAGATTTGTTGTGTATTTTTCTTGTCATCTAATCATATGTGTTTTGCACGTGTCTTCCTCTTAATCTATTTAGATGTCATATGAACATGTGGAGACCAAGTACATTTCATTTTTTAGAACTATTTTTGTATATTAATTTTTATTTTATAAGTTATAACATAATAGATGATGTTTTTCTTGTTGGCTCTCATATTTGAGTTCTCGATTGTCTGTGTACATAAATGAAAAATAGTTATCTAACTGTCCATAGTTAACTGAGAAAGGTTTTCTTTCTTTTTTTACCGAAAAAATTAAAAATTAAAATTAAAGAATATATTCTATATGTGAAATCATATATATAATCACCTATTTATCATACACCTAACAAAGATATAGTTCATATGCTTGTAAATAATTTTCAATTTATTCAACCAAGCATGATTCGTCCAAGGAAAAATAACAACACCGTGTTATCACATATATAGGGGCGGTATAATAATATGAAAAATTATTGGTCAAAAATTAATATAAGGAAAGATGAAAGATAGAAATAATTATTGTAATAACTATGAGAATTCATAATATTTTAAATAAAGAATGTAGAAGAGTGTGAATAACATTTGCGGTAATTAGTAATAACTAAGAGAATTTATAATGTTATAACTAAAGAATTAATGTGCAATAGATGAGCGTTATTAGAAGTCATATGAATTTTTCTTCGTTGAAAATACTGAAATATTAAAACAAAGTAAATTAGTAAAACAAAAAGGCAATATTTACATAGTAATAACAATTTTTAAGCAAACTTCTTGATAATCTAAATCACATAAGGAGCATTGATAAATAAAGTCATTCTTTTGTCTTGAGCATCAAAAAAACAAATCGTGATAATTCTCTAACTCATGAGAAGTTTAATAATTTTGGAAAAAGATATTACGAAATGTTTATCTACATCACAAGAGAAATTTTTAACAAAAACAAATGAATTTAGACTACAATAATAGTTAAACGAATACAAACTTCCACTGGTGTTATTACAAGTCATATGAAATTTTCTTCTTCGAAAACACTGAAATATTAAGAAATAGTAAATCAGCAAAACAAAAGAGCAATGTTTATTTAGTAATAACTATTTTGAAGCAAACTTTCTGACAATCTAAATCACATAAGTAGCATTGATAAATAAATTCATTGTTTTGTCTTGGGCATCAAAAAAACAAATTGTGACTATTCTCTAACTCTTGAGAAGTTTAATAATTATGGAAAAAGATATTTAAAGACATATATCTACATCACAAGAGAAATTGTAAACAAAAACAAATGAATTTAGACTACAATAAAAATTAAACTAATGCAAACTTCAACAAACTTTCATTGGTATTATTACAAGTCATATGAAATTTTCTTCTTCAAAAATACTGAAATATTAAGAAATGATAAATTAGTAAAACAAAAGGGCAATGTTTA
>NW_006238956.1:2762483-2774772 GCF_000226075.1 Solanum tuberosum
TCTAAATCACAGAAGTAGCATTGATAAATAAATTCATTCATTTGTCTTGAGCATAAAAAACAAATCGTGACAATTCTCTAACTTTTGAGAAGTTTAATCATTTTGGAAAAAGATATTCAGAAATATATATCTACATCACAAGAGAAATTTTTAACAAAAACAAATGAATTTAGACTACAATAAAAATTAAACTAATACAAACTTCAACAGGCGTTATTACAAGTCATATAATTTTTTCTTCGTCGAAAATATTTGAATATTAAGAAATAGTAAATCAGTAAAACAAAAGGGCAATGTTTATATAGTAATAACTATTTTGAAGCAAACTTTCTGACAATCTAAATAGTAGCATTGATAAATAAAGTCATTATTTTGTCTTGACCATCAAAAAAATAAATCATGACAATTCTCCAGCTCTTGAGAAGTTTAATAATTTCTGAAAAAGATATTTAGAAGCATATATCTACATCATAAGAGAAATTGTTAACAAAAACAAATTAATTTAGACTACATCACGTTAACCTCATATATTGGAACATTACATACTAATGTATATACTAAGCAAAAAAATTAATTATTATATCATCATAATTATTTTCCTCAAGTACTCGAGGTTAAAGAATATACCATGTCAGGAGAGAACAATTTACTTCATCAGAATAGGGGTACCTCATAATCCGCTAAACTTCGAACTCACTTAACGATAATAAATCACACAATTTTTTTTAAAATGTAAGAAGAAGAAGAGTAGTAGATTAAAAAAAAATTGTTGAAAAATGAGAGGAAACCCCTCTATTTATAATCAACAAAGGGTAGTATAAACAATTATTTTTTGTGTCTTATTTGAAAAGTCACGACCTTTTCGAGAAGTCACAACCCTTTCGAAAAGTCACAACTTATTGAAAAAGTCACAACTCTTTGGAAAAGTCACAACTCATCGAAAAATCACAACCCTTTGAGAAAAGTCATAACTTATCAGAAAAGGCACAACTCATCGAAAAAGTCACAACCAAAGTTTGGGATATTATAATAATTTACCATTCAAGTTAGGAGTTTATGTTTTTAAGGTTATATATATACACACATTTATCTTTTATACTTTTTTAAAAATCTCAAATTTCAATAACTTTTTAACCATAGTTGATAATCTATTTACTCCTTAAATTAATTTTTTATAACTGCAACATTTTTTTATAAAAAAAAAATTCAAATATTTAGAATAAAAACTGATAACTTCCCACATGAAGAAGAAAAAAAGAATAAAAATTATTTTGTCTCACCCATGATTCGCTATAAGTCGTGTTTTCTCTAAAATAAAAATGCAAATGTTTTACATACAATTTGTAAAAAAAAATTTACCGTTGAATAGAAATAATATAGTTTGTTAGTCTATGATTATTGAAGTTTATTTTAAATTTGAAATATATATATATTATTACTTTACTTTACTTTATTTTACTCCTATATAGAAGTGGAAGTTGATAGGACTAACACAGCATATACAAGTTATACCAAAAACAAATTATTTTACTTCCTATATAGAAGTGGAAGTTGATAGGACTAACACAGCATATACAAGTTGTACCAAAAATAAAATGAATGGTACAAAGTGGGAGTTGATAGGACTAACACATCATATACAGGTTGTACCAAAAGTAAAGTGAATGGTACAAATAGGTTAATTTGGTAATTTGACTCATGGCTTTCTAACTATGTGTATATTCATCTATGTAACACGTGTCCTGGCTACGTGATATATCCCTGTTCCTTTTAGTTTTAAGAAAAAAGTGCTCTGCAAAATGGAAGCCTTTTGCAAGCCCTCATATGAAATTCTCAGTTAAATTGCATAACTTCCTAGGTATGCACTGCTTCTTCCCTTCCTTCTTTTTTCTCATTTTTGTTTTGCCTTTTGATTTTAGATTCGTTTTGTCGATTTTTCATTCGATGAGTTCCGATTTTTTTTATTTATCAATTTTGGTGTTTATGTTGTGGTAATGTTGCATGCACTGAATCTAAATTTGATTGGATGTTGTTGTTATTGCCGTTTACTCCTCTTCTTCTCAATTTAATTTTCCAGTTGGATATGCAGTTGGATTCTGAAATAAAGCACTCAAAAAACTTGGATTTTTGTAAATTTCGATGTATTTTGTGCTTTAATGTTTTCAAAGGGAAAAATTTGAAGGGGTCCAAACGTAGCTTCTCTTTAGATAAGATCTAAAATAGTATCTTAAATATATTTTGATTAATTTTCTTTTTGAAATTTATTAAAAGTCAGTATTTTGGGTCTGTATATGTTTTATGAGTTGTGGATGCTACTTCAATGGAAATTGTGCATCTGGGAAAAATAATTAGCCATACAACAAAAGCTTACTAAATTTCAGAAGTGTTAAAGATTGAATCAAATACTTGAATTAATATGTTTGTAATTGATACATGTTCAGTTGTACTTTATTGATGCTTGATTCAATAGTCGCTATAAATACCTAATTGTACTCAGCACCAACAATATACCTAATGAAATCCATCTACTTGTCGATTTGTTGGATTCGATTGACGTGGGAATGCCTTGTCGTCTATGCAAATTTGTAGCCCAACTTTAGTCATGTTTCTCTTTTCCCACTTTCACTGTGCAGCAAAAAAAAAAAAAACCACCCTTGCTGTACAATTACTCTGGTAGAAGCCTATTATTACAAGTAGTGTATTAAAAATCAACAACAACGACTTCCGTTTATTAACTTGCTGCATAGAATGAAAGTATGCAGTTATAGATATACCTCTACTCTTAAGAAGTCTTTCAATTAAACTCTTTAGTTGCCACTTCTCTGCATCATGCACCTTGACAACAAAAGAGAAACTTATGTGATCTTTAGAAAGCGGATAAACGTCAAACAACTATGAATTTAACTTCATTGACAAACAAAATCACCACAAAATGGTAAAACTATCCTATGAGCGATAAGTTCCAAGAATTTCATAGGAGTTGGCCGGACTTGGTGATTGGCAGCTGGGTTATGGCTTGTAGAATCAGTTTGCAGACGGGCGCGATAGCAACAATGCCTCCCTGATGCAAAAAGAACTTCAACTGCTGACTTTACTGAAAAGGTAATATAAATTTGAAATTTAAAAAGAACAAAGACACAACAAAAGAAAGACCAAAAAAGTATAACAAAGAAGTGAGATTTACAATTACCAGGACCATGTGGATATAATTGATCAGAAGATATAAATAAGTATTCATGGATAAAATAGGAATTACAAATAGAAGATCCATGACAATAGCTACCACATTTTGCCTAGAAAGAAGTACAATGACAATCAACAAGTTATACGTATTCAACAAAATCTACAAATGAATCGAGCTTAAACTCAATATAAACACTTACACAATCTCTACAATGCCTCAAGTATTCTGCTCATGTTAGCTTCTTGAACTTCAAGGATCTGCTGTAATTATTTGCAATGCGTGGAATGTGTTATTTTGGGATTGTGGGTTACAGATACTCACTAAGAGATGCTGGTAAACTGATTCACACATAAGTTTATTGCCGGTTTCCTTCATATTTCCGTCAGTGCTTATGATGTTGGTCTATTGGAAACAACCACTTTACCTCCAAAGATATGGAGTAAGGTGTACACACGAGAAAATGGTCAAATGCCCCCTTAAGCTATGACCGGATTCTCAACTACACACTTATTCTTTACGGGAGTCCTATCACCCCCCTAAACTGTTTAAAACTAAAATTATCATCACCCTAAATGCCTACATGGCGAGTGTATTGCACTCTCCTTGAGAGAGTGAACATTAAAAAAAATAAAATTAAAACTTTACTTTTAATATTTTTTCATAAATTTCTGTATTTTTTTTTCTCCCTTTATCTTGTATTTGTTTCTAGTTCTAATTTGTTTTCTTCTTCATACCTACTAGAAGTAGATCATCAATGGCAGCCACCAAATCTCATCGTCACTCATCATCTTGCCATTACTAATTTTAGCTTCAAATAATATTCTTCAACTTATTTAACAATTGATAATTTCCTTGCAAATCTAAAAATGCAACCAGTTCTTCATCTTCTTTAGAACAATTTCTATAAAAAAATTGATGCCAAATCACCTCAACTTTTCTTCAAATCACTCCAAAATTCTAGATATAAACTTTTCTCACCGTTTCGATTCTTTTGGTATATTACCCACTTAAAACGGAGATCGTTTGTGGCAAGTCGAAATAAGAACTCAAGCTTTTGAACTAACTTTAATGGTGGTTTAATTTGTGCTTTCACGGTTTCAACCTTGAACTTCAATTTTCAGCCACACAAAATTCTTCAAACCATCAACGAAATCACTTGCTTCCAATTCAAGAATATAGATTCAAAAAAATCATATTGAAGCTTACCCATTTCCATGGAAATCCGGCGTTCTTAGAACTAAAAATTGCAGCTATGAAATCATTTAAACAGTATTTTCAGCTTCAAACAACTAATAATCAACATTATAATCAACAAAATTCAAATAAGAAGATCAAAAGACACAGATCTATAAATTTTGACCTTTTAACCTTCAACAAAGTTTTTAAATGATGAATCAATAAGGAAAAAATTAAAAAAAAAAAGTTTTTAATAAAATTTACACCTGTCAAACGCGTGCATTTCACTTATCAACATAAATGTGGTTGTGACTTTTTAGGGGTGTAATTATTTCAATTTTTAACAGTTTAGGGGGGTGATAGGACCCCCGTGAAATTCAAGTGTGTAGTTGGAAATTCGAGTATAGATTAGGGGGACATTTGACCATTTTCTCGTGTACACACTACCCTGCCCAGACCACACTTGTGGGATTACATCGGGTATGTTGTTGACTTTCATAAGCTAATTTTTACGACAATTTTTTTCTTGAAAAACAAGCTAAGTTTAGGGCGAAAATTACCGAAGGAAAATGAAGATAATTACTAGAATACATGTGTAGAGAAAGTGTTTCTGGGAACGTGGCTGATGGAGAAAGTGGTGGCTACAAGAGAGGAGGAGAAAAAAGAGAGAAGAATAGGAAAAAAGGAGAACTAAAGGAGAAAAAAGAGATATTTTTGTGCTAAATATTGTATGCTTCGATCTCTATTGCTTCGAAAGAAATTTTGGCCAATTAGCCATTGCTGAATTTATCTTTTCAACTGTTCAGTTCAATTCCTCTTAATTTGAAAATGATATAGTTTTACAATAGTTTCCTAATTATCTCCTTTTTCTCCTACTTTATGCTTGCCATCTGCAGGAAGCAATTCACTTTGCTTGGAATTTTTCACTACCGGAAAGAAAGCCCTCTTTAGTACATTCACTATTAGCTGACATTTGCTCTATTTTGGGGATTCTCTATTTTTTTCCTTGGTTTTTGCTTGTTCAAGATGTGACATGTCTTCTTTGAGACTTCACATTGACTGATGAGCTTAGCGGGAGCAATATTTTTTTTATTTGGATGAGAGATGGAAGAGGAGTATAGTGAGAATGCCCCATTCTCTGTTGAGGATTTGATGCACAACGATCCTGTAATGAAAAAGAGACGTATCATTCGAGATTAATTTTCGTTTGTTGTTGGTCATTACACTTGCTGATTTTTAAAGAATTTTTTCAGTTTCATATAAACTGTTCTATGTGGCAGTTGCTTGCACGGTTGCAGCAGTGTCACAAGAGGGTATTTTGCACCGAGATATTATGGGATTTGCTTTGTTGATTGACAAATATGGGATGCTAAAAATCACTGATTCTAGGTTCGCAAATTACTTCAATCCTGTAAAAGAGCATCCTCTGTCAAGTCAAGTTGTCACATTTTGGTAAAGACCTTCAGAACTTCTACTAAGTGCTATAGATTATGGAATACATATTGATCTTTGAAGTGCAGGTCGCCTCATGGCTGAAATGTTTGTAGGCTAGCCAATTCTGCTTGGTCGTACTAAAGCTTTGACATTTTCTTTCCATTTAGTAAACTTAATTTTGTCTGCAATGATATATAGATCATTGATATTTGAAGTCCCTAATAGTGTAAAATACTCATCCATGAATTTGGCTTACATTGCAGGAAAAGCTAGATGGACTATGACTGGAGTTCCGGGTGTGGTAAAGGAAAAGGCAATAAAAATATTCATTAGTGAGAGGTGCGTAATATGTATTCTTATATTTGATTTTTTTTATAGGGTTGTATCATATGTTTCAAGTATTTAGTTTGCTACTATGTGTAACACTTGCTGATTGTAATTAAATAATAGCGCTCTCTACTTTTGTGTATTTGATGTGTCCTAATTCGAAAGAGAGAGTTCATATATTTTTAAAGAAGAGACTCCACTAGACCTTGTGTCGTCGTATTTTTGGAAAAGCACAGCTGATAGGCTAAGCTATGACCTTATAAGAAGTTGTCCTTGATAATTTTGAGAAGACAAAGTGTGTGTATATATATATATATATGGCCTAAAACACTTTCACCGTGTCTTCCATTGTAGGTGTTATGTCCCTTTTCAATTCGGAGGACAGATGAGAATGCGCTTAGTGAAGTTCAAGAAGTGCTTTATCATGTACATCATAAGAATCTATATGATCAAGACCAAAGTGCTGCAGAAATGCTCCAACAGTGACATTCTATGGACTGCTTCAATTGGATGGTGCCTCATCACAGTCCATACGTATGGACAATTTTAGACAAATAATTACTTTAGATTGAAAGAGACTTTCCATTAAACCATAGAGATATTTAGTTTCTATACTCAAGTTTGCATATGACAAATTCCT
The DNA here is from genome assembly GCF_000226075.1 of Solanum tuberosum. Taxonomy (NCBI): domain Eukaryota; kingdom Viridiplantae; phylum Streptophyta; class Magnoliopsida; order Solanales; family Solanaceae; genus Solanum; species Solanum tuberosum. Next base: position 2,769,245 of record NW_006238956.1, read on the forward strand.
TTGTGTATGCTGTTAAAAATAACTATGTAAAAATAATTATGTTGAGACCGTGCTCAGCACGGGACGTGCCCATCTAGTATATATATATATATATATATATATATATATATATAGCCATGTAGGTAAGAAAAGCAAATTAAAGCACGTCCCACACAATTTTTACACTTTGCACATTGTACATAGATAGAGAGAAAAAAATGGGACCTTATTTGTAGCAACCAAATTCAAATTTTTACCTTTTTCTTTTCATTCCATTTAAAAACATTATCTATATATTATCATGTGTCAACACTATAAGAAAACAATATTATTATTAAAATTAAAAATTAAAAATCTATTTTAGAAGCTACTTTACTCTTATAATTATATTTCAATTCAAATTTTGAAACATTCATTTTGAAATTAAAATTAAATTGAATTCAAAATTTGAAATATTTATTTTGAAATTAAAATTAAATTCATTAAATGGCAACTAAAAAAATCATACACCCATTAAATAGGAAAACTAATCACACTTAGCGGTCATCTTTGATTTATACTTTTAAAAATAAATGTCAACTGATTATATAGGTGGTAAAATTGTAAATGATAAAATTTTAAAAATATTTTCACTTTTAAAAGAAAAACCGGAAAAACAATATTATAGGCAAAAATTAAACTAAAAAAATGAAAAATGAAATTACGAGGATAATGATGATAATGAAAGTACTAACACGTGCATATTATTACCAAAATAATTATACACTATTCCAATTTTTAAATCACAGGATAACATATTGTTGAAAGCTAATCCTCTAGCTACTGGAGATATTGAAATGAGGAAGAAGAGAAGAAGAGAAATTGAGAGTAACAGTGTAAACTGAAAATAACCGACTTGAACTTTTCATTATCAACAATGCACTATTTATACACAGTCCCTAACTAACAATGTTTAATTACTCCTGTAACTAACTATCTAACAGACTAACTGATCCAGCTAATTATATACAATTACAATTTACATTTTATCACTCCCCCTCAAGTTGGATGGTGGAATATGTCCAACATTCCTAACTTGAACAACATGTTACTATGCAATTGCTTTCCTAAGGCTTTTGTAAAAACATCTGCCATCTGCTCCCTGCTTGTTATGTACTCAGTCTTGATGAGCCCTTCTTGTATTCGTTCTCTAATAAGATGGCAATCTATTTCGATGTGCTTTGTCCTCTCATGATACATGGGATTTGAAGCAATTTGTAATGCTGCTTTATTATCACAGTGCAACTCCATAGGCAGTGTAAACTTAGCTTTAATTTCTTGTAGCAGACCCTGTAACCAGACTAATTCTGCAACAGTGGTTGCCATGCTTCTGTATTCAGCTTCTGCTGAACTTCTGGAGATGGTATTCTGTTTCTTAGACTTCCATGAAACTAAAGACTCACCTATTCTGATGCCAAAACCTGTTACAGATTTCCTGGATACCACACATGAAGCCCAATCTGCATCACAAAAAGCACTTATTCTGTCTGACTTCTTGCTGCTCATTAATAAACCCAAACCAGGTTGTCCCTTAATATACCTTACTACATGTATTGCTGCATCATAATGTGATTGTTTAGGAGAATGCATAAATTGACTCAAGTGTACAACAAAAGAAATATCTGGCCTTGTCATAGCCAAGTATAGCAATCTTCCAATCAATCTTTGATATCCCCTTCTGTCTTCCAACTCAGTATCATCTATGAGGCTAAAATGTTCATCATACTCTAAACTTGTAAGTTTCTAATTTTGTTCAAGAGGAGTTGAAACTGATTTTGCTCCTGCTAAGCCACACTCTGATATTAACTCCAAAGCATACCTCCTCTGATTCATCAATATTCCACTCTTTGATCTAGCAAATTCAATGCCAAGAAAGTATCTCAATTCACCTAAATCCTTCATTTTGAAGCTATTATTCAATATGTCTTTAGCTTCCTGTATTAACTTGTGATTGTTTCCAGTAATCAAAAGATCATCCACATATACCAAAATTATCACTATGTCTCCATTAGCATCTGTTTTGGTGAACAAGGAGTAGTCTAGTTTACTTTGAGTGAAGCCTGATTGTGTAAGGGCAGTAGTTAGTTTCAAATTCCACTACCTGCTGGCCTGTTTCAATCCATACAAGGATTTGAGCAGTCTACACACCTTGTTGTTCTCCCCCTGATTGCCAAAACCTGGAGGTAGGACCGTGTACACTTCTTCAAATAAATCACCCTGTAAGAAAACATTGTAGACATCCATTTGGAAGAGAGACCAACCATGCTGAGCAGCCAAAGCCACAACACATCTGACTGTCACCATTTTGACAACAGGTGAGAAAGTGTCATGATAGTCTAAACCTTATTGTTGTGTGAAGCCTTTAGCTACAAGCCGAGACTTATATCTTTCAATACTGCCATCAGCTTGATACTTAATTTTATACACCCATTTACAACCAATAGGAGTTTTGTTAGCAGGTAAATCAACAATTTCCCAAGTGTGGTTATCACTGAGGGCCTGAATTTCTTGGTCCATAGCAAGAATTTAGTTATTGTCCTGAGCAGCCTGATCAAAAGAAGTAGGTTCTGACATAAAGGAAGAGAGAGTGGTAAGATGGAGTGATGTGTGAGTAAGACAGGGAAGATGAAATGGGATGTGGGGTTGTAGAAGAGGTAACATAGTCAACATGCCATATAAGTGGTCTTGTAGGCCTAAAAGATTTCCTTGGAGGTAAAGGCAATGCAGTAGGAGCCACAGGGGAAGGAGAAGTAGGAGGTGAAGTTGTAATCTAGGGAACTGGTGGTGCAGTAATGGGGAAAGAATCATCAGTGGGGGTGTGGAAATGCAGATATAGGAATAGGGAAAGTAGAAAAATGGGGAGAGGGTATATAATCAAGGAAAGTATGTTTGGGATGTTTAAAGGGGAAGATAGTTTCTCTAAAAGAAACATCTGTACTGATGAAGAATGAACTGGTTGTAATGTTGTAAAGTTTATAACCTTTTTGAGTGTCGGAATAACCCATAAAGATAGAGGGAATGACTTTGGGAGATAATTTGTCAGTAACAAAAGGTTTGGTAGCATAACAAAGACAACAAAAAACTTTTAGGTGATTGAGGTTAGGAGCATGATTATGAAACACTTCATAAGGAGATTTACCATTCAAAACAGTAGAAGGGAGTCTGTTTATGATGAAAGTTGCAGTGAGTACACATTCCCCCCAAAATTTTAAAGGCACATGAGCTTGAAACCTTAAAGCTCTTGCCATTTCTAGGAGGTGTCTATGTTTCCTCTTAGCTATGCCATTTTGTTGGGGAGTATGGACACATATACTTTGATGGATTATACCAAGGGAAGTAAAAAGATTGTTACATTGGTGATTGAAGAACTCAAGACCATTATCTGATCTCACAGTTTTAATGGTTGCTGAAAATTGTGTTTTAACAAGAGTAATAAAGGCTGAAATGAAAGTCACAACTTCACTTTTATATCGCAGTAAAAAAATCCAAGACATTCTAGTATAGTCATCAACGATTGTAAGGAAAAATCTATGACCATTATAAGTAATTGTTTATAAGGTCCCCAAACATCCATATGAAGAAGCTCAAAAGGTAAAACAGTTTTCTTAGACCTAGTAGGAAAAGGAAGCTTAGTTTGCCTTGCTAGAGGACAGACAGAATGAAAAGAAGTTGTATGCTGAAGAACAGGTTTGAGGCAATCAATCTTGTGAAGGACAGCAGCAGGAGCATGTCCCAATCTCAAGTGCCAAGTAGTAGAATCAGGTGAGCATAAAGGACTGGAATGGAGTGCAATGACAGGTGATGGTTTCGTGGTAGAAAGAAGTGTGTAGAGACCTCCTTCTTCCTTACCAATCCACTGTACCTTGCCAGTGCAAAGGTCCTGAAAAAGACAGTATTGAGGGTAGAAAGAAACACAAAAATTCAAGTCCTTTGACAATTTTGAAATGGATAAAAGATTGTAGGAGAATTGAGGAATGTACAGAACATTATGTAAGTCATGGTTATCAAAGAACTTTACAGAACAAGTATGTGTAACAGTAGTCAATTGACCATTAGGTAGATACACACTACTAGAATCAGGATGTACAGGAACTGGATTGATTAGAGTGTTTAAGCTAGAGACCATGTGATGTGTGGCCCCAGTGTCCACAATCCAGGAAAATGTATCAGTACCTGTAGCAAAACAAGTATAGGAAGCATGTAATGGAGAGGTGGTGTGAGCAATACCTGCCATATTGGCTATAGTCTCTTGTGATGAGCAATCCTTTTCAAGCAATTTCAATAGGTGGTTGTACTGATCAGAAGTAAAAGTGGGCACAGTTTGGAGAGATGAGGGATTAACATCAGTATTCCTATTGGTATCCAAATTCTCAGCATACTGTGCATTATTGATCTGAGGCTTTCTATTACCTCCAAAAACCTGTGATCTGTCATTCCCTGAGATTTGACCCTTATTACTCCGATCATCAGTTCCTTTCTTCTTTGTGAACTTGTAATGTTGAGGATATCCAATGAGCTTATAACAATTAGCCTTTGTATGATTCCTCAAGTGACAGTAATCACAGTATAAACCTGTATTTTGACCTGTGCTTTGGCTGAATCTGTTATGGTGAGTTGAAGCTAATGCAGTAGGCTCATTGATGTTCAATTTCTGTAGAGGCAATACACAATTGGATATCAGACTAGACTGTGTCCTTTGGCTTTCATCTTGCATTATCATACTGTAGGCTTGATTAAGGCTTAGGCTAGGAAATGTCAAAAGTATTTGGCTCCTCGACTGAGCAAAACTGTCATTTAATCCCATTAAGAACTGCATAAGCTTTTGTCTCTCCATGTGTTCTGCATATACTCTGTATTTATCACACTCACAGGCTGGTAAAGGTACCAGAGATACATATTCATCCTAGAGATTTCTCAACTTAGAATAATACTCAGAAACAGTAGATGTTCCCTGGCTTAGGGTACTGATTTCTCGATGAATTTGATAGATCCTAGTTAGATTACGTTTATCAAACCTCTTTTTCAGATCTTTCCAAACACTATGTGCATTATGTGAAAACATTAGGCCATTTGCTAACTCCTTCAAAACTGAATTTGTAATCCATGACAATACAAACGCATTACACCTTTCCCATTCGTGTTCTAAATCTCCTTTGTACTGATCCTTACGACATTTACCATCAATAAACCCAATTTTATTCTTTGCTAACAACGCTACTCTCATAGAATTGCTCCAACCAGTGTAATTTTCAATACCCGTAAGTTGTTGAGGGATCAGAATGCTACCTGGAGTATCGGATGGATGTAGATAAAGAGGATTTCTGGGATGAATGTCTGTAAACTTCTCGATCTGCTCTGGATCTGATTCTTCAACTGTAGTTATCGTCATCTATGGATTAATGAATTGATTTTGAGTCGGTTCAACTATTCTTCAATTCTCGAGTGTGCGGAAGGGAGAAAAACTTCAAAATTATCTCTGTTTCAGCTAGATCTCCATCGAAACCAACTGC
>NW_006238956.1:2774971-2778153 GCF_000226075.1 Solanum tuberosum
CTGCTCTGATACCATGTTGAAAGCTAATCCTCTAGCTATTGGAGATATTGAAATGAGGAAGAAGAGAAGAAGAGAAATTGAGAGTAACAGTGTAAACTGAAAATAACCGACTTGAACTTTTCATTATCAACAATGCACTATTTATACACAGTCCCTAGCTAACAGTGTTTAATTACTCCTGTAACTAACTATCTAACAGACTAACTGATCCAGCTAATTATATACAATTACAATTTACATTTTATCACATATGATTTATTTATTAGATTCACTTCAAAAGCAAGGTAATTAACAATATTGTTTTTTCTATTGTTCCTTCATTTTTAAAGTATGTCTATAATAATAATAATTAAAATTGAGTCATATCTTTTTATTTAGTTCTTCTATCCTAATATATATAACACGACTTTGTACAATTCCAACTTTCAACCTCCATTGCCTATTATTGATAAGTTCATCATAATTTGCCGGAAAACGTATATATTTGAAAAAATATTGATACTCACCTATTTGAATTTGAATTATAAATATACAATAAATAACTATTTTTAGAGAAACAATCCATATAATTTAAAAGACTTAAACACATTATTACATATTAATCCAGTAGTATAACTTGTTGAGTAGATGTCTCGGATTAAAATTCCATACTGTATACAACAAATTCCAAAAAAGAAACAGAAAAAAAGATATGCATATTGACAATACAATGCATGTACGGAAGAGTGAATATTTGAAGTGTATCTTGACTTCTCAAATGAGTATTAATTCCTGAACTGTGATTCATTATCTATCAGAGTTAAAAACGGTAAAAGTAACTGCTTGAAAGTTTACATCATTATCCAATTGTTTTAAAAATTGTAAAAATTTAATTGTCTGTTAAAAGAAACCTGATAAACAAAAACTGCTTTATATGTAGATTTTTAAAAAAATAATTCATTTTAATTATTTAAAAAGTCTATTTTTTGCGGTGCTGACATGTGGTATTCTTTTCTTCTCCTATTATATATAGATAGATTTAAAAAGTCTATTTTTTATGGTGTTGACACGTGACATTCTTTTCTTCTCCTATTATATATAGATAGATTATTAATCTGTCACTTTGTTACTTACTAATGAATATGGTCACTTTATAATTCTTTAGCTTGCAATTAAGTTAGGAGGTGAAAACGTTGTAAAAACATTTTGATTAATTAATATTAACTTATTTAGATATTTTATAATATTTTAAAGAGTAACTTACAAAAATGACTACATTTATAGGGTTATTAAAGTTCAATAGCTATAAGTATGTTATTTATAAAAAAAGGACATCAATTTATGTCTTTTTCTAGCTGTAGTTTTGTATATGATTTTTATTTTTCTATATATACACTCATACAATTTTAATTATAATGAACTAAATAAGGAAAATGTGTTAATTGTTTCGTTAGCATATGAATATTTTGAATTCAAATTGGTATATTTATTTATAAAACTTAAAGTATTAATATATCAAGGATACAAGTATTTATAAAAACTTACTGTATTAATATAATGAACAAGGTAAAGTATAACAATTTAGTATATGACCACGACAATTTGAAAAATGGATACACTATTGTTAAACAAAAATGAATACACCAACATAGCATACATATGAATACATTGTTGTTAAACAAAAGATGGATACATTGGACAAGCCAAAAAGAAGAAAAATGAAAAATAATAGAATGTGTAGGTATCAAAGTGTGTAGGTATGCGACTGTATAAAGCTGGAAAAAACCAACAAACATCAATCTCTTTTTGGTCAAATTTTGAGGTTTGGTGTTAACTCGGGTATTTGTTTGTAAAATATAGTATTATTGTATCCAACTATACTTGTATTGCCTAATCAACCTTTCAATTTGGATAGATTACTTATGTATCCAGATATACTTGTATTCACGAATCACCATTTCAATTTGTGTTAATATTACAATACAAATATATATGTATATAAGTATTCTACTATATTCAAATTTGACAATCACACAAACCTCAATCTCTTTTTGCTCGTGTTCTTCTTGTATTTTTTTTATAACTATAACCATTATAGTGGAGAAACAAATAATTCTTCAATTGAAACCTTATAAAAATAGATGAAAATATAGATGTATACAAATATAATTTTCATAAAAAAGAGGAAAGAATTCAATTAGAAGATATCCCCCCCCCTCAAAGACAGGACCAATGGTCCATTTTATTAAACAAAAGGAAATGATACAGACTTGGTTTAAGCCCAAGTAAAAAAAAAAAAGAAGAAGAAGAAGAACCAAACGTAACAAGACTGCAGAGACAAAATAAAATAAAAAAGACAAGCTCTAAACAACCATCGGAGAAATGAAAGGTCATCGGAGAAGATGATGAATTCAAATCACAAAAATTGATTCTAGAGTTGTGTAAAAGAATTTTAAATTGGAAGGAATTTGTGGGGGAAATATAGAAAATTTGTGATAAAGCGATATTGATGAAAGAGAAAGTATTAATGAGGGTAGATATAGGGACCAATCACATAAAACGTGCCTAGACATAATTAATTATGTGTGTAATAATAACTTTTCTATTTAATATTTAATAACTTCCTATTTATTTATATATAATTAACTTTGCTATTTATTGTGTAATTATATCCATATAACATAAAAAATAAATAAACTGTAGCTATTTATTTTATAGGAAAAATTACATGAGATGGCAAACATCTCTTAGTTATTAGTTAATAAGGGTATAGTTTGATTTATTCACCGTCAGTAAATATAGTTTCAAACTTTTGCCATAATTACTAGGACCCACCACCTCTTTGTATACTGAATCAACAAAGACGTTGCTTTTCTATAAAATTTTATACAAAATCTTTTTTATCTCTCCTATCCGCATTGTAACATCTCGCAATTTGAAATAACTAGGAAGAAGCTTATAATTGGAAATAGTCATTTTTGGAAAGAATTAAAATCTGGAAATTTGTTTAAGTTAGGAAAAGTGGAGTTTTGGTCAACTTCAAATGACAATAATTCCTAGCACATGATGATTTAGGTGTACTTCCATATATGGTTGCAAAGCTCTTGGAAGGATCTTTCCAACGCCGCCGAGTTTGCACAAATCCGAGTTCGTATGAGTGAGTTATTCCCTTTGGAAGTTGGGTTGTTCGAATAAGGAAAGTC
>NW_006238957.1:0-5189 GCF_000226075.1 Solanum tuberosum
CAACAACACTCAAGGTCTCGTATGAGTCTACCACACCAGGTCTAAACTCCTCGAACTCACTACACCTCATAAGGGGAGAATATCAAGTAAGCCTAACTCATGAACATCAAGGACACTTAATGACATTACTATCTAAGCACATTATCCCCCACTTGGGAGTAAGCTTATACAAACTCCTTACAACATCACTTCTTTCAATTCTAAGGTCGGATCAAGTCATCACTAAACCCCCACCCTCATCACACAAGATGATTCTAAAACACCACACTCATCAACTCCTCCAGCATACCTCACAACTCATCATGACTAAGCCGAGTTCTATCAACAACACACATAACCATAGGGCAATCCATTCATACTAAAGTCACACCACAAACTATCATCCCAATCTACCAAGTCACATAGTCATAATTGGCATCACAACCAACCTTCCTCCCTCGCACCTTCTAACATACTTCTTTCAAGTGGTCATACCCTAAAGACCATCGGATAAGGAATAAGAGAGAGACATTATAGAGTTAAACTCTATGGCACGACTTGAAGAATGAAGAAGTGAGACTTTCTTAACACCCAATAGCCTCCTATTCATAATGTGGCGTGCTTCACATTATGAACAAGACTCCACTAGATGTGGTTTGAGACATCCTAAGACCATTCCAAAATCTTGTGCTCTGATACCATGTTTGTCACGATCCAAGGCTACCCCCTAGATGTGATACGGCGTACTCAACCCCGAAGGGGTCTAATACAAGCCTCATAGCATTCTTGAACATAAGAGTGATATTTTGTGCATATTTTATGAACACTTTGAGAGCGAAGTGTCACGACCCAAGGCTAACCCCTAGACGTGACATAGCGTACTCGACCCCGAAGGAGTCTAATACAAGCCTCATATCATTCTTGAACATAAGAACATAGAAAACTAGAAGAGAATTAAAACTTTCTTTACAATCGAAGACATTTTTATTAAAAAGCAAGCGGAACACTTTCTAGACTTTGTCTCAAACCATCTAATACTTTAAATACAATTTTGGGACTTAGCCCATACAAAAGATTTAACATAAACTAAAACACATAAAGGAAAAAAGTAGCTTTTGTCCTCGAAACTATGAGGACTCACCAAGTCTTCATCTTCAAACACCATAGAAACCTACTCCTCAAGCATAGAACACCAACATCTCCAAACCCTATACATTGGTAAAAATGGAGAAGAAATGGGTTAGCACCATTAAGTATTAGGTATGGAATCCATGCAAAAACATGCTAAAAACAGACATTTTCTTTAAAAGTCATGCTTTTATGCCATTTTAATAAAACTTCATGAATATGAACATAAGAGGCATAATATTCAAACACGACCAACATACAAGTCATTTCTCACATTCAAGACATAATCAAGATATAAACCATTACCTTCACATTAATCCTTCACTTCAAGTAACCTTCATTCTATACCTTGTTCAATTTATGGATAACGTCCCATACCACCATCCACACCAAAGTACCACAGTAAGATCACCAAAAGTGAACTTACCATTCAACCTTTCCATCTTCAACAGTACTCATGCTTAAGAGACATAAACCTTTCACAATTCAAATCATCACATAAGGACCATCACCTAGGACAACCTTAAGGCATACTTGTGGAATGTGCAAGTAGCATCCCATACTAATACTCACACTAAGTACTCCTTTGAAGTCACCATAAGCAAGGCACATTCATATACAATAAGTCTTGACAAGGAAGTAACTCATGATACAACTCAAGTATAGCATGCATCTCTACATTTAAGCATATAAGAGTCAACATTCTTCATTAGATTCATTTCATTAAGAGCAGCTTCATTCATTAGACATTAGATCAGCATTTTTCATCCACATCATCATTAGAGCACATTCATTACACTTAACACTATAAAGGAACACACCACAACCTCTGTCAAAGCCTATTTGTGCAATGCATAGATGGTGTCCCATACCACCACCCACATTAAGTAGTGCATTCTTAAGAAGCCATAGTTCATTAACATTCTTTGTGGGTTTAAGCTTTAACCGACATAGACCATGTGATCAATTCATGGAATCCCGGTGTCACCCTAACCGGATAAAGGATTCATACTTGCCTAAGGTAGGACTACTGTTTTATAGCTTAAGTAGATCAACTAGCTACACCTATATGGGCACATAGTTATGGGATAGGGAGATTGCTAATAGATACCCCGCCTCAAATCACGGATAATCATCCATCTCAACATATTGTTACTGGATACCCCGCCTCAACTCTCGGATGAGAACCCATCTCAATTGATATCCTCTCGGTGCTTAGCATTATTCCCCATGGAGTACTTGACATTCATTACATTCTTTCATTATGGGATAAAAAATTGTTACTAGATACCCCGCCTCCACTCACGCTTGAGTTTCCATCTCAAACCCAACATTCATTAAAATGGGATATAAGGATTGTTACTAGATACTCTGTCTCAATTCCCGGATGAGCGTCCATTCCATCCCAACATTCATTCATTGGAAAGCTCATAGATTCAAAAATGAGAATATACTTTCACCTAAGAGTCCCCTTATTGTGAGAAACTTCTTCCATAACAAGTCATTATCATTCATTAGAGTACAATTGAGAATAGCCTTTCAATTAACCCAACATCATTAACATTATCATAGAACCTTCAGTCATTATTCATTCATGTGTGTATGTGAGAATAACCTTTCTCATATAGCCTCATCATTCATAGGTGTTAATTGAGAAATAACATTCAATTATAACACACTTTCATTCTAAACATGATCATTATACATTCATTGAAATCACACACATACTTTACATCATGATTACACATAGATCCTTCTTATATAGAGATACAAGGAATATATCCAACAATTAAATACCACAATATACAGAGTAAGTAAACACCTCCACATTTCAAGTGGATCAATAGATCAAGCACAATTCTACTTCAATATGTAATTTGATCATAACTTGCCCTTCAAGACTAAGAACCAGCATCTATCCATTAATCCAAGATACTACAATATATAATGAAATTGACATGATTCAATCACGTAATTAAATATAAACAACAACAATTCAACATACTAGCATTATCAATCAACTAACTCCCAATCACAAATCACAATTTTGGAAATTCGGGGAAAACATGGGTTCTAGGAAGAAATCATCTTAATTCATTTTTCAATCCACCACTCATTCATAAATCAATGCAATAAATCCTTTGGAAATCATTTAGAATCGAACCCATGCGTAGATTGAAAACTAGGGTTTTTGAGAAAACATTAGAGACTTGAAATCACTTTTGATATTGGCTCCTTGAAAGAAACTAAGTCAAGGATAAAGACCACCATACCTTTCCTTGAAGAATTCCAGAAAAATCCCTTGAAAACCTTGAAGATTTGACCTTAAGAGCTTGAAGTCTTCACCTCCAATGGAGGTTTCTAACTTTGGATGTTTTGAAATAATGAGTTGAAAAATAAAGTTTAATGCTTTTAATACTCTTAAAATACCATAATTAACATAAAATAACCGTCCAAACACTTAACTAGGCAAAGGGTTAATTTACCAATCTTCCCTTCACTAGGTTGTGTCTTTTGACAGCACACAGGTGCAAATGGCTCCATAGATTCACGGACTGTGAGTCTACTCACGGACTGTCCTGTTGGTCCATTGTCTGGGGCTGCAGCTTGGAAAAAGGGGGCTTGACCTACGGAGGCAATCCACGAGGCTTGGATGGACCTAAGGGGCTTGGTCCCCTTCTGTAGGTCACCAAATTTTGGGCAACCTATTGGCTTCAAGGGGTCTTGGGGGTTAGGCATAGGATCCTCCTCAACGACACTTAGGGTGGTCCTTGGGGAGTCGTAACTTGGCGCTTAACCCCTCAACCATATCTCGGGACACCATCAAACCATCTCAAATCTCATGACAAACTCACACACTCACTAGTTAGGCTCTAGTTTCACTTATTCGTTTTACGGGTCGTTACATTATCTCTCACTTAGAAACACTCTTCCTCGAATGACACTTAAAACATAATAAGAGGTTAACGACTCAAGGCTAGTAGCCCATCATGCATGCAATATCATACACAATCCACAAAACTAGGAGAAAACATCAACTCCATATCAATAAGCTCAATGCAAGACAAGAAAGTAGGAACTACTTCTACAAACTCATTATGCATCAAAACTTCACATTTCTCATTACATTGGAGGAATTATCTTTTCCAACTCATATTATGCTCATCATAACATTAAGCACATTATGCAATTTCTTCATAAAAACACATTTAGGCATGTTCAACATTTAACCTCATGAAGCATATAGAAAACTCATACTAAATGGACATCAACAAGAGGAATATAATTCACATAAATCCATTTTCTCATATAAACAAGAATTCAACTAGAACATGTGTAACATAAGGAGACCATGGAAACACATATTCACACATGACTCCAAACCATGAAACAAGCTACAAGGAACTCTTGGTCTCAAGCTTGAATAGGAATAGAAGGATAGATATAAGAATACGAAAACTCTCAACAACCTTACTATTCAACATACTATCCCTCACTTAGGAGAAAACCCAACTAAGGCTAACATGAAAACAACATAGGAACCTCAATACATATTTCAAAACTTATAAGGAACTATCACTTACCGGTACTTTTAAACTTTGAAGGTCCTCATTATGCAACTCTTTCTCACAAACGACCTTACCAACAACACTCAAGGTCTCGTATGAGTCTACCACACCGGGTCTAAACTCCTCGAACTCACTACACCTCATAAGGTGAGAACATCAAGTAAGCCTAACTCATGAACATCAAGGACACTTAATGACATTACTATCTAAGCACATTATCCCCCACTTGGGAGTAAGCTTATACAAACTCCTTACAACATCATTTTTTTCAATTCTAAGATCGGATCAAGTCATCACTAAACCTTCACCCTCATCACACAAGATGATTCTAAAACACCATATTCATCAACTCTTCCAACATACCTCACAACTCATCATGACTAAGCCGAGTTCTATCAACAACACACATAACCATAAGGCAATCCATTCATACTAAAATCACACCACAAACTATCATCCCAATCTATCAAGTCACATAGCCATAATTGGCATCACAACCAACCTTCCTCCCTC
>NW_006238957.1:13137-13657 GCF_000226075.1 Solanum tuberosum
AAACAAGCTACAAGGAACTCTTGGTCTCAAGCTTGAATAGGAATAGAAGGATAGATATAAGAATACGAAAACTCTCAACAACCTTACTATTCAACATACTATCCCTCACTTAGGAGAAAACCCAACTAAGGCTAACATGAAAACAACATAGGAACCTCAATACATATTTCAAAACTTATAAGGAACTATCACTTACCGGTACTTTTAAACTTTGAAGGTCCTCATTATGCAACTCTTTCTCACAAACGACCTTACCAACAACACTCAAGGTCTCGTATGAGTCTACCACACCGGGTCTAAACTCCTCGAACTCACTACACCTCATAAGGTGAGAACATCAAGTAAGCCTAACTCATGAACATCAAGGACACTCAATGACCTTACTATCTAAGGACATTATCCCCCACTTGGGAGTAAGCTTATACAAACTCCTTACAACATCATTTTTTTCAATTCTAAGATCGGATCAAGTCATCACTAAACCTTCACCCTCATCACACAAGATGATTCTAAAACACCA
>NW_006238957.1:14626-30961 GCF_000226075.1 Solanum tuberosum
ACATTATCCCCCACTTGGGAGTAAGCTTATACAAACTCCTTACAACATCATTTTTTTCAATTCTAAGATCGGATCAAGTCATCACTAAACCTTCACCCTCATCACACAAGATGATTCTAAAACACCATATTCATCAACTCTTCCAACATACCTCACAACTCATCATGACTAAGCTGGGTTCTATCAACAACACACATAACCATAAGGCAATCCATTCATACTAAAATCACACCACAAACTATCATCCCAATCTATCAAGTCACATAGCCATAATTGGCATCACAACCAACCTTCCTCCCTCACACCTTCTAACATACTCCTTTCAAGTGGTCAAACCCTAAAGACCATCGAATAAGGAATAAGAGAGAGACATTATAGAGTTAAACTCTATGGCAAGACTTGAAGAATGAAGAAGTGAGACTTTCTTAACACCTAATAGCCTCCTATTCATAATGTGGCGCGCTTCACATTATGAACAAGACTCCAGTAGATGTGGTTTGAGACATCCTAAGACCATTCCAAAATCTTGTGCTCTGATACCTTGTTTGTCACTATCCAAGGCTACCCCCTAGATGTGACATGATGTACTCAACCCCGAAGGGGTCTAATACAAGCCTCATAGCATTCTTGAACATAAGATCATAAAAACTAAAGGAGAATTAAAACTTTCTTTACAATCGAAGACATTTTCATTAAAAAGTAAGCGGAAGACTTTCTAGACTTTGTCTCAAACCATCTAATACTTTTAATACTATATTGGGAGTTAGCCCGTACAAAAGCTTTAACATAAACTAAAACACATAAAGGAACAAAGTGGGTTTTGTCCTCGAAACTATGAGGACTCACCAAGTCTTCATCTTCAAACACCTTAGAAACCTACTCCTCAAGCATAGAACACCAATATCTCCAAACTCTACCCTTTGGTAAAAATGGAGAAGAATAGGGTTAGCAGAATTAAGTACTAGGTATGGAAGCCATGCAAAAACATACTTAAAACAGACATTTTCTTTAAAAGTCATTCTTTTATGCCATTTAAATAAACTTCATGAATATGAACATAAGAGGCATAACATTCAAACACAACCAACATACAAGTCATTTCTCACATTCAAGACATAATCAAGATATAAACCATTACCTTCACATTAAGCCTTCACTTCAAGTAACCTTCATTCTATACGTTGTTCAATGTATGGATAACGTTCTATACCACTAACCACACCAAAGTACCACATTAAGATCACCAAAAGTGAACTTACCATTCAACCTTTCCATCTTCAACAATACTCATGCATAAGAGACATAAACCTTTCACAATTCAAATCATCACATAAGGACCATCACCTACGACAACCCTAAGTCATACTTGTGCAATGTATAAGTAGCTTCACATACTACTGCACACACTAAGTACTCCTTTTAAGTCACCATAAGCAAGGCACATTCATATACAATAAGTCATGACAAGGAAGTAGCTCATGATACAACCCAAGTATAGCATGCATCTCTACATTTAAGGATATAAGAGTAAAAATTCTTCATTAGCTTCATTTCATTAAGACCACCTTCATTCATTAGACATTAGATCAACATTTTTCATCAACATCATCATAAGAGCACATTCATTACACTTAACATTATAAAGGAACACACCACAACCTCTCTCAAATCCTACTTGTGCAATGCATAGATGGCGTCTCACACTACCACCCACACTAAGTAGTGCATTCTTAAGAAGTCATAGTTCATTACCATTATATGTGGGGGTAAGTCGTAACAGACATAGACAATGTGAGTAATTCATGGAATCTTGATGTCACCCTCACCGGATAAGGGATTCCTACTTGCCTAAGGTAGAACCATTGTTTTATTGTTTAAATGGATTCACTAGCTAGACCTATGTGGGCACATAGTTATAGGATAGGGACATTGCTACTCGATACCCCACCTCAACTCACGGATGAGAATCTATCTCAAGAGATTGTTACTAGACACCCCTCCTCAACTCCTGGATGAGCATCAATCTCAATTCATATACTCTCGGTGTTTAGCATTATTCCCCACGGAGTACTTGACATTCATTACATTCTTTCATTATGGGATAAGAGATTGTTACTAAATACCCCACCTTAACTCACGGTTGAGTATCCATCTCAAACCCAACATTCAATAAAATGGGATATAGGGATTGTTACTAGATACTCCTCCTCAACTTCCGGATGAGCATCCATCCCATCCAAGTATTCATTCATTGGGAAGCTCATAGATTCAAAGATGAGAATAGTCTTTCACCTAAAAATCCCCTTATTGTGAGAAAGTCCTTTCACAACAAGTCATTATCATTCATTAGAGTACAATTGAGAATAGCCTTTCAATTAACCCATCATCATTAACATTATCATAGAAACTTCATTCATTATTCATTCATGAGTGTGTATGTGAGAATAACCTTTGACATATAGCCTCATCATTCATATGTGTTAATTGAGAATTAACATTCAATCATAACACACTTTCATTCTAAACATGATCATTATACATTCATTAAAATCATACATACATACTTTACATCATGATCACAGATAGATCCTTTATATATAGAGGTACAAGGAATATATCCATCAATTCAATACCACAATATACATAGTAAGTAAACACCTCCACCTTTCAAGTGGATCAATAGATCAAGCACAATCCTACTTCAATATGTAATTTGATCATAACTTGCCATTCAAGACTAAGAACCAACATCAATCCATTAATCCAAGATACTACAATAGATAATGAAATTGACATGATTCAATCACTTAATTCAATATAAGCAACAACAATTCAACATACTTGCATAATCAATCAACTCCTAATCACAAATCACAATTTAGGAAATTCAGGGAAAACATGAATTCTAGGAAGAAATCATCTTAATTCATCTTTAAATCCACAATTCATTCATAAATAAATGCAATAAATCCTTCAAATCATTTAGGATCAAAACCATGCATAGATTGAAAACTAGGGTTTTAGAGAAAACATTGGAGACTTGGAATCACTTTTGAGATTGGCTCCTTGAAAGAAACTAAGTCAAGAATGAAGACCACCATACCTTTCCTTGAATAATCCCACGAAAATCCCTTGAAAACCTTGAATATTTTACCTTGAGAGCTTGAAGTCTTCACCTCCAATGGAGGTTTCTGGAGAGAGAGATTTTGGATAAGAGATGTTTCTAACTTTGGGTGTTTTGAAATAATGAGTTGAAAAATAGAGTCTAATACTTTTAATACTATTAAAATACAATAATTAACATAAAATAACCGTCCAAACACTAAACTAAGCAAAGGGTGATTTTACCAAGCCACCCTTCACTAGGCCGTGTCTTTTTGACAGTACACAGGTGCAAACGACTCCCTAGACTCACGAACTATGAGTCCACTCAAGGACCGTCATGTTGGTCCGTGGTCTGGGGATACAACTTGGAAAAAGAGGGCTTGACCTACGGAGGCCATCCACGGGGCGTGGATGGACCTACGGGGTGTGGTCCTCTTCCGTAGGTCACCAAATTATGGGCAGCCTATTGGTTTCAAGGGGTCTTGGGGGTTAGCCTTAGGGTCCTCCTCAAGGACCCTTAAGGTGGTCCTTGGGGAGTTGTACCTTGACGTTTAATCCCTAACCCTTCAACCATAACTCAGGACAATATTAAACCACATCAAATCTCATGACAAACTCACACACTCACTAGTTAGGCTCTAGTTTCACTTATTCATTTTACGGGTCATTACATGAAGTGTCTATGATGATAATGTTGTTGTTGCGTCATTGAAAGGACAACCACACACACACACCCCATGCATGAACATGACTATGATGTGACTAAGGTGTTGATTGTACTATTGAATCATGATATTCCCTTTATCTAATGTAATAATTCTAGATGTTTGGGTTGAGTTTGATTCATAGCCCTTGGAGGTAAAATTATGATGGTTTTTACATGTTGATAAGAATTGTGTATGAACTCATGATTCACTTAGAAAGTGAACATGATATGACTATTATGTAATTGTGGTATTGTTGAATTATATCATTCTCCCCATACCCTTACACATGACTATGCATGAAATGTCTAGGACTATGATAATAATATTGTGTTGATTGAAAGTATATTCTCATGAAAACACATGATTTTAATGTGAAAGTATTCCTCACATATTGATTATTCTAGGTTGAAAGTTAGTTCTCACCTAATTGAATTCATTATGAAGATTCTAGGTTGATAGTCAGTTCTCACCTAATAGAACCTAATTTAAAGACATGGCATGTGAAAGTACATTCTCACGCATGATCTATGAGCTATTTTATGAGTTGTGTTGGATGGAGGGTCTAGATACTCCTTCATGCATGTAAATTCAATTCAAGACTAAACATGTAATTTTGGGAAATAATGCTTAGCACCGAGTGGATATGGAAAATGAGGTAGAGGCCCTCCCGTCAATACAATATGCCGGGTTCTTTAAAGATAATCTCATGAGATCGAAGTTCCCCCATCAATGCAATAGGTTTGGGGTTTCTAGAAGTAATCTCCCTATCCCATAACTATGTGCCCACATAGGTCTTTACCTAGTGGATCCACCTAAAAGCCAATACATTTAGTTCTACCCTAGGAAAGTAGGACATCTCTTTTCAGTGTGGGACATGACATTGGATTCCATGTAGCTCACATGGTCTATGTCGGTTAAGGCTAATTTCCCTCCATGAACAAGAATAAGAACAATAACATGAGTTATGTACAATGGTTCCTCAAGAGGTTCTACTTAGTATGAATGGGGGTATGGGACTTCATTCATGCATTGCACAAGTAGGCTTTGAGAGTGGGTGTGATATGTTTATCTTATGACATGATGATTATTAGTTAATGTATGTTTTACATGAATTATGAACATGAACATGAACTATACTTATGACTTCTTAATGAGCTTTACTTAGTGTGAGTGGGGGTATGGGACTTCACTTATACATTGCACAAGTAGACTTTGAAAGGGGTTATGGTGTGGTTTCCTTATGCTATGAAGTTATATGAATTTATGCATGTATGGTATGGAGTGTTGCTAATAGTGACTTTCCTTGTTATAAACTATGAACATGTATGTTTTCTTGTCTATGATTATTGACTATGGATGAGATCAAAGCATGATAAGTATGAGCATGGTGGCCTAAAAGTGATACTTAGTGTAGATGGGATTATGGGATTCTATCTATACATTGCACAAGTATAACCTAGGGTTACTTATGTGATGGTTCTATTATGATGAAATGAATTTGGTACTTAACTATGTGTGTGAGCTATGTCTTGTAAAGAATGGGATATGCCTTATGTTTATGTTGGAGACTATGCTTGTGATTATGATGATATCCTTTATGCTATAATGAATTGTGCATGAAGTTGTCTTATGAGCTACATTCTCCAACTATTTCAAAGATGATGTTCAAAATTGGCATATAGCATGATTTCAACTAAAATGTCCCTTTTCACATGTTTTAAGGATTTTTATGCATGGCTTCCATACTTAGTACATTTTTGTGCTAACCCATATTTTTACATTTTTCACAAAGTGTATGATTTGGAGACTTGAGTTTCATTCTTGGAAGATAGGTTTCTAAGGAGCAAGGAGTTGAAGATTTGGTGAGTCCCCATAGTATTTGAGGACTTGACCATTATGTCCTTTAATTCTTTCTTTTATGTTTTAGACTTTTGTAAGGGCTGTGTCCCTAAGATTGTACTCATGTGTTATAGATGGTTTGAGCACATAGTGTTGTAGACTACCATTTGGTTTTATAAAAGACTTCGATTGTAAAGAAAAGTTTTAAATTCCGCACTATTTTCCTATGTTCTTATGTAATGATATGCTATGAGGCTTATATGAGACCCCTTCGGAGTCAAGTACACCGTGTCACATCTAGGGGTAGCCTTGGGTCATGACATCACTCGTGATCTTAGGTCTCATGTTTACGTCAAGGGGGTAGCCTCAGGGCGTGACAAACTTGGTATCAAATCCTTAGGTTTAAGAGGCCTAGGATGTATGAAAAGCCGCACTAAGTACAGTCCCTTTCATGAGTGTGAAGCGTGCCACACCTATGAGGGGGAGGCTACGAAGTGTTTTAGGAAAAACTTCACTTTCTTGTTATTCTTATCGTGTGTAGGTATGATCTCCTTTCTAACTCAACGTTATGTGTTTCAGATCATGCCTCCTCATAGAGCTTATGCAAGGAATGCTAATGCCCGTAACGCTAATGCAGCTCCTCCAGTCCCAGACCATGAGGTTTCGAATGTAGAGTTTTGGAATGCCATTCAGCTCTTGGCTCTGAGTGTATCCAATCAGAACAATCAATAGGTTCCACTTTCTACAAATGTTAGTGGTGGATCAGTGGAAGCAAGGGTCGGTGATTTTGTTAGGATGAATCTTCCTGAGTTTCTAGGATCGCAAGTTGGTGAAAACCCTAGAACATCATTAATGAGGTCAAGAAAATCTTTGGAGTGATGCAAGTGGTTGGAAATGATAGGGTAGAGTTGGCGTCCTACCAGCTTAAGGATGTGGCTCACATATGGTTCACACAGTGGAAGGAAAACAGGGGTGAGAATGCAGCTCATGTGACTTAGGAGTGTTTTACCAGAGTTTTTCTCGATAGTTTCCTTCCAAGAGAGTTGAGAGAGGCTAAAGCTCAAGAATTTATGAATTTGAGACAAGGTTCTATGTTAGTCCAAGAGTACGGACTTAAGTTCACCCAGCTCTCCAGGTATGCTCCACATATGGTTGTCGATCCAGGGCACAGATGAGTAAGTTCCAATTTGAAGTATCTGACTTGGCAAAGACAGAGTGCATAAATGCTATGTTGTTAGAGGATATGAGTATCTCTAGTCTCATGACTCATGCTCAGCAGGTTGAGGGAGATAAGCTTAGGGAACAGGCTAAGGACAACAAGAAGGATAGGACAATCAATTATGAGTACTCTCAAGATAAATCGGGTGGTGGAATTCGCTCGTAGTTTCAACAAAGGTCTTCAGCTCCAGCACCTTCATCAGCTAGTGCTCAATCTCCTAGGTTTCTGCAGGATCAGAAAGGTAGGGCATCAGGCTCTAAGTCTCAAGGGAGTGTTTCAGGTAACAGGACCTACCCAACTTGTCCAAAGTGTGGTAAGAACTATCCAGGTGAGTGCCTTGCAGGGAAGGGAGGATGTTTTGGTTGTGGTCAGACTGGTCACAGGTTGAGAGATTGCCCCTCTTCTAAACAGGGACAAAGAGGTAACAATAACAGGGCTTAGTCTACAGCACCAACAGGTCGCCCAACTCAGCAAGGTGCTTCATCTGGTACAGGTAGTGGTTAGCGCCAGAATAGGTTGTATGCTCTCCAGGCTCGCTAGGATCAGGAAGATTTTCCTGATGTGGTTACTTGTACGTTACGAGTCTTTCACTTAGATATTTATGTTTTGTTAGACCCAGGGGCTACTCTTTCCTTTGTAACTCCATATATAGCAGTGAACTTTGGTGTCAATCCACAAACTCTTTCAAAACCCTTCTCAGTCTCTACCCCAGTTGGTGACCCAGTTATAGCTACACGGGTATACAGAAATTGCCTGGCACAATCTCTCAGAAAGTCACCTCACCAGATCTTGTAGAGTTAGAAATGGTAGACTTTGATATCATTCTAGGCATGGGTTGGTTACATTTCTGTTATGCCTCAGTCGATTGTAGAACTAGGATCGTTCGTTTTCAGTTTCTAAGTGAACCAGTCTTAGAATGGAAGGGTAGTAGCTCAGTGCTTATGGGCCAATTCAGGTTAAGGATTCAAGCTCTGAAACCCCTGAGTCAGCTCCAGTAGTAAATGAGTTTCCAGAAGTGTTTCCTGAAGATACTTCCTGGAATTCCTCCCAAAAGGGAAATCGAATTCAAAATAGATCTCCTTCCAGATACCTAACCTATTTCGATTCCTCCTTATAGAATGGCTTTAGGTGAGCTTAAGGAATCGAAAGAATAGTTGAAAGACCTTCTGGATAAGGGCTTTATCAGACCTAGTATTTCCCCATGGAATGCTCCAGTGTTGTTCGTGAAAAAGAAAGATGGTTCCCTCAGAATGTGCATTGACTATCGACAGTTGAACAAAGTCACAATCAAGAATAAGTACCCTATCCCCAGGATTGATGACTTGTTTAGGTGAAAATAGCCTTCAGAACTTGGTATGGTTAGTCCAAATGACATAAGCAATGTTCCAAACCTACCTCTCCTATAGATATTAGAAGTTTCTTGGGTTTAGGCGGTTATTACAGAAGGTAAGGATTTTCATCCATACCTTCTCCAGTGGCTAAGTTGACTTATAAAAAGGTTACGTTTCAATGGTCAGATGATTATGAGAAGAGCTTCTTAGAACAAAAAACTAGGTTGACTACAGCTCCTGTATTGACTCTACCAGAGGGTTCAAATGGTTATCTGATCTATTGTGATGCATCCAGAGTCGGCCTAGTTTGTGTGCAGATGTAGTGAGGTAAGGTTATAGCTTATGCTTCTAGACAGCTTAAGGTGCATAAGAAGAACTATCCGACTAATGACCTCGAGCTTGTAGTTGTAGTATTTGCCCTAAAGACTTGGAGACATTACTTGTATGGTGTTCACGTAGATGTGTTCACATACCATAAAAGCCTTCAATATGTATTCACCCAGAAAGAATTGAATCTTCGCCAGAGGAGATGGCTGGAATTCCTCAAGTACTATGACATAAATGTGCTTTACCATCCTAGTAAGGCCAATGTAGTAGCTGATGCTCTTAGCAGACTATCTATGGATAGTGTAGCGCATGTTGAGGAAGAAAGGAAGGAATTAGCAAAGGATGTTCACCGACTTGCTTGCTTAGGAGTTTGTCTTATGAACATATCAGATTATGGTGTGACAGTTCAGAATGGGTCAGAATCTTCATTGGTAGTGGAGGTTAAGGAAAAACAAGAAAATGATCCTATATTTCTTCAATTGAAGGGTGCAGTTCATCAGCAAAAGGTTGAGGTTTTCTACCAAGGGAGAGATAGTGTGATTCGCTACCAGGGTCATTTGTGTGTTCCTATGGTGGGTGAGTTGAGATAGCAGATCCTTGAAGAAGCCTATAACTCTAGGTATTCTATTCATCCAGGCGCTACCAAGATGTATTGTGACCCGCGAGAAGTCTTTTGGTGGAATGGCATGAAGAGGGATATAGCGGATTTTGTGGCTAAGTGCCCTACTTGTCAGTAGGTGAAGGTAGAACATCATAAACCATGAGGTATGACTCAAGAGATTAACATTCCTACATGGATGTGGGAAGTTATCAACATGGACTTCATTACAAGTTTACCTCGTACTCGCAGATAGTATGACTCCATTTGGGTAACAGTAGATAGAGTTACTAAGTCCGCTCACTTTTTAGCTGTTAAGACTACAGATTCGGCGGAGGACTACGCCATGATTTACATTAATGATATAGTTAGGTTGCATGGGGTTCCTTTTTCTATCATCTCAGATAGAGGTTCTCGGTTCACCTCTCGTTTCTGGAAGTCATTTCAGAAAGGTCTTGGTACCCAGGTAAACCTCAGCACAACATTTCATCCACAGACGGATGGTCAGGTAGAGCGTACCATTCGGACCTTAGAGGACATGTTGAGAGCTTTTGTGATCGACTTCAAGGGCAGTTAGGAAGATCACCTTCCTTTTATAGAGTTCCCCTACAATAATAGCTACTATTCCAGTATTTGATGGCCCATCATGAGGCATTGTATGGGTGTAGATGTAGATCTCTAGTTGGTTGGTTTGAAGTAGGTGAAGCAGACTTAATAGGTCCCAATTCAGTTCATGATACTATGAAAAAAGTTCAGCTCATCAGGGATAGACTTAAGACAGCCCGAGTCGTCAGAAGTCCTATGCAGATGTAAGGAGAAGGGACTTGGAGTTCCAAAACGATGATTGGGTTTCCCTAAAAGTGTGACCCATGAAGGGGGTGATGAGATTTGGCAAGAAAGGGAAGCTTAGCCCCAGATATGTAGGTCCTTACAGAATCTTGAAAAGGGTTGGTAAAGTGGCTTATAAGTTAGAGTTGCCAACAAAACTAGAAGCGGTACATCCGGTCTTTCACATTTCCTTGATGAAGAAGTGTATGGGTGATCCAGCATCCATAGTACCTTTAGAGAGTGTGGTTGTGAAGGATAGTTTCACTTATGAGGAGGTGCTAGTTGAAATTCTTGATCGTCAGGTTCGAAGGTTGAGAAACAAAGAAGTCGTTTTAGTTAAGGTTTTGTGTAGGAATCAGTCTGTAGAGGGAGCTACTTGGAAGAAAAAGCAACCATGAAGGCCAAGTATCCTCATCTGTTTCCTTCCGATTCCATTCCAGCTTGAGGTAATAGTTCCTCTCCGGTCTTTCAATTACTCTTGTTTAAATTCAGTTTTAGTATCATGTTCCCTCAGTTATACTTGCATTTTTAGCGTATTTGCATGTTCTAGGAACTTAGTTCAGTCAGATTTCAGTTTCCAGTACTTAGTGGTAGGGATTGCTACTCTTTTCCTTCACATTCAACTAGTTTAAACTTCATTCGAGGACGAATGTTTCCAAAGGGGAGATATTGTAACAGCTCAAAACTTATTAAACCAGAACACCAAAAAACAATAGGCGAACTATGACAGGGTTCACGAACCGTGAACGGAACCACGGTCCGTCGACTTCTTTGTGGATTCACACCTAGCCTAGAAATAGTGGACCACGGGACCCTTGACGGGCTGTGGACCACCACACGAGTCGTAGAGAGGCTTGTGGAAGCCAGGCAGAACTCACCAGGCTCAGACATCAGACCATAGTGCCATTCACGGGCCGTGGCCTTGATGACGGGCCGTGGTGGCTTCCGCGAAGCCAATCCAGTAGGCCCCTAGCCCAAGTGAAGGACCACGGTGACCTTCACAGTTCGTGATCCTTCACACGGTCCGTCGAATGGACCGTAGAGGGAAGGGCCAAGAACCAGTAATCACTGGTCCAAGAACCACAACCCATACGAAGGACCATGGTCCTTGTGACGGTCCGTCGTTGCGTCCGTGGTCGGGCCCCATCAGATTTTAAGTGGGGTCATTTTGGTCTTTTCCCTTATGCGTTGGACAAATAAACTACATCGTTTAACCCCTAAACTACGTAGTTTTGGTCAGTTTGAGCCTAGTGACTTAGTCAGAACTTACCCTAAGCAATTCATTCACCAAAAAATAATCAGAATTAGAGCAAAAAAAAGGGAAAATTAGGAGATAGCTTTCTCAAAACACGAAGCAAGGTTTCTCCGGTTCCAGCCACGAAATCAAGAGATTTCTCCATGAATATCGTCAACATGTATGTGGGATCTCACTAGAGGGTTCCCTTTAACCCATTAGGTCCCTAGATTTCAGTCAGAATCTTGATTCCCTAAATATTTCTTAGACTTAGGGTTTCTAGAACTTCAGATAATTGTTGTGATTTAGTTGTTAGAATATTCCAAATTAGATTATCATGTTTTCGTAACAATGTTGCTTAGTTCCTTGTATGAAACTCAGCACCCTAGTTGTGTAGATTCGTTTAGTTCATGAATTACACTATCTAGGATGGATAAACAGATATATATGCCTCAATTTTCAAATGTTTCATTATCAGTACTTAATATTGCATTTTCAGTTAGCATGTCTGAATATTGAGCTATCCAGTGTATTTCAGTTATGTTGTATTGTATACATTTCTAGTTAGGAGTAGGCTTAACTCCGAGTTGGACTAGGGTCAGTCACCCTCATAGTCCCAGAACTATGTGCCCCTGTAGGTTATAAGTCCCCTCTGTGGGCATCATGTTTAGTGATCATGTCAGTCATGCCTCTATACCCCTAGCAAGGTATATTGGGTCCTCTCGATAAGGTGTATACATCGGACTCCACGTTTAGCTCATGTGGTTTTATGTTGGTTATTAGTAGCTCGCACAGTCAGATTCTAATGTATTGACCAGGTTACCAGTTACATTTTTAGTATTCAGTTTCCGCATGTTATATACTTGGTCATTACATTCTAAAGTTCATATTCAGTATATCTCAATATCTTTATCATGTTCAGATTATATCATTGCTATATATGATTTGTTCAGGTATATGTTTGTTCAGCATTATCCTATCATGCATGCTCAGTACCTTTCAAGTACTGACGCATACTCTACGCTGCATCTTTTCGTGATGTAGGTTCAGGTCCTTAGCATTCAGATCACGTGTAGATCGGTTCCCGATCCACATTCAGCATTATCAGTGGTGAGTCTTCATTCTTCGAGGAAGATAGACATGTTTCTTTATTTTTCAGTTTTTCTTTTCAGTTTCAGTTTTGCTAGGGTTAGCTGGGGGCATGTCCCAGCACCTTTAGTCAATTAGAGGCTTATATTCAGACATAGTAGTAGATTCAGGTTTAGATTTGAGTTTGATCTTTCAGTTGTTATTGAACTCATAGTCTTTTATATATTCAGACAGTATTGGGTATTCCCTATTAATTCAGTCTAACTTATATTTTTAAGCTTTCACACAGTATTTCTTACTTTAGTTTATCTTAGTATGCTTATGATATGCCAGCTCAAGGTTAGCTTGGGGTCACTCGTGATTCTAGGTCCCGTGTTTACGTTAAGGGGGTAGCTTCGTGGCGTCACATATATACATAGAGTTACTTGTATTTTCATACACAAACCAAGTTGTTGTTGTATTTTTCAATATACTGAGTTGTTATCTACATGTTTTAAAGTTTTCCTTTATATTGCATTTATATTACGGCTTTATAATGAAATGAGTTGAGTTGAGTTAAGACCAGGTAAGTTCCTTCAGTTCCCTTTTCAAGCTTATGTCTTGTTTAGTTTTCCCCTTGCATGCTCGTACATTTACTGACGTCATTTGGCCTACATCATTTTATGATGAAGATTCAGGTAACCAGGATCATCATCCAGCGCTTTGTTGCTCCAGTTGAGCATTTTAGAGTCATTTGGTGAGCCTCCTTGCTTTCCGGAGGATTCCTTTCTTATTGCATTATCATTTCAGTTGTTAGGATGATTAGGGGTCTTGTCCCGACATCCCTCTTAGTATTAGAGACTTCATAGACAGAGAGTTATGAGAGTTATTAGTTCATTAGTCTTGTTATTTCAGTTGTTTTTATTATAAGACTTGAGTTACCTTATTGGCCAATTGAATGTTTTATTTTATAACATTCGAAATTTATTTCATGAATTTATCTTTGTTGAGTAAGTCTTCCACAAAGTAGTAAGCCAGGCCAAGGGTTCTCTTGGGGCCAGCAATGGTTCCCGAGTGTCAGTCCCACCCAGGGTGTAGGCTCGGGGCGTGACAGTTACACCAAGGTAATTTAACTAAATTTGTCTTCCTACTTTGTGTCACATGCTGGCCTCCACAATTTTCAAAAAAATTAATGATCTAGGTTGATCATTTCATTAGTTTTCTTCTTGTTGATTTGTTATTAAATAATTATTGTATGTAAGGTCCATCTACTCATTCTAGTGATTTCCCTCCCTTTTTGTTAGATATTATTAGTTCATCTCGTTCCCTTGGTTGTGGTTTCATTGGATAGTAGACAGGGATATTGGAAATTTTGTTAATCCATTCATGTGCGTCACTAGTTAGATGATGAGGCATCTGGCTACCTTAAGAAAGTCATAGTTACTCCCTTCATTTACCCACGTTTAGTTGAATTTCTTAACTTTGACATTGAGAGCACTAGCAGTACATACTAACAATTGGATAGGGTACCACGCCGGTACATACTAACAATTTGATCGGGTACCATGTTGGTACAAACTAATGATTGAATTGTGTGCCACGTCGGTAAATGCTAACAATTTGATCGGGTACCACGCTAGCCCACTAGCAGTTTATGTGTGAGTTTCTTGAGAAAATTGGGTTTATTTATTATGTGTTGTCAATATTGGCTTCAAAGTGACTTACTTCCGATTGCAATAGGGGCAGATTTCGATTACCTGGAGCAATTTGAACTTTGTAAGAATATCTCATTTATGAGCTCTATATTGATATTACGAATAATTTACTTTCTCTTATATTACAAGACACTTATTTTTCTTTCCTTTTAGAATTGGCGGAGAGTGGAAGTTGTTTTCTCATCATAGATATATAATTATAAGTTACAACATATATGGAAAATATATATGGTGCCTGAGCCAGTTCATCATTGTTCTAATTTTTTATTATTGGTGCTATGACTAATGAGAAGTGTACGTAATAGTGATAAGTTTGTTGTAACTTCTCTACTAGAATAGACGTGCTTAAATGTTAATTCTATTGGACTGTTTCTCAGGTCTAGATCTCTTTGGATGTTGGACTATTTTTCTCAATCTGTTGCATGCGAAATTGGAAACCGTTAGTGCTACAGCCTATACGAGAGTTCCCAAAATTCGAAAGTCTTAAAGTCCTTACTTTGCTACTGCTCTATTGTGAACTATGAGTGTCATCTTTTATATTGATGGCTATGATCTTATGCAGAATACGAACAGTTTGCGGGTCATTTCCTGATTGGAGATGTTTGCTATGAGGAAGCCATAGTGGTATATGTCAAGTTTGAGTTTACATGTCAGTGAATGATTTTTTTGGTGTAAAATTATATAGGACTGTGCTTAATCTTAGATAAATGTTGTTTAAGCTTTGTATCTTTGACTATTTGATAATTCTTGAAATGTTCTTTTTTTTTAATTGTTTTAACAAAAATAGTTGTTAGTCTAATATGATTGAAACATGTGCATTTGAATTTCTCATACCCCTGTTGATCTTCACACTGGTCTTGCAGGAATATTGGCTCTTCGACACGATTTTCTCAATGAAACTCCTCATAATTCTTAAGTTGTTGTGGGACTACGATAGCTTAAAATATTCCCTTATGCATACAAAAAACTTGAGGATTTGGATGTGTAGTTCCTCGATTGCAGGAATACTACATAAGCTTCATTGGAGACTTTAGGAGTTAAATCATAAAAAAAAGATTGAGACATTTTTTAAAAAAAATAAAGTTATAATCTTTATGATACGAATATATGTAACTCAAATTCAAAGTATCAAACTATCAAACTATCAAAATTAAAAATATCAAATCATACCGAGCTAATTTGGTACGGCAATGATATACTAGTATTTTTAGATATCGAAAACTGAAATTGTCGTACTGATTTTTAAATATTGTATAATGATCACCCCTATCTAAACATATACGCGCACACACTATAACACACTCCTACAAACTCTCTCTCTCTCTCTCTCTCTCTCTCTGAACTTCAAAAAAAGTATCACCCTCTATTTTCTCTTCACTTTAGCATGAGGAACGTCCTTCATGTCTAGATCTTTTTTTTAGAAGATCTTTCTTCTCACATAATCAAGGTAAGATCATTATGCTCTCTACACATTCCATCGATGGCATCGAGGAGCGGGTTGTCTTTGAAGAAATAATTCTATGGAAGCCCGATGAAGCAAGGGTGAGAATATTATGTTTGCATAATATCTCTCTAGATGTGGTAAGGGATAGCTTAGGAAATAGGGTATGCTTTGATGTGTTGAAACATAAGAAAACTTTACATGTACTTAATGTATAGAAATGTTGTCAATACTCACTTTTATGGTCCTTAGGTCACTCTAGGATCATGAAGGTTGAAAATGTTTCAATAGGAAGTACTTTAAATTGAATAAGAATGTTAAATATGGTATATAGATTCAAGAATGACGGGTTCAAAAGGCACAAATGTCTTCACGGCCCATAGTTCCAATGCCTGTCAAACACATTAGAGCATATTTTAATAAACCATGAATGCTTTTTATTAGCATTCTCATATAACAGGACTTTATTCAAGCCATCGATGTAATCCCAGTAATTATATTTTACCGCGACTTTTTGTTCAGGATGGATATAATCCATTTCCTTAAAAGGACTCATTCCCCATTCTTCAGGAGCTAAGATCTTTTTTATAATAATCTTAGAAAAGTTATAAACTTTTTTTGTGTTTGCACGGTAAAAGTGTTGAAATTAACACTTCCGTGTTTTCTTCGTCCATGAGGACTGAGGAATATGTTGGAGGATAAATTCTAGCTATAGTGAAAAGTGTTCTTAAATTCAAGGCGACTTTATAATCAAAAGTTTTTAAATAAAACAGATTGCCAAGAAG
Source organism: Solanum tuberosum (assembly GCF_000226075.1). Classification (NCBI taxonomy): domain Eukaryota; kingdom Viridiplantae; phylum Streptophyta; class Magnoliopsida; order Solanales; family Solanaceae; genus Solanum; species Solanum tuberosum. The sequence continues at coordinate 30,824 of NW_006238957.1, forward strand.
CTAAATTTATGTTTAATAAGAATTGTAAACATGATGTTTCAGTTCTTCCATAAGAACATCTTGAGGAGTAGGTCTAGGATAATAATAATAATAATAATAATAATAATAATAACAACAATAACAATAACAATAACAATA
>NW_006238957.1:33656-50175 GCF_000226075.1 Solanum tuberosum
AATCTAAAGTTGTCACTAGAAGGCCGATTAAGTGGGAAGAAATTGATTTTCCACAAGAATGGGTTATTGAGGGAAGAGACGGACTTAGCCATTGATACAACTATATTATACGATAGGCTTAAGAATAATCCAAAAGCTTGGTCAAATGATCATACTGAAGCTGTTAAGAAAATCAAGACAATGTTTAACACCCTTCCATGTCTTACTTTAGCAAACCCAAATTGGGAGAAAACGGTTGAAACAGACGCATCAGATTTTGGATATGGTGGTGTTCTTACGCAATATTTCCCTGATAGCAAGCGACATTATATCGTCCAATTCAACTCAGGAAAATGGAACGCAGCCCAAAAGAATTTTGCCACTATAGATAAAGAAATTTTGGCTATAGTGAAAAGTGTTCTTAAATTTCAGGACGGTCTTTATAATTAGAAGTTTTTAATAAAAACTGATTGCCAAGCAGCAAATTTATGTTTAATAAAGATTGTAAACATGATGTTTCTAAACAAATGTTTGCAAGATGGCAAGCATTATTAGCTCCATTTGATTTTGATATTCATTATAAGAAAGGTTCAGATAATAGTCTGCTTGATTTTCTTACTAGAGAATACCTAAACTAATAATTGTTTCTCATGCAGGATGAGACCTTCATGGCCCCCTTCACGGAGGGGAAGAGGATGCGACGCAGCCGGAGGAAGAGGAGGTCATATCCTCTCTCAGCTAGGAAATAAACAATTCGTAGCGACAAATATTGCGACTATAAGCGGTAACGGTCTTAATACAGACCATCCTATCTATAAGGAATTCATGGATTATATGCAATCCAAATAGATGAAGGATAATACTCCTCCAACCTATTCCACAATTCTAGTGGACAAAGAGTCAGCAGAAGTGTTTGACCAAAATGATAAAAAATAAGTCATACTTCTTTTAGAAAACACAGATTTACGGTGGAAACATGATCCATGGCAAATAATGGCCAGGTATTTAGATTCAGTTTGTTATACTACAACTGCTTTTAAATACAGGATGCACTATTAGATGATACTCTTAGCCACAGGGTCAGGAGAATTTCAGCATTTCTACCCAGCTAATACAAGAAAAGTTTATAACTTTTCCAAAATTATTATAGAAAGAGTTTTAACTCCTGAAGAATGGGGAATGATCCCCTTAAAAGAAAGAGATTATATCCACCCTAAACAGAAAATTGCAGTCAAATATAATTACTGGGATTATGTTGATAGCTTTAATAAAGCTCAGTTATATGAGAATGCTAATAAAAAGCATTCATGGTTTATAAAGATTTCTTCTAATGTCTTTACTCCACCGAATAGTAGAAGCTTTCATTAACTATTGCCAGGATTGCTTATGTTTTGTAAAAGATCCTGAAGTATACTATACGATCCGTATTTATTTTGGTATCATAACCATGGGATTTTAGAAGCTATAGGTGATATAGTTCAACACACTGTTTATTCATGAATTTCATAAAAGGAAGATCTACTGTTAAAAATAGTAGAAAAGAGGAATATGATATACCGCAGCATCTAGATCTACTTAATTAGTGGACTATTCCGAAGATACCTCCTCGAATTATATATCAGATGGGAACTTTTGAGAAACTTGGTCTCAAACAGGTGGTTAAAACCACGGAAGAAACAATTACTATTGATAGTGATCACCAGACTTTTAGATTATTATCTAATAACAATCTGGCCCCTTATAAGGATATTTATATATTTATGCATATCAGCTTGGTTCAGGTGGCATTTAACCCCCTTACTTTAAGAGGTCTACCTGAAAGTTTTATAGCAATTTTACTAGATGGTAGAAATCATAATTGTAAGAAATCCCTTATAGGGACAATACAAACTAGTCTAGCTTATCGACCGGTTTATTTTAATGCTTATCCCAATTTACAGATTTCTTTGCAGGATGATAATTCTCTTAGTTCTCTAATGCTTAATGTTAAACTTCATGGTTATGATTATATGCCTGGCATTGAAGTTGTTTGCATTTGTTATAGAATATATTATAAATTGTTACACACTTTAAATCCTATGTGTAAAATGATTTATTTCACACATGAAACTATTTAAATAGAAACTAATTTTGGGAAATCTAAGGTTGTCACTAGAAGGCATATTAAGTGGGAAGAAATTGATTTTACACAAGAATGGGTTATTGAGGGAACAGCCGAACTTAGCCATTGATACAACTATACTATATGATAGGCTTAAGAACAATCCAAAAGCTTGGTCAAATGATCATACTGAAGCTGTTAAGAAAATCAAGACAAAGGTTAACAACCTTCCATGTCCTACTTTGCTAAACCCAAATAGGGAGAAGACGGTTGAAACAGACGCATCAGATTAAAGATATGGTGGTGTTCTTACGCAATATTGCCCTGATAGCAAGAGACATTATATCGTCCAATTCTACTCGGGAAAATGGAACACAGCTCAAAAGAATTATACCACTATAGCTAAAGAAATTTTGTCTATAGTGAAAAGTGTTTTTAAATTTCAGGGCGGTCTTTATAATCAGAAGTGTTTAATAAAAACTGATTGCCAAGCAGCAAAAATTATGTTTAATAAATATTGTAAACATGATGTTTCTAAACAAATGTTTGCAAGATGGCAAGCATTATTAGCTCCATTTGATTTTGATATTCATTATAATAAAGGTTCAGATAATAGTCTTCCTGATTTTCTTACTAGAGAATACCTAAACTAATAATTGTTTCTCTTGCAGGATGAGACTTTCATGGCCACCTTCACGGAGGGGAAGAGGACGCGACGCAGCCGGAGGAAGAGGAGGTCATATCCTCTCTCTGCTAGGAAACAAACAATTAGTACCGACAAATATTGCGACTACAAGCGATAGCAGTATTAATACAGACCATCCTATATATAAGGAAGTCATGCATTTTATGCAATCCAAACAGATGAAGGATAATACTCCTCCAACCTATTCCACAATTCTAGTGGACGAAGAGTCAACAGAAGTGTTTGACCAAAATGATAAAAAAGAAGTTATACTTCTTTTAGAAAACACAGATTTACGGTGGAAACATGATCTATGGCCAGGTATTTAGATTCAGTTTGTTATACTATAACTGCGTATAAATACATGATGTACTATGAGATGATACTCTCAGCCACATGGTCAGGAGAATTTCAGCATTCTTACCCTGCTAATACAAGAAAGTTTTATAACTTTTCCAAAATTATTATAAAAAGAGTTTTAACTCTTGAAGAATGGGGAATGATCCCCTTAAAAGAAAGAGATTATATCCACCTTCAACAGAAAATCGCAGTCAAATATAATTACTGGGATTATGTTGATAGCTTCAATAAAGCTTTGTTATATGAGAATGCTAATAAAAAGCAATCAAGGTTTATAAAGATTTGTTCTTATGTCTTTACTTCGCCGAATAGTAGAAGCTTTCATTAACTGTTGCCAGGATTGCTTATGTTTTGTAAAAGATCCTGAAGTATACTATACGATCCGTATTTATTTTGGTATCATAGCCATGGGATTTTTAGTAGCTATAGGTGATATAGTTCAACACACTGTTTATTCATGAATTTCATAAAAGGAAGATCTACTGTTAAAAATAGTAGAAAAGAGGAATATGATATACCGCAGCATCTAGATCTACTTAATAAGTGGACTATTCCTAAAATACCTACTCGTATTATATATCAGATGGGAACTTTTGAGAAACTTGGTCTTAAACAGGTGGTTAAAACCACGGAAGAAACAATTACTATTGATAGTGATCACCAGACTTTTAGATTATTATCTAATAACAATCTGGCCCTTTAAAGGGATATTTACATATTTATGCATAACGGCTTGGTTCAGGTGGCATTTAAGCCCTTACTTTTAGAGGTCTACCTAAAAGTTTTAAAGCAACTTTACGTGATGGAAGAAATTATAATTGTAAGAAATCCCTTATAGGGACAATACAAACTAGTCTAGCTTATGGATCGGTTTATTTTAATGCTTATCCCAATTTACAGTTTTCTTTGCAGGATGATAATTCTCTTAGTTTTCTAATGCTTAATGTTAAACTTCATGGTTATGATTATATGCCTGGCACTAAAGTTGTTTGCATTTGTTATAGAATATTTTATCAATTGTTACACACTTTTTATCCTATGTGTAAAATGATTGATTTCAAACATGAAACTATTTTAATAGAAACTAATTTCGGGAAATCTAAGGTTGTCACTTGAAGGCCGATTAAGTGGGAAGAAATTGATTTTCCACAAGAATGGGTTATTGAGGGAACAATCGGACTTAGCCATTGATACAGCTATACTATATGATAGGCTTAAGAACAATCCAAAAGTTGGTCAAATGATCATACGGAATCTGTTAAGAAAATCAAGACAAAGGTTAATAACCTTCCATGTCCTACTTTAGCAAACCCAAATTGGGAGAAGACGGTTGAAACAAATGCATCAGATTAAGGATATGGTGGTGTTCTTACGCAATAATGCCCTGATAGCAAGAGACATTATATCATCCAATTCTACTCAGGAAAATGGAACGCAGCTCAAAAGAATTATACCACTGTAGCTAAAGAAATATTGCCTATAGTGAAAAGTGTTCTTAAATTTCAAGGAGGTCTTTCTAATCAGAAGTTTTTAATAAAAACTGATTGTCAAGCGACAAAATTTATGTTTAATAAAGATTGTAAACATGATGTTTCTAAACAAATGTTTGCAAGATGGCAAGCATTATTAGCTCCATTTGATTTTGATATTCATTTTAAGAAAGGTTCAGATAATAGTCTGCCTGATTTTCTTACTAGAGAATACGTAAACTAATAATTGTTTCTCTTGCAGGATGAGACCTTCATGTCCCCCTTCACGAAGGGGAAGAGGACGCGATGCAGTCAGAAGAAGAAGAGGTCATATCCTCTCTCAGCTAGGAAACAAACAATTAGTAGCGACAAATATTGCGACTACAAGCGGTAGCGGTCTTAATACAGACCATCATATGTATAAGGAATTCATGGATTATATGCAAATCAAACAGATAAAGGATAATACTCCTCCAACATATTCCACAATTCTATTGAACGAAGAGTCAACATAAGTGTTTGACCAAAATGATAAAAAAGAAGTTATACTTCTTTTAGAAAACAGAGATTTACGGTGGAAACATGATCCATGGCAACTAATGGCCAGGTATTTAGATTTAGTTTGTTATACTACAACTGCGTATAAATACAGGATGCACTATGAGATGATACTCTCAGCCATAGGGTCAGGAGAATTCCAGCATTTCTACCCTGCTAATACAGCATTTAACTCCTAAAGAATGGGGAATGATCCCCTTAAAAGAAAGAGATTATATCCACCTTGAACAGAAAACCGCAACCAAATATAATTACTGGGATTTTGTTGATAGCTTTAATAAAGATCTGTTATATGAGAATGCTAATAAAAAGCATTCATGGTTTATAAAGATTTCTTCTAATGTCTTTACTTCGCCAAATAGTAGAAGCTTTCATTAACTGTTGCCAAGATTGCTTATGTTTTGTAAAAGATCCTTAAGTATATTTTACGATCCGCATTCATTTCGGTATCAGAGCCATGGGATTTCAGTAGCAATAGGTGATATATTTAAACACACTTTTTATTCATGAATTTCATAAAAGGAAGATCTACTGTTAAAAATAGTAGAAAAGAGGAATATGATATACCGCAGCATCTAGATATACTTAATAAGTGGACTATTCCTAAGATACCTCCTCGTATTATATATCAGATGTGAACTTTTGAGAAACTTGGTCTCAAACAGGTGGTTAAAACCATAGAAGAAACTATTACTATCGATTATGATCACTAGACTTTTAGATTATTATCTAATAATGATCTAGCCCCTTATAGGGATATTTATAGATTTATGCATATCAGCTTGGTTCACGTAGCATTTAGGCCCCTCACTTTAAGAGGTCTACCTGATAGTTTTATAGCAACTTTAAGAGATGGTAAAAATCATAATTGGAAGAAATCCCTTATAGAGACAATACAAACTAGTCTAACTTATGTACCGGTTTATTTTAATGTTTATCCCAATTTACAGATTTCTTTGCGGGATGATAATTCTCTTAGTTCTTTAATGCTTAATGTTAAACTTCATAGTTATGATTATATGCCTGGCACTAAAGTTGTTTGCCTTTGTTATAGAATATATTATAAACTGTTACACACTTTAAATCATATGTGTAAAATGATTGATTTTAAAAATGAAACTATTTTAATAGAAACTAATTTTGGGAAATCTAAAGTTGTCACTGGAAGGCCGATTAAGTGGGAAGAAATTGATTTTCCACAAGAATGGGTTATTGAGTGAACAGCCGGACTTAGCCATTGATACAGCTATACTATATGATAGGCTTAAGAACAATCCAAAAGCTTGGTCAAATGCTCATACGGAAGCTGTTAAGAAAATCAAGACAAAGGTTAACAACCTTCCATGTCTTACTTTGGCAAACCCAAATTGGGAGAAGACGGTTGAAACAGACGCATCAGATTTAGGATATGGTGGTGTTCTTACGCAATATTGCCCTGATAGCAAGCGACATTTTATCGTCCAATTCTACTCAGGAAAATTGAACGCAGCTCAAAAGAATTTTGCCACTTTAGATAAAGAAATTTTGGCTATAGAGAAAAGTGTTCTTAAATTTCAAGGCGATCTTTATAATCAGAAGTTTTTAATAAAAACTTATCGCCAAGCGGCAAAATTTATGTTTAATAAAGAATGTAAACATGATGTTTCTAAACAAATGTTTGCAAGATGGCAAGCATTATTAGCTCCATTTGATTTTGAGATTCATTATAAGAAAGGTTCAGATAATAGTCTGCCTGATTTTCTTACTAGAGAATACCTAAACTAATAATTGTTTCTCTTGCAGGATGAGACCTTCATGGCCCTCTTCACAGAGGGGAAGAGGACGTGATGCAGACGGAGGAAGAGGAGGTCATTTCCTCTCTCAGCTAGGAAATAAACAATTAGTAGCGAAAAATATTGCGACTACAAGCGGTAGCGGTCTTAATACAGACCATCCTATGAATAAGGAATTCATGACTTTATGCAATCCAAACAGGTGATGGATAATACTCCTCCAACCTATTCCACAATTCTAGTGGACGAAGAGTCCATAGAAGTGTTTGACCAAAATGATAAAAAAGTAGTTATACCGCTGTTAGAAAACACAGATTTATGGTGGAAACATGATCCATGGCAACTAATGGCCAGGTATTTAGATTCAGTTTGTTATACTACAACTACGTATAAATACAGGATGCACTATGAGTTGATGCTCTCTGCCACAGGGTCAGGAGAATTTCAGCATTTCTACCCTGCTAATACAAGAAAAGTTTATAACTTTTCCAAAATTATTAGAAAAAGAGTTTTAACTCCTGAAGAATGTGGAATGATCCCCTTAAAAGAAAGAGATTATATCCACCCTGAACAGAAAACCGCAGTCAAATATAATTACTGGGATTATGTTGATAGCTTTAATAAAGCTCAGTTATATGAGAATGCTAATAAAAAGCATTCATGGTTTATAAAGATTTCTTCTAATGTCTTTACTCAACCGAATAGTAGAAGCTTTCATTAACTATTGCCAGGATTGCTTATGTTTTGTAAAAGATCCTTAAGTATACTGTACGATCCATATTTATTTTGAGCCATGGACTTTTAGTAGCTATAGGTGGTATAGTTCAACACACTGTTTACTTATGAATATCAAAAGAGGAAGGTCTACTGTTAAAAACAGTAGAAAAGAGGAATATGATATACCGCAACATCTAGATCTACTTAATAACTGGACTATCCTTAAGATACCACCACGTATTAGATATCATATGGAAACTTTTGAGAAACTTGGTCTCAAACTGGTGGTTAAAACCACAGAAGAAACTATTACTATTGATAGTGATCATCAGACTTTTAGATTATTAGCTGAAAATGATTTGGCCCCTTATAAGGATATTTATAGATTTATGCATATTGGCTTAGTACAGGTGGCATTCAAGCCCTTACTTTAATAGGACTACCAGAAAGTTTTATAGCAGCTTTACGTGATGGTAGAAATCATAACTGGAAGAAGTTCCTTATAGGAACTATTCAGACTAGTCTGGCATATGGACCAGTTTATTTTAATGCTTACCCTAACCTGCAGATTTCTTTCCAAGATGAGAACTCATTAAGTTCCCTTATGCTAAATGTTAAACTTCATTGTTATGATTATTTGCCTGGTACTGAAGTGGTGTGCATCTGTTATAGAATTTATTATAAACTTTTACACACTTTAAATACTATGTGTAAAATGATTGATTTCAAAAATGAAACTATTTTAATAGAAACTAATTTTGGGAAGTCTAAGGTGGTTACTAGAAGACCTATTAAGTGGGAAGAGATTGATTTTCCACAAGAATGGGTTATTGAGGGAGCAGCCCTTCATAAAAATAATAATAATGCTGAAGTTTCAGAAATTGAACAGTTGAATGATGGAACTGTAAAAATAAAATTTTCTGATTCAATTATTCTACATAACAGAATTGATAGTCAAAGCATGTCTTCTAGATTGACTAGATCTGATTCTTCTTATATATCTCCTGTTGACTATATTGTACAGGTTCCTTCTAGAGCATCTACTTCTCAGATTAGAGAAAATTATAGATGTGATAATATAAAAATTGATAAAGATAATATTGCTAGACCTATTCCTAGGCCCAGCTCAGATCTTGATATTATTGAATCTGAAATGAATTTCCCAAATGGGTTATCAACATAAATTGTTTTATGATGTCTACAAATCAAATTGATTTTAGTTCGGGATCACCGGCAAGAGAAAAGATTTCGAAAGAATCTCAGAAATCTAGATGGAAACCTTTCCGAAAATGGTTCTTCAGAAATTTTAATAAAGAAGAACAAAAGAGTTTTCAGGAAGAATTTTATAAGGATCTTATTGAATCAAGACAAAATGTTTTGATTGCTTTTGTTCCTTGGTTTATGAGTAAGCATGTTTATAACTATATCTCTATGATTGAAAGAGATTTTACTTTAAGTAATGGAGAAATTACTAAATCAGTTTTCCCCCCATTACAATCTTTTCAAATTAATAAAGATGATCGGACGGTGCATTTTAATGCTTTTTCAAAATTGTTTGAAGATAATACTGCTCTAGTTACTACACAGCATATAAATGTTATGATTAAGCATTCATAATTATGCAAATATTTATATCAGCATATTAGGTGAGCATATTGCTTCTCTTTATGATAAAGTTGATAAATTTCTTGCTCAACTCAGTTCCGATCCTAAAGGTAAAGGTAAAATTGCTCAACCCAACATTCAGCCTCCCCAGGAAATTGAGAATTTCAAGCTAAAGGACTTCTCTGATCTAGAGAATTTCATGGAAAAGACTTTCAAAGGTAATAACCTTAAACCTCTAAAGGTTAATGGTCTTTCTGGAGAAGAAAGTAGTCGTAATATGGAGTTTTTTTATTAGATAAATAAAATCTCAGAAAAATATGCCAGAAAACCTATTCAAAGGATGTACTACTATCCTAGACCTACTCCCCAAGACGAGCTCATGGAAGAGCATGGACATATTATAACTAATAGTTATAATGGAAAAGAAATCTATGAATGGAATATTGATGGCTATACAGATAGACAGATTTATACAATTGTGCATAGAATGTTGATGTATAGCACCATCTGTAAGACTAACAAGAATAATGATAAGACTATTGCAGATATGATAACGGCAGGATTTACAGGCCAATTGAAAGGTTGGTGGGATAATTATCTCAATCAATGACAAAGAGATACTATTCTCCAAGCAGTCAAACAGGAGGGACAGGAGGTTACCCAAAATGTTGTTTATACTTTAGTTCTTAATATTATTGAACAATTCTCAAGAAGATGGTCAGATAATAGTATAACCATCAGGACCTTACTACAAAACCTCAAATGTATGACTCTTTTATCATTTAGGTTTTACAAGGATGTATTTCTTTGTAGAGTTATACAATTGTGCATAGAATGTTGATGTATAGCACCATCTGTAAGACTAACAAGAATAATGATAAGACTATTGCAGATATGATAACGGCAGGATTTACAGGCCAATTGAAAGGTTGGTGGGATAATTATCTCAATCAATGACAAAGAGATACTATTCTCCAAGCAGTCAAACAGGAGGGACAGGAGGTTACCCAAAATGTTGTTTATACTTTAGTTCTTAATATTATTGAACAATTCTCAAGAAGATGGTCAGATAATAGTATAACCATCAGGACCTTACTACAAAACCTCAAATGTATGACTCTTTTATCATTTAGGTTTTACAAGGATGTATTTCTTTGTAGAGTCATGGAGCTGCCAGAGTGTAAAAGCACTCATTGGAAATCCAAATTTATTGATGGATTGCCGGCCTTATTTGCTAAAAGAGTTAGAAAAACTCTCAGAGGTGAAGGACATAATATTAACTATGATGATTATACTTATGGCAAACTAATAAGTGCTTGTGTGCAGGAAGGACTCTCTTTATGCAATGAGATCAAGTTGAATCAACAGATCAAAAGACATCGTCTTAATGAAAGACAACAATTGGGAGAATTCTATGAACAATTCGCTCTAGATATTCCTAAGATTGCTTCTAAGGATAGAAAAGAGAAGCAAAAGGAGAAGCATTCTTCCAAAAATAGATCTTCCAAAAAAGATTATAAAGAATGAAAGAGGAAAATAATTGAAAGAAAAGAAAGAAGAGCTGAAGGAACAAAAAGCGAATTTTTTTTTTATAAATCTAAACGCAAGTATGACAAGTCAGATACCTGCCACAAATGTGGAAGATTTGGCCATTACGCAAGAGATTGCAGAGTCAAGGAAAAGATCAAAAGCCTTGACATGGAGGATAATCTTAAAGATTCTCTTTATAAGATAATGCTTAATTCTGATTCAGGAAAATCTGATTCAGGATATAGCAGCCAAAAGGAATCCTCTACAAGTGAAGATCTCAAAGCGCTTCACCAAGAAGATTATATGTCTTCAGAAGATGATTGCTTACCATGTCAATAGGGTTTGGAGTGTGACAAGGAAGGGGAAGAATATGATCTTTATAAGATATATTCCCAGTTTAAGGAACTGAGTATCAATGTCATTGATAATGACAGGATCATAGAGCTCTTACAAACGGTAAAGGATCCGGAGATAAGAGCCCAGATTATTGATAAAATCAGTAATACTGCATCTACCTCTAAGAATCATATTATAGAGGAGATTCCGACCAAAGAGGGTTCACATACCATGGAAGAAGTAAAAAATCTTCTACTAGAAAGGAGGAAACTTATAAGTTCTCCTACTACGATCAATGATCTAAAACAAGAGATTAATAATCTCAAAGAGGACATTCAACACCTCAAAGAAAAGAATGTCATCATAGAAGTTCGACTTGATAGCTTTGAGACTCGAAAGGATTTGAATAATAACTCAGCATCATCATCTTCATATGAAGGAGAGAGTAATAACCTCGATTTTCTTTAAAACCTGAATTTTGGTAATACCAAAGGTGATTTTTTACCAAGTTTAAAAGCTTTTACTTCTCAAAAGTTTTATATGAAAATTACTCTTCTCATAGATTCCAATTATAAAAAAGAATTTATTTCTCTCATTGATAGTGCAACTGATTTAAATTGTATCCAAGAAGGACTTATCCCTTTGAGGTATTTTCATAAAACTACTCATAGCTTAAGATCTGAAAATGGTAATAAAATGAATATTGAATTTAAATTGCCTAAAACTTTTATTTGCAAGGGAAAAAATTGTGTTCCTCAAAGCTTCATTTTGGTAAAAGATATCACTAACCAAATTATTTTGGGAGTACCTTTTATAAATGATATTTTTCCACTTACTTATTGGGCTACTGAAAAAATTATTGGTACTTGGAATAATAAACCGTTTATTTTAGAATTTATTACTAAACCTTTTACGAGGATGATTAATGAATTAACCTCGAAAATGATTTTAAAAAATAATCAGGTCAATTTTATCAAAGGGGAAATCAATAGCGTTGAGATTGATAATATTCTCCAAAATCATAAACTACAGGATAAGATTGCTATATTACAGAATCAGTTCTCCCTTGATATATGCAGATATCATCCAAATACTCTTTGGAATAGAAAGAAGCATGTTGTTAGCCTCCCATATGAGGATAACTTTATTGAGGAGAATATTCCTACAAAAGCAAGGCCCTGCCAGATGAACTCAGGTTATCTGGAATTATGCAAAACAGAGATTGAGTCTTTGCTTCATAAAGGCCTTATAAGGCATTCCAAGTCTCCATGGTCTTGTACAACTTTTTATGTTAATAAGCACGCTGAACAAGAAAGAGGTGCCCCTAGGTTGGTCATCAATTATAAACCGCTTAATAAAGCATTGCGATGGATCAGGTACCCTATCCCAAATAAAAAGGATTTATTAGACAAAGTTTATGATGCTATCATATTTTCTAAGTTTGATTTAAAATCAGGTTATTGGCAGATTCAAATTGATGAGTCTGACAGGTTTAAAACAACTTTCAATGTCCTTATGGGTCAATTTGAATGGAACGTTATGCCTTTTGGTTTAAAGAACGCTCCATCAGAATTTCAAAAAATTATGAATGATATTTTCATGCCATATAGTAATTTCAATATAGTTTACATAGATGATATTTTGGTATTTTCAAAAAATATAGAAACTCATTTTAAACATCTTGATTTATTTAAGAAAATAATTATCCAAAATGGTTTGGTTTTGTCTGCTCCCAAAATAGCTTTATTTCAAACTAAGGTCAGATTTTTGGGTCATCATATTGAGAAAGGGAATATTAGTCCCATCAACAGAAGTATTGAATTTGCTTCTAAGTTTCCTGATGTTATTACTAACAAGACGCAGCTGCAGAGATTTCTTGGAAGTCTAAATTATGTTGACCCTTTTATAAAGGACTTAGCCATTGATACGACTATATTATATGACAGGCTTAAGAACAATCCAAAAGCTTGGCCAAATGATCATACTGAAGTTAAGAAAATTAAGACAAAGGTTAAAAACCTTCCATGTCTTACTTTGGCAAACCCAAATTGGGAGAATAGTGGAAACAGACGCGTCGAATTTAGGATATGGTGGTATTCTTACACAATATTGTTCGGATAATAAACATCATTATATTATTCAGTTCTACTCTGGTAAATGGAACAATGCCCAAAAGAACTATGCCATTGTAGCAAAAGAGATTTTGGCTATAGTGAAAAGTGTGCTTAAGTTTCAAGGAGATCTCTACAATCAGAAGTTTTTAATAAAACTTGATTGCCAATCGGCAAAGTTTATGTTTAATAAAAATTGTAAACATGATGGTTCTAAACAAATGTTTGCAAGATGACAAGCTTTATTAGCACCTTTTGATTTTGATATTCAATACAAAAAAGACGAAGATAATAGCCTTCCTGATTTTCTTACAAGAGAATACTTAAACTGATGAATTATTTATCTTTCAGGATGAGACCGTCATGGCCCCTATCTACAAGGAGGGGAAGAGGACAAGGCACAATAAGAGGAGGTCATATCCTCGCTCAACAAGGAAATAAACAATTAGTAGCAGCAAATATTGCTTCTACAAGTGGTAGTGGTCTTAATTCAGACCATCTTATGTACAAGGAATTCATGGATTTTATGCAATCCAAACAAGAAAAGGATAATACTCCTCCAACTTATTCCACAATATTAGTGGATGAAGAAAGCACGGAAGTGTTTGATATGAATGATAAAAAAAGAAGTTATACTTATTTTAGAAAACAATGATTTGTGATGGAAACATGATTCGTGGCAGCTAATGGCCAGGTATTTAGATTTAGTTTGTTATACTACAACTGCGTATAAATACAGGATGCACTATGAGATAATACTCTCAGCAACAGGGTCAGCAGAATTCCAGCATTTTTACCCTGCTAATACTAGAAAATTTTATAACTTTTCAAATATTATTATAAAGAAAGTTCTTACTCCAGAAGAATGGGGAATAGTCCTCTTAAAGGAAATGGATTATATCCATCCTGAGCAAAAGATCGTTGTAAAATACAATTACTGGGATTACGTTGACAGCTTTAATAAAGCTCTGTTATATGAGAAAGCTAATAAAAAGCATTGATGGTTTATAAAGATTTGTTCTAATGTCTTTACACAGCCAATCCCAAATTGGTTTTGTAAATGGTGGACTTCATAAGGTCCTTCAATAAAAATCCTTCCAGAGCAACACAAGCAATTATATTCCAAATGGTTAGACATATCCCCTAAGCTTATAAGCATGGAGAGAGATAATATCTTCTTCAAAGGAACGTCTGTAATGTACTTTTTCATAGAATTTTCAATTCCATGGATTATGAAATGGAATGTAGAAGTTAATAATACTTCTGAGGGATTCCCATGTTTACAACGAACTTTTTATACTAAGTTCTGGAGCAAGTTAATAAACAAAGATCTAGAAGGCAAGGTCCATGGCCAGGAAATTCTAGATTTAATAAATGATTCAATTAATAAATACCATGACCAGGAGATATCTAAACCACAAAAAGATGTTCTTAGTCCATTTAAACAAATTGCACGGAAACTTCACATGAAGAAGGGAATAATATCTAGGTCAGAGGCTATCGCCTTATACATGGAAGAAGTCAAGAAAGACTTAATAAAAAATCTTGATATAGATATAGGAGATGATATTTCCATGACATCAGGAAGTCACACCAATCAAGATGATGAGGCACGTATGGCGGGAGAAGCCCAGAGTGATCATAGCACTGAAGAAATTGATATTGATGCTCTTTTCAAAATATTCCAAGAGCAAGTGGAGGAATCCTCCGACAAAGCCACCTGCAAAGGCAAAGGGAAAACGTGAACGAAGGCCCCACATAATTAAATAATAGGGGTAATACGACAGAAGACTTTAATAAAGAAGAAAGCATCTTTAATAAAGATAAAGTGAACGCCAAAAGTCATGTCGGCCACATGGTGTAGTGGAGAAGGCCACATTTGTTTGTCGACTTTATCTCTTTGTTATTGGCCATTGTAAAGATTGTGGGTCATCATTTCTATTAGTTCTGAGTTTCCAACCTCTATATAAGAGGATGTAAGTTTTAGTTAAGAGGCAGGTTTTAGAACCTCCTCCGCTCTCTCTCTCTTTGTAATATTTTGTAAGTTTCTCGAAGTTTGAATAAAAGCTTTCAGTTTGGTTTGTTCATCAGTGGGTTTGGAGCTCGTCTCCAGGTATTATTTCTCTTATATTTTGTATTCCTTTATGCATTTAGCCTAAATGATAGGCTAAGCTACTTGTGTTGAACTGTATCATACTAAGTTACTATAAGTAGATGGCGTTTGTGTCTATTATGAAGACGATTTGAATAGTTAGGACTGAGGTCAGATGTAGGTCACCCAGGCAGGTTATTAGAAGGCTGTCAAAGAGATCCGTTGGATTACCCATTGGATTACCCCGTGGATGAGGGCGGACCCAGATAATAGAAGCTTTTAATAATAATAATAATAATATCTATGAATTATTTATGTAATTTTATATTTCAATACAATATTCAATATTTCGATATTTTACTTATAAATACCAAATACCATATTGAACATCAAAAAATTTAAAAATGTATATCATATACTATATTAGATACCAAAAAATTTAAAATATATACTCTTTCTGTTTCAATTTGTTTGACTTACTTTCCGTTTTAGTCCATTTAAAAAAAGAATGGATCTTTCATTTTTAGCAATTTTTTAATTCTAACTTTTCGCATAACATGTCTAAGACCACAAGATTAAAAGATATTTTAGTACATTTGACAGACCTGTAATTTATACCATAAGATTTAAAAAAAATCGTTACTTTCTTAAATTTCGTATCAAGTCGAAACATGCACTCAATTCGAAACAGAAGGAATATCATAATTTATATCAATTACCATAGATGTTAAATCATGATACAAAATTTTTGATTTGGTATGCTAATTCATATCCTTACCCCTAAAGGTTCGTTTAGTACAAAGGATAAAGATTAATTAATTGAAATAAGTATATTTCATGTTTGGTAAAATAAACTTAATTACCTCGAGATTATAATATTAATTTTATTTTACATTAAAAATAAAACAATAATCTTGTAATAATATATTTCAAAAAAATTAATTTCGAGACAACTTATTAACCGACCAAAGGAGACTGAGGACCCATTTGGTAGGAGGTATTAATCAAAATAGTCCATGGATTAAAATTTAGTCCAACAAAAACATTGTTTGGTTACTTTATTTAACCTAATACATGGATTAGTTATACCTCATACAAGGTCTTATTTTATCCCTAGAAAAGGAAGGGATAACTAATCCAAGGTTTAACAATCCTTGGATAAGACCCCTAAATGACTAAACTATCCTCAAATATTTTTTCCTAG
>NW_006238957.1:51018-60044 GCF_000226075.1 Solanum tuberosum
AGGGATAACTAATCCAAGGTTTAACAATCCTTGGATAAGACCCCTAAATGACTAAACTATCTCCAAATCTTTTTTCCTAATTATTTTTTTGTAATTTAATGCTCTTTTTTATTTATATGAGAATATTTATAAATATTCTTTTAAATTCTCCAATTCGTTCCATGTAATTTGATGATTTCACAAATTAATATTTTTTTTCTCCATGTTTGATTTGTTATATTGAGTTTATTTTTTCGGTTTTTAAAAAAAATATAGTTTATCGATTGACTATTTGAACTATTTTTTTTAAAAAAAAGCTTTGTGTATTTGAACAATTTAAGTAGCCTTAAATATATGTTAAGTTTAAGGTTAATATACTGTGTTATCAAGGATCTCTATGGTGGCATATCACACCTCAAAATTTAATAATAATTTTTTAAAATATATTTTAGTATTTAATTTGACATATTAAATGAAATATAAAACCTCATAATAATTCAAGGGTATAATAGGAAAGAAACTTTTTCTAGAATTTTAAACCAAACATAAGATTAAATGGGAAACATGAACCAAACACTTGATAAAAACTAATCCCTGCATTACTAAACCCTACATTACTAATCCCTACATTACTAATCCATGCATTAGTAATCCCTGCATTATGCATCTTTGTACCAAACGACCCCTGAGTATATTGGGACTTTGAATTAAGTGTGACAAGAAGGTGTCAAAATAAAATGGCGGTGACATAAGTCTTAATTATTGAGAGGTGACACTTATGTAATTATGGATTAAGGATTAAGGATTATGGGAGTTGCCCTCAACTTTTAAAATTGACAGTTTGGTCCATTGTATTAAATGAGGAGTAAAAGGGTAAATGACTAAAACTTAATTTAACCAATTTTGGTGGGAACTAAAACTGGAGGGAAGTCAGCGAACTGAACCAAAACGGTAAATAAAAACTTTTTTCTCCCGCCTCCCACCGGATTCCTCCTCCTCCTCTTCTTCTTCCTCCTCTTCCTCTTCCTCTTCCTCTTCTTCTCTTCCTCCTCTTCCTCCTCCTCCTCCTCCTCCTCTTCTTCGTCTTCTTCTTCTTCTTGAATCAAATTTAGCTAATCGGTTGACCAGATTTCCTTCTGTATCAATTGTAATTACTTCATAAGTGATTGTGTTCACACACCATTGTTTGGTAAGTTTGATTAATAGTTTTTTTTTTGAATCATTCATCATTTGGGTATAAACTTGCAATTTTTTCAATAATTTGCATTCGCGTTTCCAACAGAAGGTTATATATGTTGCAACAGTTGACTATTGGAACAAATGATAGTCTTATATTGCAACAGAAAGGTTATTTCAATCGCAACAAAAGAGTCATATGTTGCAACATATGATTTATGTGTTGCAACATAATAGTTATATATAGCAACATATGACTTACATGTCGCAACAAAATAGCTATGTGGAAACATGTGATTTATTTGTCACAATAAAATAGTTATATGTAGCAATATATGACTTACATGTCGCAACAGAATAGTCATATGTTGCAACATATAACTTATATATTTTGTTACAACATGTGATTTATGTATCGCAACAGAATAGTTATATGTAGCAACATATGACTATATGTCGCAACAGAATGGTCATATGTTGGAACATATCACTTTTATGTTCCAACAGAATAGTCATATGTGGCAACATATCACTTTTATGTTCCAACAGAATAGTCATATGTGGCAACATATAACATACATATGTATTAGTACTAATTGTTTTTTGAATTAACTTCTTCATTAGTACTAATTGTTTTTTGAATTAATTTCTTCAGGTATAATAAATGGAGGGATTATTTGTAGGGATTTATTGTTGTCGTGAATGGATCGAGAAGAAAAATTGATATATTTGGAATTGGAAGGATAGTAAGAAAGGGTCGGTAGGGATGACTGACGAAAGAAGTATTTTGTATGATGATTTTGTGAAGCCTTATACAGAAAAGGCGTGGTAATTTTTAATATTTTTCGTATGTATTCACGTTTTTATCAATGTGTTTTGCCTTTTAAATGTGTTATTTCTTCTGTAGTTTGATTTTTTCAACCATAACGATCCAAATGCATTGAGAATGATTAATCAAGCAGCAGACGGAGGCCACATTGGTGCATCATATGTACTTGCCATAATTTCAATCTTCAAGAGCGATGAATCCATGAGAGAAGGCCTAATGTTCATTGTCAACATGAAAAAAATGGAGCATATGTGTGTTCTATTAGATAATATGTTGAATTTTGCAACAGAAATTGCAATAGATACGTCATATGTGGGAACATATGTATATCCTAATATGTGGCTTTTGGTATTAATTCAATTAAATTGTGACCTAATACAACATTTAACACTAATATATAGTCCTACAACATGTCTAAGTACAAAATTATGATCTAATATAACAACCTTTATCAATTATTTCAATTATTTTTACAAATACTATCATACCACTAGTTCATCATACAATGACTAAGTAATTCCATATGATAGTTATATAACACCCTTGTAAATAGTTGTTCGAAGTGTTATAACATCTTTTTATTGCATAATTATGCTCCAAAGTACTAAAATTTTGTCCAATTTGACATTTTTCATTGCTAAATTACTTAATTTATCGATTAATCCATCTATCAAATGTCATATGTGGCAACATATGTACGTTCTATTGGATAATATGTTGAATTTTGCAACAGAAATTACAACAGATACGTCATATATGACAACATATGTATATCCTAAAATGTGGTTTTTGGTATTAATTCAATTAAATTGTGACCTAATACAACATTTAACACTAATATATAGTCCTACAACATGTCTAAGTACAAAATTTATGGTCTAATACAACAACCTTCATCAATTCTATCAATTTATTTTTTACAAATACTATCATACCACTAGTTCATCATACAATGACCAAGTAATTTCATATGATAGTTATATAATACCCTTGTAAATCGTTGTTCGAAGTGATATAGCATCTTTTTATTGCGTAATTATGATCCAAAGTACTAAAATATGATTCAATTTGACATTTTTCATTGCTAAATTGCTTAATTTATCGATTAACTCATCCATCAAATGCCATATATGGCAACATATGTACATTCTTTTGGATAAAACACGTAAGTACTTTATAAAAGTCATAGGCCCAACCTCTAATACTGGCCCAATTGGCCTATTATTTCATTTCTTGAAGGGATATATATAAATTAGGATTTTCATTTTCTTCCTCGCCGCTTCGATTTCTCTCTCTTCGCATGGATCTCGGATCTCTGGAGTGCATGGGATAGGCAAAATGGTCTGGTGGACCCTTATACTTGTATCCGTTTGTATTCTGAACCCTTCTACTTACCCCTTTGTCATTTGGACCCTTAAACTCAATAAAACACAATTTAACAAATCCCTTTGACCATTGACCAAGTTTATGTGTCTTTAAGATGACTGAGTTGGCGAAAGTGTGTGACTTCACGCACCTTAAGGCGAGTGAATAATTTTTTAGGTTAATTTTTTATTTTTTTTTAACTCAAATGGCCATATGGCCTATTATATTAAAAATCAAAATAAATATAGCAGGTCTAAAAATGACCCAGCTGGAAAGAAAACAAAGAGTCAACACGAAAAACATAAAACAAAACAATAGAAATAATCTAAAAAAAAAGAAAGAAAAAGAAAGTGAAATTAACATTTGAGCACATAAACACAGAAGTTTCTTCAACATCTTGCCATGGCCGACCATTAAAGAAATATTTTTAAAAAAAAATAATTAATTAAAAAATCATTTCTTCTTCCCCAAAGTTTAATTGCTTTCAAACTCTAGCAACTTCACTGAACTTTGTAAGTAGATCTTCGAAACAACGAAAGGGAATGCTTAACATGCCGATCTCAAATTTCAATACCTACATTAACACTAGCTCAACTTTCAGAAAATTCTTCGTTGTAAAATGCTGCTCTTTAATGGTGTTGTCAGCCAGAGACTTGAAGGATTTGACACTTAGAGAAGGAGAATCGTGTATTTTGCTTGAGATCCATATTGCAACAAGTGCAAATAGCTGCAAATTGCTTTTTCTCAGAGGCCGTAAGAGCCAGCTCTTAGCATCCTTAGTTCCTTCTCCGGTAAGAGATGGGCAGAATCGATCGGCGAAAAGAGACAACGTTGAGTATTTGACGATAGGAGAAACTTGAAGATCCTGAGCTAATTGAATGAGGGATTCTATAAGTCGAGCTCGCAAACAAGAGCAAACCTCCTTCTTCATTCTTGATCCCTCTCTCTACATAGAACCTGTTGGCCGAAATGCTTAAGAGAACCAAATGTTGAAGAAATTCACTGCAACCAAATTTATTTGTCCAGGTGACGGTAGAACCCAATGCAAATAAAATCAGCAGAAGAACAATCGATCGGTTTGGAATCATAAAGGAAATGAGTATGATTATCAAATTTGTATAACAGACTTTTCTAACTGCTAGTGGAGAGGAGAACATGGTGGGTGAGGGTGCGGTCATGGCGATGAAGAGGTTTTTCAGCCAGATCTGGTGGTGCGGTGACTTAGGTTGTTGTTTTTGTGGAGGTTGGAGGAGGAAAGAAAAATGGCAATGGTGTGCGGCGGAGATGAAGATGGGTGATGGAGAAAGTATATGTGATTTCGCCGGCAAAAATGGCGAGGACGATGGAAATGGCTTTCTCTGGTTGATTTTGGCCGTGAAACAGTGAAAATTGGGAGAATTGGATGTATGGAATTTCACTTTTTAAAAATGCAAAAAATAAATTAAAATGTTATTATTTTACATTTTATTAAATAATTTTAAAAAATAGTTATGAAATAATTATGATGTGTCATTAATATATTTGACGTGGATATGACATGTCGATTATATAAAAGAGAGTGAGCTACACACATGGTTGAAAGGACTTAAAAGTCTCATTTTAATTGAATTTAAGAGTCCAGATGACAAAAGGGTAAGTAAAAGGATTCAGAATACAAACTGATACAAGTATAAGAGTCCACCAGACCATTTCGCCCATGGGATATAATGATGTTATTTATTTCATCAGTCTTTTCTGTTCTTTGTTTTTTAACGAGCAACTAATTGATTTGGGTTTGGTTAAACCAAATCAATAAATAAACATAGTTTTGTCCTTTAGTTCCAACATTTTTACTTGTTCTTAACATAACATAACACCCATGTGTTGCTACATATGAGTCAAATGTTGCAACTTTGAAGCATATGTTGCTACAGATGACTCATTTGTTGCTACAGATGCCTCAAATGTTGCAACATATCACCCTTATGAAGCAACATTTGACCATATGAGGCATATGTTGCTACAAATGACCCAAACACTACATATAAGTCAAATGTGGCAACATTTGAGACATATGTTGCTATAGGTGACCCAT
The DNA here is from genome assembly GCF_000226075.1 of Solanum tuberosum. Lineage (NCBI taxonomy): Eukaryota > Viridiplantae > Streptophyta > Magnoliopsida > Solanales > Solanaceae > Solanum > Solanum tuberosum. The sequence continues at coordinate 56,442 of NW_006238957.1, forward strand.
GTATTGCTACATATGAGTCAAATGTTGTAACATTGAGGCATATGTTGCTACAGATGACCCATGTGCTATATATGAGTCAAATGTGGCAACATTTGAAGCATTTGTTGCTACAGATGACCCATGTGTTGCTATATATGAGTCAAATGTTGCAACATTTGAGGCATATGTTACTTCGGATGACCCATCTGTTGCTACATATGAGTCAAATGTTGCAATATTTGAGGCAAATGTTGCTACATATGACTCATTTGTTGCTACAGATAACTCATTTGCTACTACAAATCACCCTTATGTAGCAGCATTTGACCATGTAGTGGATAGATAGAGTTAAAAGGGAATTGGTTGAAGCAACATAACATATGACATCACAGATAAAATAAAACATTGTCATTAATTACAAATACATTGTCAAGGCTCCAAGTTCTTATCTACTATCCCAACAATTCAATTTCATTGCAATCAACCAACTATATTGTCACACAACAAGGTGTTGGGAAGTTGAATTGGTGTGTTGGTAATCAAATGCTCGATAAATACAAGCTAATATGACCCGCATACGGCACTGGTGAAATTTTTTACCATGGTTTTCAATCGACCTTCAAATTCCCATGGTTCATTGAGGAATTTATCTAACAAATGCTTCATTATTCCACTTTGCCTCAACAAGATTGACAGCAAGTCGAACACAGGTTGTAGAATGTCAAAAATGCATCATGTTCCGTACACGTCAGGTTGCAGTCATAAATATTCATGCGACTCTCGTGCAAGAGGATCTCAAGAGTCACAAAATGAGTATTGTTCATGTTTATGACTGCTAGAATTCTTTTTGCACCAATCTAATCGATGCCTCCATGATATGGTATAATTCTCCTGACGTAGTTAATCATATTGTCATTCCATACAAACTCATTAAGTAACTGTGTAAAGCTTTTGCCACCAACTCTTGTTGCTTCCTCGCTGATATTGTCATACCTTTGTTCGAAGTTGGTATAGAAGTTGAGATCCATGATTCTATCCGTGGAATCATAGTGCTCAGGGTATCTCAACTGCCTCTCCCACATGAGGCTGAGAATTTCATCAATATACTGAAATAACAATTAATATTAAAGAGCAAAGAAGAGTAATGATTGAAAAGATAAAACAAACAAACATTATAAATTAAAGGTTAGTAGAGAAAAACTACCCAGTCTTCCCACCAAACAGTCGTACTACCTTTTTTAATCTTTTTTGAATTTCGACAGTATAATGTTGCAGCATATGATAATTCAAAAATTATCATATGTTGCCACATATCTCCTTTCTGTCGGGGCACATGCAGATAATTCTGTGATTTTTTTTACAACAAAGGTTATATATGTTGCCACATATGACCTTCCTGTTGGAGAACATGCAGATAATTATGTGATTTTTTTTACAACAAAGACTGTATATGTTTTAACAAAATAAAAATAATAATAATCATTAATATTATCAGCAAAAATAACACTTCACCGATTGTTTTTTTACAACTTATCAAGAAAAAAGGTCAATGGTATACATAACCATCAAAACTAAATCTAATCAATGGTAGTAACCATAACATTTTCATCTGGACACGAATAATAAAATATTCATATTGTTGCTCACATCCTTCGCATCGACAAGAAGAGCATTTGATGTTAGATAAGGAAGCAACACTAGCAAAAGATTGAGTTGTTGTCACAGATGAAGCTCCCGCTCCCTGTGACATTTTATCTACAAGGTAAATAAAAAAAGTTTGAGAGTTTACAACTAATTATAAAATAATAAGGGTAGCAATTTATACTTGTGTTGACAGAGATGAACATTTTGTTGCCACATTTGCACCTTTTGTTGACACAGATGATCATTATGTTGCTCTAACACATAGGTGACATGTTCCAACATATGATAACTATGTTGGAATATGTACCAACATATCACCAATATGTTGCAACATACTACCCAAGATGAACAAAATGTAGGACAACTGAACAAAACTGAATTTCTACAATCATATGAACAAAATGGTCACAAAAAGAAGAACAAAAGCAACAAAAATGATTCTTCACATATACATTTCCTAAAAATTAGGGCTTTTTTGGGTTTGTCGATTTTCTTTCAAAAACAAAAATAATTGGTACCATTACACCATTATTCAATTTTCACATCTATAGAACAATTTCTTGTTCATTAACCCAAGAAAAGAACTTAGTATCAAGAGTGTGTTGTTCGAAATTGTAAAATCTTTTAAGAAAATGACTTACCCGTTTTAAGTCGAACACGACCTTCACTTCAGAAAGAGAGAGGGAGTGATGGTAAGAGATGAGGAGGAAGATAATGGGGGAGAATGATCGAATTTTCTAAGGAAGAAGAAGAAGAGAAGAACGTTGGAGGGAAGAAGAAAGAAAATTTTATTTTCTTTTAATATTTCTTTTTAAATAGAAAGTTTAAAATATAGTGGTTTTTTGAATTTTATAAAAGATTAGAAAGTTTTGAAAATGTTAATTTGGTCCTAAATTAACTTAATTACTTTTTTTAATGAATTTGACCATTTCTTGATCAAATGTCACCAAAAACCAAAACAAAACTTTATTGACACCTTTCATTTAATTTTCTTGAATATATTAGTAGTCTTTCTTTTAGTATAGCATCCCGTCTTCCGCGCCACAAACTGGCATGTCTTCTTCAGTTCTCTTTCACACACACAAAATAGAGACAGAACGGTTTGGATTTGACCCAATAAATTAAATGCTACCATTGAAAAATCTGGTAAACTTTTTTTTATTGTCCTGTGTCAAGAACTGGAATTTAATTTTTCTGCAATAATGTAAGTAGTGATTATCAGAATCTGCAAAATACAATTGAACTAGGTAAAAGACAATTTTTCCAGCTGTAGTCTTCATTTTATGTTTGCTCATTTTTATAAGTAGAGAGATTCTTGAAACATACTTCTCTCTTTCTGCAAATTGCTGTAAAAAAGAGACTACAAAAAGGTCTGAGTTTGTTACTTTTTTTTTAATTGATTTTTTTTGTTGGATTCTGATAATGAGAACTTTTTTATTGTCATTTTTTAGCAGAAGGGTCTTGATCTGTGTGTGGAGGGGTGAAATCTTGATTTTTTTTGTGGGTTTTATCTGTGAATGAAATCTTGTGTACAAAGATGGACCAAACAATTGAAAGGTCTTCAAATGCACATAGGGGTTTTCGAGTTCAGCCTCCACTGGTGAGTGTTCTATCTTCATTTTTATTTTTTTGTTGATTTCTGATTAATTCCTTTGTTTCAATACCCTTATGAAAATTTCTGGTAAAGGAGCAACTTTTGGTGCTTGGGTTGTTTTGAATTTATTCTTTTGGGGTTTGGATTAGCATAATATTCCTGCTGAATCGGCAGCATTTCTCCTTAGAATTCAGCTAACATCCTTCTTCAACGTCTTTTGGGAAGAGGGGTTGTTCAAATGATAAACACCCTCCACTTTGAACCCTAAGTTGTGGGCTCTAGTAACCAAGGGAACAAAAACGAGGGAGTTTCTAGGGAGGGGTAAAAAAGATTAAAAAAAGAAAAAAAAAAGGGTGTGTGTGGGTGGAGGGGGGGGGGGGGGGAAT
>NW_006238957.1:60331-95489 GCF_000226075.1 Solanum tuberosum
GGGGGGGGGGGGGGGGGGGGGGGGGGGGGGGAGGAATGAAAATGTGACTTCTGGGTTTATGTTTTCCTGAATTTGAAATAAAATTGAGAAATTTGTTCTTCACTTTATGCAGTTTTCTGTTACTCATATCTGCTAGTCATACTGCCTTGTTTTGATAAGTTTTCATTGGATATGATGAGGATGGTTTCCAGAATATTTGTTTTTGGATAATGGGAGGCGTCTGGGGTAGTTTGCATAAGACCTAGACTATTCAATGACTACTTGCTAATCTGTCCATGATACCTAGGCAACAACATACCCAGTGGGGTCTAGGGAGGTTAGAGTATACACAGGCCTTACCTTTACTTTACGGTCTATCTCGAAGAGGTAGAGAATCTGTTTTGGAGGACCCTCAGCTCAAATACAACAAATTAAAGTAGGAAATAATTACCTACCGTTTTCGGTGGACCCTCAGTCATTGATCCTCCTAACCTCCACCACTTGCTCCCTCAGGTCCCTATCTACTAAAATACCTACTACATCCTATCCATCGAGCCACCTAAGTACATAGGCAAACGGAAGGAAATAATTACCAAGTTTTTTTGCCTCAACTAGGAGTTTGAACTCTAATATCCCATGATCATCATCCTCTTCATTAACTGCTAAGTCATACACTTGGGCGTAACCCAATCCAAAAGCTAGCTCATGGGGGAAAATGCCCAAGATAATATAAAGAGACCAATTACCCCATCCACAACCATGTGGAACTCTAACACTTGCTTCATAAATCAAACCTCTTTCAACTGACTGACTTTGAGTATGGAGAATCTAAATGTGAATGGTACGTATATGAGTGTGATATAATATTTTAATCTAGTTCGATTCATATGTCTACATATTGGAAATTTGTACATAGGCTTCATAAACTGCTGTAAATTAAGCCTCTAGATGCATTGTACTTTGTGATTCGTCATAATATGTTAAAGTAGCTCATCTTTCTTGATGGACTGAGGATGGTGTAACTAGTAGAAATAGCAGCATACTTTATGTGTGCATAAAGTTGCAGAAGACTATGTATTCACGTATATATGGATGTAAAAAGTATTATGATTTTTGCAGAATGATCGAGGATAAGTACCATTCTGAGAACTCCTTAGTGAATGAGGTAGTAACTCTTTTATCTGAAATAGCTGCAAAAAGTGGTGGTTAAATGAGGGAAACTTAAGACGATGAAACATATAAGATTGATATTTGCTAGGGGGAATGGGGAAAATCAAAGGTGAAAGCAATAAAATCAACATTAGGAAGTGAAGAAAAAGGAAAGAGTGTTCAGTACCAACAAGGTACATCAGTAATACTGCTCCTCTCTATCCTTGCCTTGGTGGACAGAGTTACCTGGCACCTGCTGCTGGTGGGAGGTGACAGGTATCCCATGGAATTAGTCGAGCTGCGCCCAAGTTGGCCCGGACACCACGGTCATAAAAAAAAATAAAAAAATACTGGTCCTCTCCATTCTGAGAACTTCAGCTGCTATATCTAGCAACTTTGTGGAGGTGCCTTTCTGTTAGGTCCTATCTCTTTATTCATGCTGGTACAATGATGACGACACCCTACACACAAGTGAAGCTATGCTAGAGGAACAAATATGGATTTATAAAGGGTAACAGAACACCCTACTGGTCAAGAGACATCAATGTAATTACCTTTTACCAGGACATAATTTGTCATCAAACAAGCTAAATTTAATGTGGTTAGCATGTGAGCTGACTTTTGGCATTTAGCTTTTCCAGAATTGGAGGATGCAAAGAAGCAAATCATGGATTGGCTACCTAGCTCTAGTATGCATTAAAGGTTTTAAAAGTCATATGGTTAAGGTTAACATTGGGTACGTATTGTCTTATAGCAATAGATTATGTTGGGGGTGCTAATTATCTGAAAAATCAATAGCAGTAGATTGTTTTGGTGAAGGCTCCAAAAAGTATGATTTTTTAAGTGGTACCGCATTGAGTAATAAGGGCCACTTGACTTTATTTTTTCTTTCTGTTAATGAAAGTTGTTGGCAGGGAGACCCTTTAGTTATATATGTGGAAAACCATCATTTACATGCATTATTCATCGGAGAGAGTACTTTGCTAGTATAAGCATGTGGGGCAGTCTTCTGCGCTATTGATCGATTTGTCGAGTAATGATTAATAACACTGACCTCCAAACCCCACCAAAAGAAGAAGAAGAAGAAAGAAACAGTGAAAGAACAGAAATAGACAAAAAAAAAAGGTTTTGGTATTATCTGGCAAGGCTTAATTGAAAAGCTTTTAGCTAGTAAAATTATGATCTTCTGTTTTTAAACTTGCGTATATACCTTGCTCAGGCTTTTTGAGTTCTCAAAAATCAGATTGAAATATATATCCTAAACTTTTCTTTCTCGATTTGTGTTAATAGCTAAGAACAATATTTTGCTTTCTTATTGTTTTGGTTTTATTGTAGAAAAAACATTCCTCGCATGCTACATTTTCTGGTTGTTAGAGAAATTATATATACCTGCATTTCCTTAATTTTGCAGGTTGATTCTGTATCATGCTATTGCAATGTTGATTCGGGCTTAAAGACAGTTGCTGGGGCAAGAAAATTTGTCCCAGGTTCAAAACTTTGTATCCAGTCAGACATCAGTTCTCATGCACACAAAAGTAAAAACTCTCGAAGGGAGAGGTCAAGAGTGCAGCCACCTCTTCTGCCTAGCCTACCTGATGATCTTGCAATTGCTTGTCTAGTACGTGTTCCTCGTGTTGAACTTAGCAAGCTCCGTCTAGTTTGCAAAAGATGGTATAGGCTTCTTGCTGGTAACTTCTTTTACTCTCAAAGGAAGAGTCTTGGAATGGCTGAAGAGTGGGTATATGTGGTTAAAAGAGATCGTGATGGACGGATTTCATGGCATGCATTTGACCCAACTTACCAACTTTGGCAGCCACTTCCACCTGTTCCAGGGGATTATAGTGAAGCCCTTGGATTTGGTTGTGCTGTTCTTAGTGGTTGCCATCTTTATTTGTTTGGAGGGAAAGATCCAATCAAGGGGTCTATGCGAAGGGTAATCTTTTACAATGCTCGAACAAATAGATGGCACAGGGCACCAGACATGCTCCGCAAACGCCATTTCTTTGGCTCTTGTGTAATTAATAATTGTCTTTATGTTGCTGGTGGAGAATGTGAAGGAATACAGAGGACTCTTCGTTCAGCTGAAGTTTATGACCCAAACAGGAAGCGCTGGAGTTTTATTGCTGATATGAGCACAGCTATGGTGCCTTTTATTGGGGTAGTGTATGATGGGAAGTGGTTTATAAAAGGTTTGGGATCCCACAGAGAAGTTCTCAGTGAAGCTTATAACCCTGATACAAATGCATGGAGCCCAGTTAACAACAGGATGGTTGCTGGTTGGCGCAACCCAAGCATCTCCATGAATGGTCGTCTATATGCTTTGGATTGTCGTGATGGGTGCAAACTTAGAGTATATGATGAATCTACTCAGTCATGGATCAGATTTATTGATAGCAAGCTCCACCTTGGAAGTTCTCGTGCTTTGGAAGCTGCTGCTCTGGTTCCCCTTAATGGTAAACTTTGTATAATTCGTAACAACATGAGCATCAGCATCATTGATGTGTTGAGTCCTGATAAGCGTGTGGAAACTAACCCTCATCTTTGGGAAAACATTGCTGGTAAAGGTCACTTCAGAACTATGTTCACAAATTTATGGTCAAGTATTGCAGGACGAGCAGGTTTGAAGAGTCATATTGTGCACTGTCAGGTTTTACAAGTTTGAGCATTGGAAGTCTTAGCCACTCTTGATGAGAACTGAGAGCTGCTTCTACTTTCTGTTTCAAGAACAAAATTTTCTGGAGTTGCAGTTCCGAATCATCAGCATGCTCCTGCTTTGGTTATGAATCAAATAATTCCATCGTACTTTTAGACTTCCAAATGACTTTCGGCAGCCTCAGCAGTTATTTCTTGCCTTGAAGTGTATGTAGATGGATGTCTCCTGGAATTGTTTGGATTTGTCTCGAAGAGAAGATGTTGAGGTTATTCATTAATAGCTCATGCATGAATTTCTATGGTAATTTCATACTTTACAATTCATGGATTGGCAGAAAATTGTTCAAATCCAGAGCTACCTTGCTGATGATTTTGGCAGTAAAATTGGGGGCTATTTATAACATTCACAAAGAGATCAGATAGATATATGTTTGTACATTCTTTTGGCCTTTAGTCTTGTACCAGTAGCTTCTAGTCTTAGATACTCTTATGTGCATATAATGACATGGAGATATAGCTGGAATCTTCATTTCCTACCTTCTCCCCCCATGCTTGATTTCAAGATTTGTGTTTTATAAGATGGGGTTAAGTTGCATTGAATTATCAAAATGTGGTTACGCGCTCATTGACAACTTAAGTCTTGACAGACAAAGTTATCTGATCTATGTTGATGGGAGGTAGTAAGTACCTAGTGGACAATCAAGGTGCTTACAACTTGACTCAGACACCACCATTATTAGGAGTTATGTGGCGTCTCAATATTGATGCCCTGTTGTATTTGCATATCAATACAACCGTTGGTAGAATAATTATCATGTGTTTGCATTGCAATTCAAAGAATTTTCTTCCAGAATTATGTATAAGACATCTTTGTAATAGATCTTCCAAATATGACATTTTGGAAATCTATTGCCAGTGTTATATTGGCTACTTTATTCCTTGAATTTATCACCAATATGATTGAAGAAAATACTAAATATACCATTGACTGATGGAAGTAACATATAGATGGAAAAAGGAAAGCTACACGATTTCATATTATATTGATAACTTATCTTTCTATATTGGTTTAGCAGGCATTAACAATGAGGACGAAACAACCGAAACATCAACAACTAACTAAACTCTTGGCCTAACATAAACAATTGATTAAAAATAGTCTAATTAGAAAGCATCTATTAACTAGTGGCTTTTAGCATAAGTGGAAGAGCAAGATTTGCTTATTTTCAGTGCAAGAAACCAGCAAAAACAGTGTGGGTTAACTTAAAAGCCTTGTCAGATCATTTTAAAGTATGTTCAACAAAATGGTCATATGTATATGTAATGTATCGATATTGTATAAATAATGTTTACTCATGCATAGATGATGTATAACTATATATAAGAGATGTATATCCATCTATAACATTGTTTATACAATAAAGTATACATTGCAGATCGATTTTTTTTAATCTCAACCAACTCAAATCTCCTCTAAACAATCTCAAAATTTAGATATGAGATTCATGTTTCGATTCTTTTGATATATCATACAAAATGATTCATGTTAATGGCAGGATGATTTTAAATTTGAACTTTGAACATGGAAGAAAAACGAGGAGGAAGAATAAAACAACGAAGAAATAAGGAAGAAGAAGGAGGAGGAAAACAACAAAGAAAGAGGAAGAAGGAAGGAAGGAAGAAGAAAAAGAAGTCATTAATGGCTGGAAGAAGAAGATCAAAGAAGACGAAGAAGAAAGTGTGATTTGTACTTATGCTTGCAATTGAAAAGTTTCGAATGAATATTTTTAGTAAGGCCTAATCCATCGGTGTCTTCTTAAAGTTGACACTGATTTTCACTTAAACACTCCAATTAGATTATGTTCATTTTAGACACCTCATGTCATGTCGCACGAAAAATTGTATGGTGCAACCAACAATAGTTGCATGAGGGCATCATTTTATTTTTTGCAAGTGTACTTGTGGGTCCCTTTCCTAATTATCACACTTTCTCTTTCACACTTTCAATTTCTCAAATTTTGGTCATTTCTTCTTTTGTATTTTTTCTTTGCAAAACCTCTTTTTATTTTATATGTGCAACTTTTTTTACCAACGTTTCTATAGCTTCTTCTTTTTTTGTAGTCTTACGATCTCTCAATGCAAAAAATGTATTGATATTATTATTATTTTGTGCTTTCACAAATTCACTTGGTTGACTCTTTTTTCTATTAATTTTTGTATCCCCTCCAAAAAAAATGGATCTATAAAAATTTCATTTGAACACTTAACATAAAAAAAAAAAATCAAAAGAAAATCTTAAGCAAGAAACACAAAATTAATATTAGCAATAATTATTTGATAGATGCTAAGCAAGTAGAGAATTTAACAAATATGAAAAAAAGAAAAAGAAGATAATTGAGTGCTTAATATCATTACTATGTTATTATAAATATTAAGTATTCAAATGCATTAAGTGGTTACAAAATAAACAAAAATATATTTAACAATTAAGAATTGCGTGATTGAGATTGAAGCCCCAAAAAATAAATTAATGACCAATTAAAATTAAATTGTGTATTTAAGTATAATAAATAAGGTCAGTTGAATTTTAGTAGCTCAATTGATTGATTATATGATTTTTTACTTTGTTGGTGAGAGTTCGATTATAATTTTTTTGATTTCGCTATCTTTAATTTCTTCAAACCAATCCAAAAAATTGAATTTAAAGTTTTCTAACACATTACTTTAATTTTTCATCTAATAATGATATAGAAATAAATTAGACATATTAGATACAACGGCAATTTCCATAGTTTGTTTATGATTTAAAAAAAATAAATATCCGGAGAGTTAATAAACAGTGAAAAAAGTAAAAAATGCCCTTGAACTATCTGAAAGGAACAAAAATTCCCTTTGTTTATAGTTTGGCTCAAAAATGCCTTTGTCGTCAATACTTTGGTTCAAAAATGTCCTTGCAGTCAATACTTTGGTCCAAAAATGCCCCTATAGTTACTAAATGGGTCAAAAATGCCCTTTTCCGAATAAGTATATTATTTTTTCTTTTTAAACACATTTTCTTCTTAATTTAATTATTATAAAAGAGCCATGTTCTTGTTAATTTCTTTCTTTTAACATCACTTTAAAAAATAAAAATGTAGGAAATATTTTTTTTTCTTAATCTCATCTTGTCAATTAAAATAGAATAATTTCATGTACCCTTTCAACAAATAATATATGTTATATATATAAGATCATAGTATATCCATCATCAATTTATATTTATATAACAATAAAATATAATTATAATAAAATAAGAAATTTTTTTATTTTTTTTCTGAATTGAAGTAAGATAAACATTTGCTTATTTAAAAAAATATAATTAGAAATAGAATGTGTTAAAAAGAAAATAAATAATATATTTATTTGAAAAAATGAGCATTTTTTACTCAAAATAACAATAAGGCCATTTTTGGACCAAAGTATTGACGAGAGGCATTTTTGGACCAAACTACAAACAGAGGGGATTTTTGTTCCTTTCATAATTTAAGGGCATTTTTTACCCTTTTCCAAAAAAAAATAAAATACAAGTGAAAAAGAAAAGGTTAAAAAAGAAATAGAAAAAGTAAGAAAGTGAAATAAATAAATTGTGGTCCCATGATACAAATGGTAGCCAAAGAGGCCCTCATACAACCGACAATACTTGTGTCTCATACAAAATAAAAATTTTCCATGTCCCACTGTGTCATTTTTGACACTTTTTGCTGACATGACATAGTGAGTGTGATACACTCCTTATCAGCGCGTGGAGAGCTTATTTAAACTATTTTTTTTTTATTCTCCCCAATTTTAACCACCATTTTCTAAAACTTATACTCCTTCCATGAAAAAATAGATCTAATGATGCTACAACACCAAGAGATTTCATGTTTAAACAATTTTTCTTATTTTGTTGTCATTCTTCCTTCTGAAAATGTTTTGAAAATAGTTGAAATGCAATTTTTTTAAAAGTTCTAGGAAATTCTTTTAATAGGAAACACTTTGTTTAGATTTGAAGAATTTAATTTTATTTGAAGTTTCAAGTAAGATGAATTAGTTTTTGCAAAGAGATTATGCTTTCGTCAAATAATCTTTTTCAAATAGTTAAATTACTATAAAAGTATTTTGGAGAAAGACAATTTAGATTGCGAAGAGGTTGGGGAGGGGGGTGGGGGTGGAGAAGATGATTTGAGTGTGGGAGGGGTAGGTGGTTTTGAACTGTGGAGAAGACAATCTAGCAGGGGAGGGGTTGAGGATCGGGGGTGGGGTGATGGAGAAGAGGACTATGCAAGTGGTTAATTTTTATAAAAATTATTTGGATAAAAGTTGCAACTTGTCATTTTAAGTCATTGGCATATTTTTCTACTCAAAATTCATTATTTAAAAATTATTTTCAATATATATGCCACGTGTCTTTATTTAATTCGTCATTTTGACACATCATTGGTGAGTGTGTTACACATACCTTGCACATTTGGCTGATTATAAAAAAAGTATCAAAATGACACACCGAAACATGACATGAGGTGTCTAAAATGAACAACACCTAGTTAAAGTGTCTAAGTGAAAGTTAATGCCAACTTTAGGGGACCACCGATAGGTTAGGCCTGTTAGTATAAAAAACTGTAATCGAGATATTTTTTTTAAAAAAAAAGTATGATTGAGCTGACATTTTACTTAATTATCCCTGGTATTTTTTGAAATAGTATATGTATATAAACACTATGACAACATCACTTAAAATTAATATAAAATGTTTAGCCAAATTCACTTACAATTCAGATTATAGGCTAGCACAATTTACATAAATTCTTCTTACATACCATCACTATTGTAAGATGTGTTTTGAGTTACAAAATAAAAATAAAGAAAAAAGTTATAAGTTCTTAAAAATGATGAATAATGATATTATTTGATTAATTTGTTAAAATTAAAAAAATAATGATAATTTTTTTATTTAATTTTTTTAGTTAAAAGGGATGGGCAAGCCCAGTTGATTTAGAAAGGATCAAAACTTACAACCAATACCAGGCCCAATAAGGAACCCGGTCCAACAACCAAATTAACACCTATTCTACTTTTAGGTTACAAAAAAAGAAACAAATTAGGAAAGGGAAACGGTAACGTGAAACGACTTAATTATCTTCTTGGACCACTTTAAATAATAATAACCAGCAAATATATATGTAAGGTATATATTTATAATATACATATTGTATACATAAATATATGTAAATATACATATTCTATACATAATCAGTGTTACATTTTACATATTTTGACTAGAGTTTCTTAGGAAAAACCTTATCATGACAACTAAAAAGGAACGGAGGGAGTGTTCTCTACAAAAAATCACAAGACATTTCGTATTGGATGGGAGAAGACAAGAAATAGTATGCTTACTATGTTTCTTTCTCTTTTAAGAAAAATAACTCCACTTTGAATTCATTGAAAATGTAGCACTACAACAACTCTGTTTCTCCCATGCAGTCACATTCTCTTTCATCTCAATAACACAAGTCTTTGAGTATATCCTTACAACCAGGTGGAGAATCATGCTCAAGCTCTAGTCTTTTAAATCATTTTTTGGATTGATTAGCAATACATTCCTGCCAAGTATTATACCATCTAGCATTGCAGCAGCAACATACACAGAAACAATAAAAGAAGAGACTAATTCCCTATGGTTATTACTCTCATCATCCTGATAAAAAATTGACATTCAACTCCACACTGGGTTTTATCCATTTCTTTCTTTGTCAAGTTTACTCTAAATCTTTTCATGGAAACTGGGGGAACAGGGCAGGAGGAGGGGGAGGAAGAGAAGCATACATCAAAGATAAGCTCGTTATACATGATATATCCGTGGAATCTTAATTTTCTTGATCATACATCTAATTCATGCAGCGTTAACAATCCTGACTTCAAAAGAAGTGAATAGATGATATCACCAGCTGCTCCAACTTTTGGCTTGAGATGCGTCTTAGGTCCCGGGCTACTTTGTAACAAGCAATTCCTATTATCGACAGGAGCCGGAAGCTGTAGAAATGAGAGACCAGTCAGTTTGAAATATCAAATCCTGACAAGAAGATAAAGTTCAGACCAGTATGATGGTGTTTTTCTACTTTTTTCCAACATACAGTGAAAAGAATTGCAAGAGTAAAATACCCAAGTTCTACATCTACTAAACAAAGTAGATACCAGTGTTGCCATGAAGGCTATTAGGGGTGTTCACGGTTTGGTTTGGGTCGGTTATTGATCAAAACGAAAACCAAACCAACTTAATCGGTTTCAAAATTATCAAAACCAAACCAAACTATATATAATATACATTTATCGGTTTTGGGTTGTTTTTCGATTTTTGGTTTGGTTTGGTTCGGTTCGGTTATTCGGTTATTAACCATACATAAAAAATAAAAGAAACAATTCATTCAAAACGTGAAAAAAGTGACAACAATCCATTCAAACAAAAAAATAGTTAGAATGACTGGCATTATAGAATTTTCGATCATTGAATTTACTGAATAAAACTTCAAAATTCACTATTTTGGCATAGAAGGAAGAGACAATGACATTTTCAGTCCCACAAAGAATTTTCATAGACACTCATATACATGAAACCAATAAGAAAAATGTTCTCACCTTGAACTATTTTTTCTTTCATAAGTAAATTATAAATAAATTTTGATGAAACATATATAAAATCTTTAAAATTGTTTATGAATATTAATATATTATGTATGCATAATAATAAAATTTATGTATATAACTTGTTGGTTCGGTTATTTCTTCGATTTTTTCGAACAAAACCATAACCAAACCAAATACTATTGGTTCTTAACAATCTAAAACCAACCCAAACCAAAACCCAAACCCAAATTAAATCGGTTTGGTTTGGTTTTTCGGTTTGAATCGGTTTTTATCCTAACCATGAACACCCCTAAAGGCTACATAGAGAAAGAGAAATGGAAACAAGAGTACCCATCGTTATAACATTCCAATCATCTTGTTATATGTTAAGGTGTTATCAAGTAACCACAGATAGACAATAACTACAAATAGTAAACTCAACCAAAATAATTACTGCATAATCAGTCAATCATATAAATTTAACAGTCGAAAACTTTTCTTGTTACAAGTCATAACACCTAGGAGCTTTCCTATATCACAATATGATTCTTTTGATTTGAAAGGTAAAACTTTTGAGAATATGGTTAAATAGGATAAGAAATCGCTACATGACCTTTGGAACCAAAAAAGGTGAGGGTTAGACATCTCATCAGGAAGTACGAATACAGTAAAGTTGATAAAGCTTTGAAAAGATAAGTCCCATCAAGTACCATGGGTATAACGTGTTTTCATCCTCCCCTCAAGAAGTACAATTGAAGTGGTATTTGAACTAGATGTAGGTTAAAACCAACAAGAGATTATGCTACAATCGCACTGAGGTCCTATCACCATTCATGGTTGAAAGTAGTACAATGTCAAAGAAAATTTACTTTCCTTCCTTGTCTACTTTCACTCAACACACTTTACGATGATCTCATTAGAAAAGAAAAATACCAACAGAGTTCTCTGGTAAAGGGTCAATATTATTGAGCACAAATCCAACAGTTCCACTAGCTTTTTGTGCCCTCCATAACCGTCTTCAACTGCTCCAGCTACTGAACTCTCTGTAAACTCTCTGTAGGGTTTGGTAATAAAATAAGAGATGATCAACAGATTACAGGGAGTTTGCATAGGTATGAAAAATTGCAGACAAGGGATGAAAAAGTGTGTGGAGGGAAGTAAAAGCTACAAAGTCTCCACAATTTTATTTATTTTGGTTGATCTAGTTTCTGAAGCTAAATTAGCTCATTTTGGACAACTTGAAGATTGTATGAGCTGAGCTTAACAATAGATAAATTAAACATCAAAATCAGCTGAAAACTTGGTTTAAAAAACCACAAGAATGCCATTAGCCAAGCTCTTTTCCTTTTATGATAAGCTTGCAACGTTTTTCTTTTTGGAACATACAAGCCAGGGTCTCCATTCCAAGTGTGGAGTGGAATTTCATCAATGGGTACCTTTCACCTATTGAGTCCCAAAGATAACCAAGCTTTTCAGATAATGAATTCTATAGAAGTCAGGGTTCTTATGAAAGCATAATTTTCACTATATTTTCCATTCTTCTTCTAGGATAGTTTGATTATGTGATTCCATCTATAAAATGACTACTTCTAACTAGTATTTCATGAACCCTCAAAACATAAATATTCTTCACGACTCAGAAACTAAGTTGTTTTAGATTGCATGTCACATATTATCAATCTAAATTCAGTTGGGAGTGTTACTGGTAATTGTGTTGGATGTGGCAAGTCAGACCACAGGTTGAGGGGATGCCAAGTGCCATCAGGTAGGGGTAAGAATGTTTGCCAGCAGACTCAGTCTAACACTTCAACATCTCCAACAAGTCGCCCAACTCAACAGGGTGCATCTTCTACTGCGGGTGGCAGACTCAATAGGATGAAGAAGATTCGCCTGATGTTGTCATGGGTATGTTGCATGTATTTCAACTTGATGTTAATGCATTACTAGATCCAGGGGCCACACTTTCTTCCGTGACTCCTTATATTGCATTGAATTTCGATATCAGTCCCAAAATCCTATCAGAACCGATAGTGAGTCGGTCTTAGTTAAGCGGATTTACAAAAATTGCAGTCTCATTTTTTCCAAAAAGTCACCATAGTTGATCTAGTAGAGTTAGACATGCTTGGTTTTGATATTGTTCTTGGCATAAACTGGTTATACTCTTATTATCAGAGACGGACCCACATGCACCCAACAACTTTCAATTTTTTTTTTATATATATATATATTTATTTATTTTTGAAAATGAATATATATATGTATAGATAGTCTATAAAAAAGATAATATATGTAATTATGCACCCAAATAACCAAAAGTCATTTGGGTGGACTGGTCGAAGGCTTAACTTTAGCACTCAACAACATGAGTTCGAATCCTGCGAAGGGTTAAAAATCAGCCTTTTCTTACCAATTAACCCTTTTAAAAATAGCCATTATTAACTACTTTTTTTGCCAACTTATCTGGCCCCATCCGTATTTTGCTATCTCATCTAGCCCCACCCCTTTCTTCATTGAAATTATAAGCAAATAAAAGCCCTAACACAATTCTAAACAAAACATAAGACGGCTAGAAAACCTACAAACTTACAAGTATTCTTCATTGCAGTCTGCATAATTAAAGTCCTACTCCAATTGTCACCTACATAAATTGGCAAGTTCTTTTTAAGCGTATTTTTTTTGTGACCGGTGTGATTTCTCTATTATATTCTACTTTCGTTGTGTTGCGAAAGGAGGCCTGGAGGGGTGTCATTCCCCTATCAACAATGTAATATTTACTTACATTCTTGATTAAATCTTTGCTTGGTAGGAGTTTGTTGTGATTTGAAATAGATAGGTTTTTGAAGAAACATAATTCTTCTCAACCAAGTTCTAGTTTTAGAGATAATTCTCTACGTTTTTATAGATGAGTTTGATTTGCAGTAACTTAAACCGGATCCTGGAGAAAGAATATCCATTCATAAATATAGCGCTAGAATATGAGATAAAGTGAGAAGACACTACATTCAATAAGGGCCTTGTCAACCGATTATTTCTGAATATCGTCAAAGTAGATTGGGAATAAAAATGAGTCGATTTTGTTCGACATGGTTTAAGGGTTCATATTCTAGGTGGATGAAGTAAAGTGTGAAGAAAGATGTCGTATTTTTTATTATGCTGCTATTTATATAAAAATGACTATGTAAAGGGAAATGCAGGTGATTTTTTCACGAAAACTAATTTTAAGACTTGGAATCATAGTTTGGAACGAATTCATTTAAATGTTGGTGAAGTAAATAGCGTCCACAATAGGTGTTTCAACAAGATGCTATATTTTGAGAATCAACATCAATCCATTCATGCTGCTTTTAACAAGCAATTTGAGAAAACAAGAAGTGAGCATCAAATTCGTTTAGAGACTTCTATTAATGTGGCAAGGTTCCTCTTAGAATTCGGGTTGTCTTTTCAAGGTCATGATGAAACTGAATCTTCAAAAAATAAAGGCCTTTTTAGGTCTTTTGGAATGGCTTGGAAAAATGCTTTCGGATGTGAATAGTGTTATTTTAAAATATGCTCCAAAAAATGCAATGATAACTTCCTAAAAATTCAAAAGGATGTAATGAGTACTTGTGCACAAGAAATCTTGAAAGCTATAATTGAAGACTTTGATGGAGAATTTTTTGGAATGTAAATTGATGAATCCAAGGACATCACACCGTGAACAAATGGCCATTGCTTTGCGGTATGTTGATAAAAAAGGTAAAGTGAATGAGGGAGTTATTACTATTGTTCGTGTTGGTGATACATCTGCACAATCATTGAAGGAAACAATATGCTCTTTGCTTTTGAGACCCTCTTTGAGTACATCTAAAATACGTGGGCAAGGCTACGATGGGGCTAGAATCATGCAATGAGAGATGAATGGTCTTAAAGCTTTGATTTTTCAGGAAACTCCATGTACATATTACATTCACTGTTTTGCTCACCAACTACAATTGACACTTGTAGTTGTTGCCAAAAAAATATTTGCTTGTGGACAACTTCTTTAGTTATTATTGCTAATGTGTTGAATGTGGTTGGAGCATCATTTAAGCGTAGAGATCAACTTCAGGACCATACAACAGAAATGTTGAAACAACTACTAGAAAGCGGTGAGGTTCAAAGTAGAAAAGGCATGAATCAAGAACGAGGGCTTCAAAGGCCAGGTAATACTCGTTGGGGATCTCATTTTAGAACATTGGATAACTTTCTTGTTTTATTTTCATCTATAGCTCATGTGCTTGATGCAATTAAATGTGGAGGTTCCAACCCCAATGATAGATTGCAAGCAAGAGCTTTCTTGAGTATGATCAGTCAATTTGAATTTGTTTTCTTGCTTCACTTGATGTTGAAAATATTGGTGATGTCAAATGAGCTGAGTGTAGCATTGCAGAGAAGGAAGCAAGATATTGTTAATGTCATGGTATTTCTTGACATTACTAATAAAGACTGCAATTGTTAATAGATGATGAATGAGAATCTTTGATGAATGAAGTTTCTTCATTTAGTTATGAAATTTAAGTACCTAAGATGGATGAATTTTATATTCTTGGAAAGTCAAAGTGTAGGTCTTGTAATGTTACGTATTCACATCACTTATGTGTTGAGCTTTTTTATGTTATTATTTACTTGCAATTGCAAGAGCTTAATAATTTTTTTGATGTTGTGAGTGGTAACTTGCTTCTTGGTATGACAAGCTTGAATCCGGTTAATGTTTTTGCTAATTTTAATAAGGAAAAGATAATGACATTGGCCAAACACTATCCAAATAAGTCTGGTGAACCAAAGCTTCAAGATCTCACTCACCAACTTGATATTTTCATAATACACACCGCGCGTGGTGATCCTACATTTTTTTATTTGAAAGAAATTGGTGATTTAGCAGAAGCACTGATTAATGCAAATATCATAGAGGCTTATTCTCTTGTGTACTTCCTTGTGAAATTGATGTTGATTTTACTTGTCACTACTGCAATTGTAGAAAGAGCATTCTCATCCATGAAGCATACCAAGAATGAAATGTGTAGTAGTATTAGAGATGAACTTTTAAATGATTGTTTAGTTTGTTACCTCGAGGATATATTTGTGAATATAAGTATCAATGCTATCTTTGGTTGTTTTCAGAATATGAAAACTCGTTGATGTCAAATATAAATGAATGATCTATTTTGTTATATTAGTACTAAATTAATGCGATCCAAACATTTTGAAGTTTATACTTTGGCCATAATTTTTTGCATTTTTTAATTTTAGGAAATTGTATGCCAATTTTTGTAGTTAATAAGGGGTTAGACATTTGTTTGCAATACATCACGCTGGATGTTGATATAAAACTTATTTATTAATATGAAGAGTTGAGTTGTTTAATTCAAAGTTCAAAAAATTCTTGATAAAAAAAATTAAAAAAAATATTCTTGATAAAAAGTAGATTGTTCTTTTTTTTATTTTTTTATTGTAATGTTCAATGTTGTTTCAAGTGAAATTAAAATCATAAAATTCACTATTAAAATTTATTGGGGCCTCAAAATATTGGAGGTCTAAAGTAGACGCTTTGCTAGCCTAACCCTTGAGCCATTCCTAGTGGTGGTCCTCATCTTCAACTCTTGGGTTTGCCTCTGCTTGTTATGTCTCAGTAGACTGTAGAACCAAAGTCGTTAATTTTTAGATTCCCAATGAACCAACCATAGAGTGGGAAGGTAGTACTTCAATGACTATAGATCGGTTTGTCTCTTACCTAACGCTAGGAAAATGATTTCTAAGGGTTGAATCTACCATCTAGTCTGTGTTAATGATTCCAGTTCCGATACCCCAACCCTTCAGTCAATTCCAGTGATAAATGAATTTCCTGAAGTGTTCCCATAGGATCTTCCCAGAGTACCTCCCAAACAGGATATCGACTTTGGAATAGAACTTCCTCTAGATACAAAACCAATATTTATTCCTCCTTATAGAATGGCTCCAGCTGAGCTTAAGGAGTTAATGAATCAGTTAAAGGACCTCGTAGATTTCATCAGACCCAGCATCTCCCCATGGGATGCTCCAGTTCTCTCTGTACGTAAGAAAGATGATTCTCAGAATGTGTATTGATTACCGTCAGTTCAAGGTCATAATCAAGAATAAGTATCTCATTCCCAAGATTGATGACTTGCTCGACCAGCTTCAGGGACCAGCTTCTTCTCAGATAGACCTCATATCATGCTATTATCATCTTAGAGTCAGAGATTGTGATATTTTGAAGACGGACACTATGAATTTGTTGTTATGTCTTTTGGACTAACAAAATGCTCCTGCAGTTTTTATGGACTTGATGGACAGGGTGTTTGTGTCATAGTCTTCACAGATGACATCTTTATTTATTCTCGGAGCAAGGATGAGCATACAGGTCATTTGAGGATTGTCTTACGACTTCTTAAGGATCTTCGTTTGTTTGCTAAGTTCGATAAATGTGAGTTGTGTTGAAATCAGTAGCATTCCGAGAGAGGGCATTCAGGTTGATCCTCAAAAGACCGATGCCGTTAAGAACTCCTAAACCTCTCTCTCCTTCAGATTACAAGCTTCTTGGGTTTAATTGGTTATTACATACAGTTCGTTGAAGAATTTTCCTCTATTGCTTCTCCTTTGTCTAGACCAATTCTGAAGAAGGTAAAATTTCACTGGTCCAAAGCTTGTGAGAAGAGTTTTCAGGAGTTGAAGACTCGACTTAATTTATCCTAATTTTGACTTTAATAGAAAGTTTAGATAGGTTTGTAGTTTATTATGATGCTTCCAAGATTGGCCTGGGCTGTGTGTTTAACATGGTAAGGTCATATTGTTTCAGGCAACTTAAAGTTCATGAGAAGAATTACCTGACTCGTGATCTAGATTTAGCAGCGGTCGTGTTTGCCTTGAAGATTTGGAGGCGATATCTTTATGGTGTTCATGTGGTTGTGTTTACAGACCATAAGAATAATTAAAATGTGTTAAATCAGAAGGACTTGAATCTTTGCAAGAGAAGATGGCTTGAGTTATTGAAAGACTATGACATGAGCATTTTACACCATTTGGGTAAAGCCAATGCACTAGCAGATGCTCTCGGCTAGTTGTCTATGAATAGTGTCGCTCATGTTGAGGAGGATAAGGAGTTGGTTCATGATGTCACATGCTTGTTATTTGGGAGTTTACCTTGTGGATTCGGCTAATGGTGGAGTTATTATTATGAATGGGTCAGAATCGTATCTTGCGATGAATGTTAAGACAAAAGAGGATGATGATCCAACCTTAATTGAATTGAAGGAAGCAGTTCATAAGAAGATTGTGGAGGCTTTCTCTAAAGGGGGAGATGGTGTAATTCGTTACCAGGATCGTTTGTGTGTTCAAGATGTTCTATTCACCCAAGAGCCACTAAGATGAACCGTGACCTATGGGGAGTCTATTGGTGGAATGGTATGAAGAATAATATTGCGGAATTTGTGGCTAAGTGCCCAAATTGCCAACAAGTTAAGGTAGAATATCAGAAACCAGGAGGTATGACTCAGGATATTAGTTTTCCTACTTGGAAGTGGGAGGATTTGAATATGGATTTTGTCACAGGTTTGCCTCACACATATTGACAACGTGATTCTATCTGGGTGGTAGTAGACTGCATGACTAAGTCGGAACATTTCCTGTCAATTAAGACTTCTTATTCAGCCGAGGAATATGCTAGACTTTACATTGGAAAGTTAGTGAAATTGCATGGAGTTCCCTTATCCAGCATCTCAGATAAGGGTACTCAGTTTTGGAAGTAATTTCAGTAGACATGAATCATATGTAGATGTGAGAAGAAGAGCGCTTGAATTTCCTATTAGTGATTGGGTATATCTGAAAATTTCACATATGAAAAGGGTGATAAGGTTTGGTAAGAAAGGAAAGTTGAGTGCCCATTTTGTTGGTAGTAATGTGGCCTAATGAACTGGATTTACCTACAGAGTTGGCATCAGTGCATCTGGTGTTCCATGTGTCCATATTGATGAAACACATTGGTGATCCCATTACAGATGTGCCTTTAGAGAGTGTTGGTGTGAAGGATAGTCTCTTACAAAGAGAGCCCAGTTGAGATTCTTGACCATTAGGTTTGTAAGTTGAGAAAAAAGTAAGTCGCTTCAGTAAAAGTCCTTCGGAGGAATCAATTGGTTGAAGGAGCGACTTGGGAAGTGGAAGCAGATAAATGGAATTACAAATCGTAAATGGGTCTCATAGATCAAACTTCAGAAACCAGTATTTAGGCTCGATTACTACGAGAGGAATCTACGGCCCGTAGTCCAACCCACAGACCTTAGATGGCCCTCGTAGAAGTTGCCGATGATTTTTATTTCAAGGTTGTTTTGATCTTTTCCCACTCTTTTAATTCTTATACTATGTCGTTTTAGCCTATTCTAAGAGGGATTAAGCAAAACTTAGTCGACCTAAACCTCCTCATTCACGCCCAACACCCAAAGATTAGAATTGGTACATCATCAAGCTTTAGTTCAAGAAATCAAGCTAGGGTCTCCATTCCAAGTGTGTGGAATTTTGTCAATGGGTATCTTTCACTGATTGATTACCAAAGATAACCAAGTTTTTCAGATAATGAATTCTATAGAAGTTAGGGTTCTTATGAAAGCAAAATTTTCACTATATTTTCCATTCTTCTTCTGGGATAGTTTGATTATGTGATTCCATCTATAAAATCAGTACTTCTAAATAGTATTTCATGAACCCTCAAATCATAAATATTTTTCACGACTCAAAACTTTGTTGTTTTAGATTACATGTTATAGATTATCAGTTTTCATGATTTAGAGGTGCTTTCAGATAAAGTGTCTATTAGTTATTATTAGTTTATTAGTATTCATGAGCTATTCAGATTATCAGTTTTATTAGTTTATTTGCATTGTCTAAATTCAGTTGGGAGTTTTACTGTAGCACCTCGGAACTGTAAACGTCAATGGGAAGTTGAAAAACTGCAGAAATTTGTTGGTGTACTGGTTCCACGAGCCCATGTACAAACAGTAGAAGGTTGTATGGGCCATAGGAACTAGTCATAATTACTGTCCTGGATTTCTGGAAAATGTTGAGTCAAAGATGAGATTCCACGAGCCAACAGGACGACTCATGGATGGGTTTACGGCTCGTGGAATGGTGATCGTGGTCTGCCCTCCAGAGTTGATAATTTCAGTACTTGTTAGACGATTGGCCAGTATGGGTCGTGTAATGGAACACGGGTCGTACACGCCACTCATAATTCAGGTTCTGACTCAGGTGAGTTTCCAAGCTCTCATTCTACGAAAGGGGTTATAAGGATTGTAAATGGTATTATGGTTCGTGGAAGTTCTTCATAGATGACCATTAGAGACTTGAACTTAAAGCCCAAGGATCCACGAGTGGACAGTATGGTTCGTAAAAGTTTGTACAGACCGTAGATGCCCTCTCGTGGACGGTTCTGCCAGCTTTAGTGGGGTTAATTCAGTCTTTTTCCACCCCTTCTAAGCTTAAACCCCGATGATTTTACACCTCAATAAGGCTCTTTCAGTTCAGTTTGACCATAACACTCTCATAATCATTCCCAAGACTTAGAGCAAGGATCCAAGAGGAGAAAGCTAGAGTTTCAATCATCTTCTTCAAGTTTCTTCAAGAACTTTGTTTTTCCAAGCATGTAAGGTTATTCATAGTGTTGGACTAAGTTCGTCTTCACGCTTTACATCTAAATTCAGCCAGTAAAGAGATAAATCTAGGGTTCTACCCAAAGTTCCATGAATTTTGAGTTTGGTTTGTGTTCTGTATTCTAAATTCTGATTCTTAACTATTCATATTATGATACTTTATGCATTTTCATCTTGAGTTGTTTTTCATGCTTATATTATCACATGAACCCTAGTTATTGAGATCTTGCTGAAAGCTTTTGTGCAAGTATTTTCCATGCATTGATTTCAGAATTTAAAGTGAGCCCTAGTATAATTTTCAACATCACTTAAGAAGAGTTTTAAGGGAACCCTACGCATTTATGATACTTTATGCATTTTCATTCTTGAGTTGTTTTTCATGCCTATATTATCACATGAACCCTAGTTATTGAGATCTTGCTGAAAGCTTTTGTGCAATTATTTTCCATGCATTGATTTCAGAATTTAAAGTGAGTCCAAGTATATTTTTCAACATCACTTAAGAAGAGTTTTAAGGGAACCCTATGGGTCCCAAATGCATTATTTTGCATTGAGAAAAGTATTGTTATTTTAAGAAGAGCATAGATAGATTTCAAAAGCATTTTCAGTCAGGAAGAGAAGATCAGTTTTCCCCTAAAGAGAGCCTTTTGAGTATTAACTCAACCTAGCGAGTATTATAATATGAGCATTAATGCATATGATTTGGAAGTTAGTATTGTTCACTGATTTTGATAAGAGTTAAGATAACTCAAACCCCATAAACAACAACACCATCGTAGATAGGATCGTACCGAAATTTGGCTGACTCCTCATCAGCCTCAAGATTGGTTTTAGTGGATCCATAAGTTAAGTTGTGTCCTATGCTCCGACAAGGTATAGGCGGTTCTAGCAACGTGCACAAGACATTGAATCATCACGAGACTCATAGCGATGTTGTCTGTTAGAGAAACTCCCCAAGAAAGTAAAGTATATTTTTAACATTTGTTATCATTGCATATCTATTTGTAAACTTTTTAATGATTTCATTTCATACTTATGCTTTACTTCAGTTGAGATACTTATAGTCTTTTTCAGTCAGTTATCTGTTTCATTCAGCTTTATTACATACTGTACATTCCATATACTAACGTCATTTGACGTTGCATCATTGACGTTGCATCATAAAATGATGCAGATACAGGTGTCCAGAATCATCAACAGGCACTTCGTTTAGATCACGCATTTCGTCAGCTTTTGGTGAGGCTTCTTTGCTTTCGGAGGACTCCAGCTTTATTGCTTTAGTAGTATTTTAATGTAGTCGTGGGTCTTGTCCCGACACCTATCTTTAGACAGTAGAGGCTTCATAGACAGACAGAGTTAGAGAGTCATTTCAATTTTCTTCTCATATATTTAGACAAATTTTATCATTTATACTCGGTATTTTCAGATAGCTTTTGAGATTTAGTTTATTATTTTAAAAGCTCATCATTTAAAGCTTCCTGATGTATGTGCTTAGTCTTCCACTCAGTAGTCAGCTAGGCCAAGGGTTTTCTTTGGGACCAAAAAGAGTTTTCGAGTGTCGGCCACATCCAGGGTGTAGGCTCGGGGTGTGACAGTTACTTAGCACCGAGTTGATTTAGGGATGAAAGCTCATCCGTCAGTTAGGACTGAGACCGTTAGTAGCAATTCCTAAGTCCCAAAACTACTGACTCTTTAGTCCTTTATGGACATCAGCTTAGTGGTACCACATTAGCTCAAATCACCCTCTATACCTTGGAAAGGTATATTGGGCCCTCTTCTATGGGGATTATAACATTGAACTCTGTCGGTTATTAGTGTCTCCCACATTCCAGTCTTAGATGTTACATGAACTTGTAATCAGTTATCCTAGTTTTCAGCATTTATCAATAAAATATTTTACTACTTGGTCATTTCACCTACTCCATAAATTCAAAGTATTGACCGCATACTCTTTGCGCTATATTGTTTTAAAATATAGGTTCGGACATTTAGCATTCAGCCTGCAGTTAGTACGACTTCCGATCAACTAAGCAGCATGTTTGGTGAGTCCTCATCTTTCGAGGACAACCTTTATCTTTCAATTATTAAATCTTTTAATTTTTCAGACAATTAGAGTTAGTTGGGGGCTTGTCCTAGAAACTCATCTTAGTAAAGACTTTCAGATAGATGAGTATTTAAATTTCATATTTCAGACCAGTCAGTTAATTCAGTTTGACTTTCACATCCTGTAAAGTTGTTGCTTACATAAATCATAGTGTCATACTAGGCCATGGGTTAGTTTGGGTCACTTGTGGCTCTAAGGACCATGTTACGACTAGGATGTAGTCTCGAGTCGTAACGGATGAAAATTTGACCAACCAGAAAGAGAGACAGAGGATTTCCCAACATGTATATGGTGCACTGTTTGGAAAAAGAGAAATCAAAGGAGTTTTGGGGACAAGCACTGCAACATCAAGAAGTTTAAGATGAAATGCTTAGTCACTCAAGCACTGCAACATCTAGAAGTTTAAGATGAAATGCTTAGTTGCTCATTATTTTGGTGTAAACAAGAATGTTTAAAAGAAGCAAAAGATATTTTTGAAGCTTAAGACAACAGCAAGAAGAGACGTAGATAGGAAGGGTTCCTTTTATTTTTGATTGTTTATTATTTTTGGGGGACTATACAATTGTCTTAGTATACGTCTATCAAAAAAGAAAAATGACCAACTCTACAACTGATATTCAATTTTAGTCCTCCGCATTTAACTTGTCAAGAAAAATAATTAAATCCTATGCATTTTCCCGTTATTTCTTCAGATAGGTCATTAGAAAATAATATGCTTAAGAGTTAAGACAATAACTTCACCAGTATAACAGCCAGCTTCTTTTATGGGTGAATAAAGGCACCAACGACTGACATTCAAGGACTGTATGATGACCTGTTTTGAGATTTTCATATCTAATATCAAAAGAAGTGCTAACTAGTTAACTGTCCACAATAACCCAAAATTTCAAGCAATGGTATCCCAAAACATCATTTGAGACGAAATTAGCAATGAAGTTTGCCAACCTTGATAATATGTTGTTGAGTAATGGCTTCATCCAACCAGATAGAGAGTAATTGGCGTTCTGTTGAGGCATCATTTTTATCTTAAGTTAACATTAGCTTAGGGAAACAGCCTGTGTTGCTACTTGTCCTTTTTTCTGAATAAATTTCTCAGAAAATTGGCATTCTGTTGAGGCAAGTTGTGAATTAAGAAAGTAAAACAGAAAGGATGAGTAAAACCTAGAAAAGGAGGAAGCATCCGGAAAACAAATTCTCCTATTCCTTATTTTTCTTTTGTAGCAAAGAAGTTAGGGCAGTAGAATTGGAGCTCTGTCAAAGACAGTCAGAGAGACGAGAAGAAATGAGTAAACCAAGAGTCCAAGAATAAAAATTAGAATCTGGAGAAAACAATTTCTCCTGATCTTGCAATGGAAACAATATAGAACCAACTCTACAAACATAAGCACAATATATAGTTGCATAGGGGACATCCTTTCTCCAATAGAATAGAGACCTGCAATAACTGGAAATACAAGAGCATTCGTGGGGAACAAATCAATGAATGAAATTACCTAGACACTGCAACACTAATTAACTAGACACTACAACACTAATTACCACCAAACCTTGAAAATTAATCAGCGACATAGTTTGACAATGAAACTAACATATGTAAATGTTATTATTATAATCAGGGTTTCCTTAACTAAAAAGTTATTTCTCAACAACTTTGCAAAAAAGAAAGTGAAACAAGTTTCAATTTGATATGTTTAATTTGCCCATATATAGAAACAACAACATGCACAATATAGTCTCACAAGTGAGGTTTGGGGTAAGTAGGATGTACACAAAACTTACCCCTTCCTTTGTGGGATAGAGGGGTTGTAAAGAGAAGTTATTGAAGCAGGGAAAATGTGCTAGCAAAATAGCAAGATACAAAACAAATACAAATTGTATCACAAATTTATAAAGAAACTATGCGATTACTAACTACTACTACAAATAGAAGGGGAAGGGATGATGCTAGCCCCTGTCTCTCCCTCATAAAGTGTGGCAACACTTGGTTACCTACCAACTGTCTACTCTCATCATTGACCTTCACACCTTTCTATCTAGGTTCATGTCCTAAGTAAGCCGGAGTTGAGTCGGGTCCTATCTAATTAGAATTAGAATCTGGAGAAAACAATTTCTCATGATCTTGCTATCGAAACAATATAGAACTAACTCCACAAACATAAGCACAATATATAGTTGCATAGGGGACATCCTTTCTCCAATAGAATAGAGACTTGCAATAACTGGAAATACAAGAGCATTCGTGGGGAACAAATTAATGAATGAAAATTACCAAGACACTACAACACTAATTACCACAAAACCTTGAAAATTAATCAGAGACATGGTTTGACAATGAAACTAACATATGTAAATGTTATTATTATAATCAGGGTTTCCTACCTTTGTGGGGTAGAGAAGTTGTAAAGAGAAGTAGTCAAATTTCTGCTTCTAGGAATTTTCTGCTTCTTTGTGTTTAGTCTACAATATAGAACGATATACACAAATTTCTGCTTCCAAACCCCTTAAGTCCAATTTTTCCTTGCCCTTTACAGATATTAATTTCTGTTTCTTTGTGCATTTTAGGTGCCAGTGATTAGTCTACAATATAGAACCATATACACAATCTTGCCAGACTATTGCAAGTGTTGGTATGCGACACAACAATTTTTCAATTCCCTTACACAATTATTAATTCCTCACTCAATATTAACCCTAATTAAAGAGAAGAACCATACAATTTGATAAAGAATATCTTAATACAATTTTAGAGAAGAACAATGAATCAAACAGAATGTAACTTGAAAATCACCTGTCTCAGAGATGTTCCTCCACACAAGGCCAAACCCTTGTCCCGGCAAGAATGAAGCTTATATCAACCCAACTTGAAAGTAAATACTCCCAGACGATGGAAAATCCACACGGATCTCATTCACATTCAACCACAACAAGAATCTCTTAACTTCAATTCCTTCTAAATCAATAATCGACCCAAGACTCAACTTCCCAGTAAGTTTCACAGCGTAATAAGCCAAATACTCAAACTCCACATAACAAGGCTTCACCAGTAAAACTTCAATGGTTCCATCAGCAGTAAAAGCCCTTGAGGAAGGTTGAGTTTAGTGAGGATTTCGTATACAGTTGTATTGGAGTTAGTAGGTAGATTGAGAGATAGGGAAGGAGGAGGAGAATAGTCAGTTGGATTCTTGGATTGAAAGCCCCCATTGATCTTGATGCCTCCATAGAAAGAGGAGTGGGAGGGAAAGTGATGCTATGAATGGTTGTACATAACGGTAAAATAGTTGCACTAGGTAAAATAGTTGGAAATTGAACGTTATGAAAACTTGTATCGTGTCACACATCATCAATTAATAAAGTTAAGTACAAATGGAATAAAATTATAAAAAGTAGTGTGTTTTCCATTCACATTAATTGGTTATCTTATTAAAAACAGTTATTTCATATAGTAGTTATTTACTTTATTAAATCAAGAAAATATTAATTGAATTTTTTTCTATATTATCCTTGCGATTAATTTTTTTTTGAAAGTGTTCATATTTGTTTATAAAACTCTCAAAAAGTTTTTTAAAGGGGTGAATTAGTAAAATTATATTCTTATTTATATATTATTAATATGTGTGTTAAAAGGAAAATGATCAACAAATATAGGACGGAAGGAGTAATAATTGATGTTAAAATAAATGTTATATACATAGTGTAAATCAAAGTAGGACCCGTACTATTCACTCTTGGAAAAAGTTATGAAAGTCATCTTTTGGGTCCAATTTTTACGGACTCAATTACGGGTCGTAGAAGCATCAACATGCCGAAATTTGGGCCCGTAGAATGAAGTTCTGAATCTTGTTTGGGCCTGATTTTCACGGATTTAATTACGGGTCGTAAACCCAATTATGGGTCATAATTTGTGCCTGTAGAATGAACTTCAGAAACTCAAAATTTCAATTTGACTTCCACAAATGGGATCTACGGTCCGTAGATTAAACCATAGGTTGTACATGTCCTTGTGGGAGGTTTCCGACAGTTTTTTTTATCGGAGTTTCTTTTTTTCTTTTCCTAGTTTTCCTAAGTATAAGCCACGATATTACACATGTCCTAAAAGAATTTTGCACGCTTAAGACTTAGTTTCTACACCTTTAACTCCCTCAAACTCATAAATCACCATAAGCAAGGCAGAAGCTAGGATTTTCAAGCATCTTCTTCAAGTTTCTTCAAGAACTTTGTTCTTCCATGTATGTAAAGCTACGCATAGTGATGGATTAAGTTCGTCCTCATGCCCTATATTTAAAATTCAGTAGGTAAGAGTTAAATCTAGAATATATTTTTTTCCAAGTTTTCATGAACTTCGAATTGACCTTTATTCCTTGTTATTAAATTATGATTCTTATCATTGAGATTATGGTATTTCTTATATTTTGATTCTTGAATTGTTGTTCATGCTTTTATCACATGAACCCTATTTAGTTGAGAATTGTTGAAAGCTTTTGTGTAATTATTTTTATACATCAACTTCTGAGTTAAAGTAAGTTCAAGTACATGAAGGTAGTAAATATTTATTTTTTCAATTCTTTCTTTTCATTTCTTTTATTTTGCCTATATAAATTTATATTTAATTTCATGAAGATTCACATTCTAGAAAACATTTTATCTTCTTCATCATATTAGTTTGTGAGTTAATTAATATGTAACAAAAAAAGAAGTAAGAAAGATTTTATCCTCAAGTTTTTCTTTTAATTTTTATATACTTGGACATGCTTTCTTAATATTTTATTTATGTATGTATTATCATTCTCCTAGCAAGTATGATAAAAAAAAAATCTTTGTAATAAGGAATAATGTGTTGTTAGTGTGTGATTGTTCTCTATAATAATTAGTTTGCGGGGATATATTGTAGTTTGATTACAATATTTGCTAGATTTAAAGAGATAATTATTATTTATTGTTAGTACAATTAATTTTTTTTTTACATAAATATTACATAGAGTTTATATTTCTTTCTTTATTTTTGTATAATTATTTTTTAATTGGTATGAAATTTTATTTATATGTCATGATTATGTTTTTTTTTTGTCATATTGGTTAGCATATGATAAAGAGTTTGACATATGGAGCATAATATGTTGGCGGATCTACTTGCAAAGGAAGATGGTAGAAGAAAAAAAATTAATAACATAATTATAGATTATTTTTGCTAGATTTTTTTACTTTGAGTTGTATTAATAACTTAGCTACTTTTGTTATAATTTTTTTAAACTTTAATTTGTATAAATAACTTAGCTACATGTATTGACAATGCTACTCATTTAGTTCTTTACTATTCTACTATTTTTAAATTATAAAGCAAGTTAATATGATATCTCATTTCAACAAAACGAAATTTTGATCATGAGCTTCATTTTTATTATGCAATATATATATATATATATAGTTGTTACGTTTCTTTTTTGTTTGAAATATATTTACAATTTTTATGTAGTCACCAATTATTTCATTGTTTAGTTTTTTGTATTTTCACTCTTGATTTTCACATTCATTTATTTTTACAAATAAAATCAATGCATTTAGTGTCTAAAAATTCATAACTCATGTATTTTCATCTTACTTGTAACTAACTCTTAAATATTATTCATAACTTTTGAATGTTTCATTTTCATAATATTTATAACTATTTAATTAATGTTTAAAAAAATTATAATAGACAAATATAATAATAAGGACACAATAAAGAACTTCAATTTTATTTTTTTTACGAAATTAGAAATTGTTTAGAGAATAAGTACTTCTATAAAAGAAAGAGGAATGAAAACATAAAAAATATTTTCAACGTAATACAATATATTGTTATTTCAAAATATGATTTTTTGTTCAATATACTGCACCACGGTAAATATTTTTTTCTACTATATACATATAAATAGTATGCACTTAAAAACATGTAATTTTATTTTATATATTTTATATGTTTAAAAAAGGATGAGAAAATATATCATGTCGCAAATGAGGAGAAATATCAACATTGTCTATATATCTAATATTAACCTGAATATAAATATTATATACTAATGTTTTTTAAATATTTCTTAAAGTCGCAAGAAGCGCATGCAATTTCGCTAGTTTATTCATATTTGAAGGTTATGAGTATGGCATTAATGTTCACCAGCTGCAATTCCCTTCTTGATTAATGCAGTCTCTCACAATAATAATGTTTATTACGATGTGAAATGTTTCTCAATTAAGTTCAAACTTGAGGTAAATATGGACCTAATCTACGAGTCGTAAATGAAGTACAATCCGTACTATTCACTCAAGTAAAAAGTTATGTAAGTCATCTTTTGGGTCTAATTATTACGGATCCAGTTACGGGTCATAAAAGCATCTATGAGTTGTAATTTGGGCCCGTAGAATGAAGTTCTGAATCCTGTTTTGGGCTTGATTTCCACGAATCTAATTACGGGTTGTAAACCAAATTACGGGCCATAATTTGGACTGGTAGAGTGAACTTCATAAACTCAAAATTTCAATCTGACTCCCATGGATGGGATCTACGGCTCTGTAACAACTCAAAAAATGATAGGTTGACCTAGAGCCTAAACGTGAGGGTTAACATCAAGGGTTAAGGGCAAGGGCTAAGGGTTTTGGGTGTAGGCCATGGTGAGGGGCCAAGGCTGCCTAAAAACTAGGCCTAGCCACTGGCTACCAAGACCACGAGGGTCTTCACGACTCGTGGTGTCTACCACGAGTCGTGGTGCCACTCGTGGTTGGCATGGCAGTGTGCCATTGTGAGGTGCCAAGCCAAGGCACCCCTTCACGAGCCACTTCACGGCTCGTGGTCTTGACCACGGGCCATGGGAAGGCTCGTGGGGTTGCCTTAGCTTGGTGGGAGTTGTGTAAAGTTGAGGAGGCTACTGCCTCAAAGACCACGGGCACCACCACGAGCCATGGTTCCCTAGACGGTTCGTATAAGTGGTCATGAAGATCACTTGGTTGCATGGGAAGTAAGGCAACTTGGTCAAGCTACTGCCTCCATGACCACGACCATCACCACAACTTGTGGTCTTGACCACGGATCGTGGGAGGTCTCGTGGTCTTCCCTTAGGCCTTTGAGGGCTTGTCAAGGTGGAGAGGAACACTGGTCAATGGACCACGGGCACCACCAAGAGCCGTGGTGCCCCTCACGACCCGCCAAAGTGGGCGTGGTCCCTGACGGGGCTGCCTTAGTTAGGGTTTTTTTTGTGTAATTTCATTTTAATTAATTAATGTGTGGGGTTGTTTTAATTGTTTTATATCACTAGTAAATATAGTTTTAAGTCTTAAAACAAGTCATTTACTCCTTCTTTCTCCAAAACCCAAATCAAATCAAAAGAGTTCCTCCTCTAAAAAATTCTCTCTCTAGAAGTTCCCAAAGAAAAGAAAAGAAGTGGGAGCTAGGGTTTGTGGATTCAAGGTGTTTCTTCCTCAAATTTTGTGGGGATTGAATAGAAAGGTATGATAGTCTTCATCCTTGACTTAGTTTCTTTCAAGGAGCCAATTTCAAAGTTGATTTCAAATCCCCAATGTTTCCCCAAAAACCCTAGTTTTCAATCTTGGCATGGGTCTTCCAAACGATTTCAAAGGCTTTATTGCATTAAATCATGAATGAATTGTGGTTTTAAAGATGATTTAAGATGATTTCTTCCTAGAACCCATGTTTTTCCCCAAATTCTTAAGTGGTGAATTGAGATTAGGAATTGGTTGATTATGCAAGTATGTTGAATTGTTGATGTTTATATTGGATTAGTTATTGAATCATGTCAATTTCCTTATCTATTGTAGTATCGTAGATTTATGGGTTGATGTTGGTTCATAGCCCTAAGGGGCAATTTCATGAAGGATTATGTATTATTATGATGTGAAGTATATATGTGTGTGATCTCAATGAAAGTGTTATGATCATGTTTAGAATGTAATTGTGTTATGATTGAATGCCATTTCTCAATTAACACTTATGAATGATGAGGCTATATGTGAAAAGTTATTCTCGCATACACACACTCATGAATGACTAATGAATGAAGTTTCTATGATTATGTTAATGATGATGGGTTGATTGAAAGGAAATTCTCAATTGTACTCTAATGAATGATAATGCCATGTTGTGAAATGACTTTCTCACAATATGGGATTCTTAGTTGAAAGGTTATTCTCATTTTTGAATCTATGAGTTATCTAATGAATGAATGTTGGGTTTGAGATGGATACTCAACCGTGAGTTGAGACGGGGTATCTAATAACAATCTCTTATCCCAAAATGAACTAAAGTAATGAATGTTAAGTACTTCGTGGGGAATAATGCTAAGCACCGAGTGGATAGTGATATGAGATGGAAGCTCTCACGTGAGTTGAGGCGGGGTTTCTAGTAGCAATCTTTTGAGATGGATACCCTCACGTGAGGCGGGGTATCTAGTAGCAATCTTCCTATCCTATAACTATGTGCCCACATAGGATATTAGCTAGTGGATCCATCTAAGCTAAAAGTAATGGTCCTACCTTAGGCAAGTAGGAATCCCTTGTCCGGTGAGGGTGACACCGGGATTCCATGAATTGCTCACATGGTCTATATAGGTTAAGGCTTACCCCCACAAAGAATGTTAATGAACTATATATGACTTCTCAAGAATGTACTACTTAGTGTGGGTGGTAGTATGAGATGCCATACATGCATTGCACAAGTAGGCTTTGAGAGGGGTTATGGTGTGTTCCTTTATGTTATAATGTTAAATGAAATGAATATGCTCTTATGATGAAACTAATGGAAAATGTTGGCTTATGTATTTAATGTAATGATGCATGCTATACTTGGATTGTATTATGAGTTACTTCCTTATCATGACTTATTGAATATGAATGTGCCTTGTATATGGTGGCTTCAAAGGAGTACTTGGTGTGAGTAGTAGTATGGGATGCTACTTATACATTGCACAAGTATGACTTAGAGTTGCCCTAGATGATGGTCCTTATGTGTTAATATGATTTATGTAATGCTTATGTCTCTTATGTATGAGGATTGTATGAAGATGGAAAAGATGAATGGTAAGTTCACTTTTGGTGGCCTTGAGGTGGTACTTGGTGTGGATTGTGGTATGAGACGCTATCCATACATTGCACAAAGTATAGATTGAGGGTTACTTGAGGTGAAGGTGTAATGTGATGAAACGGCTTATATGCTGATTATGTCTCTAATGTGATGAAATGACTTGTATGTTGGTTATGTTTGTATATTATGCCTCTTGTACTTATGTTCATGAAGTTTTATCAAATTGGCATTAAAGCATGACTTTCAAATGAAATGTCCGTTTTAAGCATGTTTTTGCATGGCTATCATACTTAGTACTTAATTGTGCTAACCCATATTCTTTACCTTTATGAAGTGTAGGGATTGGTACTCGGTTTGACTCTCTCTAGTAGAAGCTTGGATTTGAGATTCTTCCAAGGCAAAGTGGTATGTCCTTATAGATCGAGGACAAGTATTGTAGTTTCCATGTCTTTCGTGTAATAGACATTTGTTAGTCTTTCGATTGTAAAGGGCCGTGACCCTATTTTGTTTCAAGATATCGTTTAGATGGCCATGTGAGACAATAGACTTCCGCTATTTTTGAAAGTTTTAAATGAGTATTTTGATTGTATGGATTTAAAGAAAAGTTTTAATTATGTACCATTTTCCTTATATAGAATGTTATGAATGCTATGAGGCTTGTATGAGACTCTTCGGGGTTAAGTACGCCGTGTAACTTCCAGGGTATAGGCTCGGGTCGTTACAGGCTCATAGATCAAACCATAAATCGTAGATAGCCTCATGTAAGGTTTTCGACAGTTTTTATCAATGTTTCTTTTTTTCTTTTCTCAATTTTCCTAAGTCTAAGCCACAATATTATGCATGTCCTAAAAGGGTTTTCATGCTTATGACTTAGTTTCTACACTTTTAATTCCCTCAAACTCATAAACCACCGTAACTAAGGTTGAAGCTAGGATTTTCAAGCATCTTGTTCAAGTTTCTTCAAAAGCTTTGTTCTTCTAGGTCTGTAAGGCTACTCGTAGTGATGGACTAAGTTCTTCCTTATGCCCTACATCTAAAATTCAGTTAGTAAG
Source organism: Solanum tuberosum (assembly GCF_000226075.1). Lineage (NCBI taxonomy): Eukaryota > Viridiplantae > Streptophyta > Magnoliopsida > Solanales > Solanaceae > Solanum > Solanum tuberosum. The sequence continues at coordinate 92,654 of NW_006238957.1, forward strand.
AGCTAAATCTAGAATTTTTATCTATGTTTTCATGAACTTCGAATTGACCTTTATTCCTTGTTATTCAATTCTAATTCTTATCATTGAGATTATTTGTTATTTAATTCTGATTCTTATCATTGAGATTATAGTACTTCTTATAGTTGATTCTTGAATTGTTGTTCATACTTATTTTATCACATGAGCCATGTTTAGTTGAGAATTGTTGAAAGCTTTTGCATAATTATTTTCATGCATGGACTTCCGATTTAAAGTAAGTTCAAGTATTTTAAGTTATCAACTGAGAAGAGTTTTTTTAGGGAACACTAATGATTCAAAATTCACTATTTTGTATTGAGAAATGTTAAAATTTTTGTAATAGGAACGAGAATGTGTACCTGTAAACAATAGCGGAATGATAATGAAGTCTTGTGAAAGGTTGCTCCAAGTCCAACTTTGAGTCTCAAGGAATCAAAGCTATGTTTCCACAAACTGAATGTCATTTTGTTTTGTTAATATCCGTGAAGAAGATACGAAATTTCTTCTTTTTCCTTCCTTTATTTTTCTGTTTTTGTGTTCTTTACCCCCATTTTCTGAAAAATGCTTAACCCCACTTTTAAAAGGGAAAAACAGTATACTTTGGAACAGTTACAGAGTAATTGTTCACACTTCTTTTCAAATTGATACTTATCTTCTTTTCAGAAAAGAAAAATTGGGTCAGGTCAGGTCAATCCACAACCCAAAACATACATCTCCCACTTCGCACATGGTGGACAAGACCCAATTAAATATGATATTAACTAAACACACAATTCATACGACAAATAGTTCGTGTGACCTGTGAGTACCAAGGCTTACCTTCAAGATTTTTACAAGCTCTACGTAGGAATTCAATCACATGTGGAAAGAATTCACTATTAATTTTAAGGATACTATTACTCACAATACCCTAGACATCGTTCACTACTTCAGTAGTTACTTGTTCATTCCCTCACCCTCTTAAAGAGGTTAACTCGAGTTCATGTTTAATACATACAATTACACTCAATACCATTATGGTTCATGCAGCAGCCGGCTTGTGTATATAAGTTTGTTATTCATTTAATTGTCTTTCCTTTCTACTCGAATCTATTTGCTCCCATTCAACTCCTTTCCTAGACATGCACTGCATTGCCGAATCATTCATGGCTATTAGTAACATGCTAAAGTAGCAACATCGATTGAAACTTCAAGAAACAGCAAAAGGTCAAAGGGTATTTCATTGAAAAGTCATATTAACTTTTCTGGGTCTCACACAATGAAGAAGCAGGGAATATTCTTTCATTGACCCATTGATCACTTGACACACGTGGTATGAAACACGTGTTATGATGTTTTCACCTTATACCGATGTATGTGTCTCATTCTTCCGATTATCCAACATCATGCATACCTTGGTCTAAACACCTTTAAGTGTTTAACCCTAGTTTCTCTCTTCAGTGATACTTAAATTTATTTTCCTTAGAGAAACATTTGTCTGACCCATAAAACAAGTCAAAATATGATGGTAAAACTCATCTCTTCACGTTTCTCGACGTAAGAGGCGATCGCTCGTGTGAGAGAGCCAATCTCGCGACTTGTTCGACACGCTTTATTTCTTACAAAATATCACATGCATTTTACATTTGAACATAAATTCAATAGGATTATATATGAGAGAATATTACAACAAACAAGTTATCTTACAATACTAAAATATCATCCAATTCTTCGCAAACCTAGAGCCTTAACATGTTTTTCAAACAAGTCTCTAGAGATGGCCTTCGTAAAAGGATCAACTATCATTTCACGTGTTGGAATGTATTGCAGAGCTATTTCTCCACTTGCCACTACGTCTCTCACAAAGTTATACTTGATGTCAATGTGTTTGGTTTTGTTGTGATACTTGGGATCCTTAGTGTACGCGATAGCCGCTTGACTATCACAATATAGAATCATGGGACCCTTAGAATTCTTTGCAATACTCAAATGCTTAAAGAATCTCTTTAACCAAATAGTTTCTTGTACTGTAGATGCACAAGCCACAAATTCAGATTCCATGGTTGAAAAAGTTGTGCAAGTTTGCTTCTTACTTTCCATGAAATAGCACCACCATTTAGTAAGAAAGCATAACCGGATGTTGATTTTCTATCATCCCGATCACCAGCCTAATCAGCATCTGTATAACCTCTTATGAATAAATCAGATCCACTATAACACAATATATGATCTGCAGTTCCCTTCAGGTATCAGAATATTATCTTTACTGCTTTCCAATGATCTCTTCCGGGATTAGATTGATACATGCTAACTAGACTCACGACATAACAAATGTCTGGACGAGTACACATCATTGCATACATCAAACTCCCGACAAGACTAGAATAAGGAACTCGAGACATGTCTTTCTTTGCTTTCTCAGTCTTTGGACACATTTCAAGGCTTAAAGTTTCACCCCTTGCTACAGGAGTATCCATGAATTTGCAACTATTCATTCGAATTCGAAAACGTTCCAATAATTTCTTTATATAAGTTTATTGAGATAAACTCAAAAATTTCTTGGAACGATCTCTTTGGATCTTAACACCCAATATATAGTATGTTTCACCCATATCTTTCATATCAAATGATTTTGCAAATCATGACTTGACAGTTTTCACATACTCCAAATTATTTCCAGCTAACAAAATATCATCTACGTAAAGAGAAAGAATTACGAAATTTCCATTGGACTTTTTTCACATAGATGCAATGGTCTTCATCGATAATGGTGAAATCAAATGACATCACCTCCTTATGAAATCTTAGATACCACTGTCTTGAAGATTGCTTTAGGCCA
>NW_006238957.1:96365-107190 GCF_000226075.1 Solanum tuberosum
TTTTCTTGACCTTTAACAATGAAACCTATTGGTTGTTCCATGTAGATTTCCTTGTTTAATTCTCCATTGAGAAAAGCAGTCTTCACATCCATTTGGTGTAATTCTAGATCTAAACGTGCAACAATAGCTAAAAGTAATCGTATGGAAGTAAACTTCACAACTGGTGAAAAAGTTTCCTCATAGTCTATTCAACCTTCTTGAGTAAAACCTTTTGCCACCAATCGTGCTTTGTATCTTTCTATTGACCCATCTAATTTATGTTTAACTTTAAGAATCCATTTATTCCCGATAGTTTTACGCTCCTTAGGAAGGTCAACTAGATCCCAGACTGTTGGTTTGCATGGACTCCTATTCTTCTTTCATCGCTTTTAACCATTCATCCCTTTCAAGGTTCGATAAGGCCTCTGTTACAAAATTAGGTTCATCCAATTCTGTAGGAGATACCAAGAAAACATAATCATCAATCTCATAAGATCGTTTATGTACACCTTTTGTTGTACTATTACGTATTTGAAGTTCAGATTCCTCTATAGGATTTTGGGATTCATAACTCCCACTTGGACCAGGAATCATTTCTTGATCCATCGAATTATCAAGTATATTTGACAACATTATCTGATCTTCTGAATTCAACATTTCTTACAGAGGCTCAACTTCATCTATTTCACCCTTTTTGGGAAAATCATTTTCCTAAAATCTGACATCTCGTGATACAATTTCAGTAATACTTCCATCCTCCAGTTCATCGATGAACACATATCCTTTGGAGCATTTAGAGTACCTTATTAAGATACATTTCTTTCCTTTTGGACTTAGTTTACCAAACTCACCAAAATGATCTTTAATGTATGTTGCACAATTGCACGGTCATAGATCATTCAGGTTTGTTTTATGACCAGTCCAAAGTTCATAAGGAGTGGAAGACACTGATTTAGAAAGCACTTTGTTCAATATGTAAGTTGCAGTCAATAATGCATCTCCCCAGAAAGAGATAGACAAATTTGATTGCGCCATCATTGATCTCGTCATGTCCAACAATGTTCTATTCCTTCTTTCAGCTACACCATTTTGTTGAGGTGTATAAGGAGTAGTTAACTGACTGATAATACCCTTTTCAGTACATGATTCTTCTAATTGTTTTGACAAGTATTCACGTTCTCGGTCAGTTCTTAAAGGCTTTATGCTTTTATCTAATTGATTTTCAACTTCATTCATATATCTTTTAAAGCAATCAAGTGCTTTAGATTTATGAGAAATCAAATAGACATAACCAAAGCATGTGAAATCATCAATAAATGTAATGAAGTATGTAGCAGGAGACCTTGCCTTCACATTTATTGGACCACAAATATCAGAGTGAATTAATTGAAGCGGGAACTCAGCTCTTTTAGCCTTCCCAAAAGGTTTAAGCGTAATCTTACCAGCAAGACAATTTTCACAAGTTGGCATATCAATCTTGGTGAAAGAACCTAAATGTCCTTCTTTTGACAACCTATTCATTCGATCTTGCCCTATGTGACCTAATCTTGCATGCCATGTAATAACATCAATATCATTGTTACTTGAATAACATGCCATTACACAACGATCAACATAATAGTCATAAGTTGAAGGATTACAATCTAATACGATAAAACGGTCATAACGAAGTCCAAAACCATATAAAACATTATCTAGAGTTATTCTAAAACCATTATGAATAAAAAACAAATCAAAACCTACGTCTAAAAAAACAGACACAGATACTAAGTTTCGTTGAATCTTTGGTGCATATAGGACGTCATGCAACATCAAAGAACGGCCACCACACAAGTCTACTTTGCAAGTGCCTATCCCTTTGACTTCCAGTTTCACATTATTTCCCACGTAGATCCACCTTGATTTAGAAGAAACTTGACGAAACTCCACAAACGCTTCTCGATCTCGACTCACGTGGTCGGTGGATCCTGAGTCTACAATCCACATAGGATAAGATTCAATTAGTAAAGAAGTGCTAGAAACATATGTTGCACTTAGAGATGCGTTTAGAAATACTACCTTTTTCGGCTCAGTACATTCACGAGCAAAATACCCCAACATTTGGCAATTGTAGCACTTCAATTTGCTCTTGTCTCTCTTCTTGAAAAACCGTTTTCCTTTCCTGGAATTTGGCTTCTTCTTTTTCTTAGAGGGTCCTTCTCCGGTCTCTTAGTCTTTCCCATTCCTTTCCAATTTTTCTTGCGCTTAAAGCCCACTTGACTCTGCCACAAAGGCATTAGAAGCAGCTTTAGCAGCACCAAGGCACTTATCTTCGAGTTCAATATGGCATGCAACATCAGAAAAAGTTTTGATGCTATCATTATGGGTCAAATTAACCTTTAAATGTTCCCAATTATTGGGAAGAGACCGAATCACTGCCTGAACTTGTTGCTCATCTGAAAGAACATGACCAACACTCTTGAGTTGAGCTATCATGTTTGACATCACCCTAAGGTGTTGTTTGATATTCTGATCATGACGTTTTTGTAAGTGTCAAATTTGATAGTCAACTATTGGAGGCGGGTTACAGACGTACCCCCATACGTTCCTCACAGATGTGCCCATATAACATGAGCAATTGGGAATTCCTCACATTCATGTATGAGGTCATCAACCACAGAACTAACTATTATTCCACGTGCAGTGCAATTAGCTTTTTCCAAGCTTTGTAAGCTTCAAGATCCCTTCTGTGTTGTGAAGAATTACCCTCTTCTGGTTCATTCAAAACATGGTTTATACCTTCCAGAGCAGTTTTCTCTTCCAGTACATACCATATTTTACGACTCCAGATGTCGTAATTATCACCATTAAGTTTTTCACCTTTATTTAAGTCAGCAATGATACTTTTTGATGCCATATCTATTATGAGATATAACTAGGCAAGAATTTTTAATCAATTATGCATGTGACATACACATTCAAGCAAATCAATTTTCATTCAGATTTCATAGTTAATGTAAAATCGAAAAGACACGTATGCATCCAATCATCATCTACAAATTAAATATTTAATCAAAATTCAAATTTAATTTCTTAATGTGTATACTAATATTTTTTAGGCCATAATTGCAAGGATTTACATATCTAACAACTAACACCACATGATAATGCATAAAAGAATAACAACACACCTATCCAAAATAGGATAAAACACATATATTCATATTAAAATATAATCAAAGATGTTCATTACACAATATGCAAAATCAAAATAAATACTAGTAGACTAGACTATTATTCTATGTGATCACGCTGGCCATCTAGCTTCAAGATTCATTGTGAACCTCCATAATGGTTCGTTAGGACCAAAATCATGATAGATGTCTGCTAGTTCCTTCTGCCAATAATCTGGTAAGGAATTATACAGAATATCTAATCCAATGTAGTCCTCAACATAGATGTAATAGTCATAAATTTGATCAATTTTAATTCATAATTTCTCGAGGAAATCAGGTAATTGGTCAGACAAGTCCATTTTGATATTTTTGAACTCTTCAAATAATTTTTTTCCTTCTCTTTTACATGCTCTTTTATCTCTGTTCAGACTTTGCAGTATCCTTGAGTCATTTCTTAAGACTTCTGAATCTGAATCATTTTCTACTTTGATCCTTTTGTGTCGCATCCTTCTATCATTTCTTTTTGCTCCTCTATTAATACCACTCCCACTTGGTGCAATTTGAGCATGTTCCCGTTCAGCCATATCTGAAATGGGAACAACAAATCAGAAATATGGTTAAAGACCATTTAATGCGACAACATATGTCACAAAATTTTGGTAGAAGGCAAAAAGATTTATATTTTAAAAAAGAGTTTACTCCTATGAGAATTATTATAAGACCAATTTAATTATTTTTCAAAACCATAATTTATTTCCACTCATATATAAACATATGGTTATTTATAAAGTACCAACCCTTTTTAGTACTATATTAATCCCTTTAAAAAATAATAATTATTATTTAAAAAATAATAATCAAATCCATGTTGACTCATTCAACAAACAAATATTAAAGAGTACTACTACTTTTTCAGAACAAAGTACAACAAAATCAATTAAATAATAATAATAAAATTCATGTTGACTTATTCAACAAACAAATATTAAAGAGTACTACTACTTTTTACCAAACAAGTACAACTTAATCAATTTTTTGTTTCTTTATAGTGGCCTATACGTTTCTTCCTCTTTTTTTTCTTTAAAAAAAGAAGAAGAGTTGTACTACTATAGTACTACAAGCCAAAAAATAAAAATAAAGGAGAATTTTGATTGGTAAAGGACAACCCTTTTTATTTTTATTTATTTATATAAATGACTAATGCATTCTTTCATTTTAGCAAAGTCATTCTAATTTATATCCCGTAGAAATTAGGCTATTTCTACTGCTTCTTCTTCTTCACCATATCTATTCATTCTTATGAACAAAAAATTTACCAAAATTTCTCCACGTTCAAACAACCAATTTATAACAACAAAATTTGATTCCCCAAACAATTAAAGGAGTATAAAATCTACATTAGATACTAGCAATTTCAAACAGCAAACAGATGAGTTCAAGCCGTGAACAATTATATTATTTGAATATAATGCAATTAACTAGGCTCTTGATACCATTGTTAGAATTTTTGTAACAGGAACGAGAATGTGTACCTGTTAACAATAGCGGAATGATAATGAAGTCTTGTGAAAGGTTGCTCCAAGTCCAACTTTGAGTCTCAAGGAATCAAAGCTATGTTTCCACAAACCGAATGTCACTTTGTTTTGTTAATATCCGTGAAGAAGATAAGAAATTTCTTCTTTTTCCTTTCTTTATTTTTCTGTTTTTGTGTTCTTTACCCCTATTTTCTGAAAAATGTTTAACCCCACTTTTAAAAGGGAAAAACAGTATACGTTGGAACAGTTACAAAGTAACTGTTCCCACTCCTTTCCAAATTGATACTTATCTTCTTTTCAGAAAAGAAAAATTGGGTTGGGTCGAGTTGGGCCGATCTACATGGGCGACCACAACTCAAAACTTACAAGAAAAATATTGTTATTTTAAGAAGAGCATAAATAGTTTCAAAAGAATGTTCATTCAATAAATTAAAGACCAGTTTTTCCTAAAAAGGATCTATTAAGTTTTAACTCAACTTATTGAGTATTATTATATGAGAATTAATACATATATTTTGGAAGTAGTATTGATCACTAATTTGTGTAAAGTTTAATACAACTCAAACCCCATAAAATGTGCCGCCAAAGTAGATAGGATTGTACCAAAATTTGGGTGACTCCTCACCGCCTCAAGGAGGCTATTAGTGGATCCATAAGTTAAGTTGCGTCTTATACCTTGGCAAAGTATAGGGCGGTTCTGAAAACTTGGGAAAGACGTTGTATCATCACGAGGCTCATAGTGATGATTTTCGGTTAGAGAAACTCCCACAAAAAGTAATTGCTATCATTACATGTCTATTATAAAGCTTTTTAATGATTTCATTCATATTCATGTTTTACTTTAGTTGAGTAATGTATCGTCTTTATTTAGTTCAATTGTCTGTTTCCTTTAGCTTTATTACATATCGTACATTTCATGTACTGACGTCATTCGATGCTACATCATTATATGATGCAGGTCCATGTATTCAGGATCATCAGCGGGCGCTTCATTGAGATCATTTTAACCACTCGTTAGCTTTTGGTGAGATCTCCTTACTTTCAAAGAACTTCAGTTTTATTGCTTAGTAGTAGTATTTGGAGTTCGTCATTTGTCTTGTCTCGATGCTTATATTTAGATAGTAGAAGCTTTATAGATAGACAAGTTAGAGATGCATTTTAGTTTTCTTTTCAGATGTTTTATCTAACTTTTTGTCATTTATACTTTGTATTTTTAGACATCTTTGAGACTCAGTTTATTCTTTAAATGTTCATTAGTTTTAAGCTTTCGTATGCCTATTGTAATCTTCTGCTAAGTAGTTAGTCATGCCAACGGTTCGCTTGGGGCAATCAATGATTTTCAAGTGTCGGCCACGTCTAGGGTGTAGGCTCGGGGTGTAACACCTATCTTGTATGTACTCTCAAATGGGTACAACTATTTCAAGCTTCCTTCGTAAGCTTTACATCTATACTTTACCTTATAGATGAGTGTTCCATAGTTTGGACTGAAGCAGTTGACAGGTAACCGAGAAAACTTGCTTCTTTTTTCAAATTATGCAGAATTATGGGGTTGAGTCAAGATCACATCCTCATTGGGGTGAAAAGACGATGAAACCAACGAAGAACTACATCAACTAATGTACCACTACCCCCATCCCATGTACATAATTCATCTTCTCTCCTAAACTTTCGTGTTAATTCATTATTCTTTGTTAAACCATGATTTATGCAGAGATGGATATAAGGAGATGATAAAGATTCAAAAGTGTTTCAATGGAGGAAGGAGATGAAGAAGATAGAGATGGGTTTGGAGATTTAATTTGGTATGAATTAATTTGGTTAAGTGGGTCGGATTCAGATAGAAAAAGAGGAAATTGGGTAATTTAGTTGATTTGGGGATTTCAATCCAATTTAGGGGTACATATAATAAGTTTATTAACGGTAGAGGTATGAATAAATCGATATTAATAGTAAGGGTAAGGTCAATTAATAAATGAAAGTTGAAGGGTATTCTTGACCATTTTTCCTATATTAAATTTACTCAAGAATATTGTTTGGTAAAAGGCATTAATTCAACACTAAACTTGTCCCGAAAAGTCCGTTACACGTTTAAACTATCACAACAACCTATTATACACCTTTACTATTCAAAAGTGAATTTATTTATTACCCCCTAAAACTGACTTGGCACGAAAAATAGAATAAGTAATAAAAATAAAATATAAGCGTGTTTTGGTACAAAAATAATGTAAAAAAATAAATGACCCCACCCTATCACCCAAGATCTATCTTCTTCCACCCCACCACCACCAGAATCCTCCCCCCCCCCACGTTCAATCATATCCTCTTTTAATGTTTATCGATTTCACCATCTCCATTGTATTCAATATTTCTCTTCAACTTTGTTGGTGGTTGATAAAATTGATGATTGACCTTAGAAATAAAATATAATGATGAATTCGTTGGTGATGGGTGGTGGGTGACAAAGAAGTGGGAATGAAGGTGGTGAAGAAGAAGAAATCGAAATTGATAATAGTGGTGGTAATATTTGGTGGTGGGTTTGTACCTTTTGATGGTAATGATGTGATTTTGGTGATGAGTTTGATTATCGGTGTTGAATTTTGTGGTGGATTTTTACAATTTTTGTGAGGACGTTGATGATAGTGTGATTTCGATGATGGATTTGATCGTAGGTGGTGAAATTTGTGGCAGCTATTTTGATTTTTTGTGCTGAAATATATAGATTTGTTACTAATAGAGTGACAATGGTAGTGGTTCCATGGTGGTGTTCACTGAAGAAGAAGCAATTGAATGACATAGATACATTTTTTAAAAAATATGACATGCCAGTGAAATGATATTAATGTGGCACGAGTGTGATACACCTCCCGTTGTGAGAGTGGTGTTATACATCTCAAGGGAGAAATAATTTCACTTTTGAGTAGTACAGACGTATAGTAAATCGTCATATGATAGATTAAGCGTGTAACTGACTTTTCGGGACAAGTTCAGGAGTGAATTTATGTTTTTATCAAATTATTTTGTATGTATTAGATGTCAAAATAGCCAAAGGAGGAAAAATTGAGAAATTACCATAAAATTGAAATCCATGACCTTCGGTTGAGATATGACCGTGGTCTTATCGTTAAAATATTTAGAGAAGGTGCAAAAAGAATGGTCTGCAAATGAACAAGTTATGGACCGTATGTCACATTCAAAATTCATAGATTTGAAGAGTATCAAGTTGATGGAAAGACCTATGACAGAACCCACAGTCCGTGAATCAATCCACAATGGAGGATCAGAGACCCTAAGGCTGAACTTACAACAGAGTATAATGCACAACTTATGGATGAGACCATCGATGGTGTCCGTGGATAATTAAATTAAAAGGATTTCAAATTTGTGGGCTATTATAAATATTTTTCATAGGTTTTTTTAATAGAGAGTCATCAGAATTGAGTATTTTGTAAATTGCAATATTACTTTCTCTAGTTTTCGAAGATTTTGTAAAGAACGAAGAACAAAGTTAATTCAATCATTTTTAATTCAAAGTAAGCATTATGACTTCAATAAATTCTTGTTATGACTTTCTTTTTGCGATGAATAACTAAATCCTCTATTGAGGTTGTGACCCAATGGAGGTGTAACATTTATAAGGTTTTCGTGTGTTGTATGATTTTTAAGAACTAGTATATCTAACTATTGTTAGAATATGCACAACGGAAGCTATATTCAGGATCACAAATCTTACATATAGACTAAACAATATAACATAAACGAATTTAGAAGAACACTAACCTGTTGAAACTTCTACAAAAGTCGTCCAGATGCCAAGGATCCAGAGCTACGATCTTCTCCTATTTCCTGATTGACTGTTACTACCAAGTTACTTGTGTGGGCAAGTATACTTGTTTTTCAAAGATAATTTCTTTCATGCCACATCCAGCCTATTTATCTAGTTTTCCAACTCAAGAATGAATAGGAAAAACGTCCAAATAAATTTCAGGCTTAATGAGCAATCAAAAGGATCATGAGAATCAATTGAGATAAAAAACGTTTTCATCCATTAAAGGCCAAACGGTTTTGTAATAAGAACAAAAACGTTTTCATCCATTTAAGACCAAACGTTTTTGTCACTAACTCAATCTTTAACTCTCAAATAATTCATCCTTTAAAGAAGATCAACAATAAAATTAATTTGTCCTTCTTTTCAAACTTGGTCAATTAATCAGGCATAGTAGGGACCGTAGATATATTTAATAGAGGCTTCCAATTACGATAATAATTCTCAAATGAACGAATTAACCATATCGCAATAAATTACAAAGTATTCCACTAAAATTCTGTAATTGCACTCCTCAATTTAATTTCGAAATCTACCACTACATCTTATTTAACCCCCCGTGTTAGAATTACCGACACCAATCAATTAAATCAAAATTATCTGAAAATTTAATTCATTGACTAAATTAATCCTTTATTATATTTACTTAACTTATTTCACGTGACGGATCTAAAATCCACCTGCAGGGTTTTCACGTGAAAACTTATAAGTAATCATAAAGGGGTGTCTTCAACTCGGGTCCGAGACACGGTTCTATCAACTAATTATTATTTCACTAATGTAATTTGTCATTATCTAATCTATTAGGAATTTATTGACTCATCAAAAAGTCTCACCTTTTAATAGATTAAAACAATAAAATAAATTACATAGATCATAATAATTATATCAAGATTGAGAGTATAAATACATGTAGTGGACTAGAGAATTTATTTATAAATATTCAGAACATAAACAAATGTCTCTAATTGGTCCGTTCAATACATACAAAATGTACTAGCACAAGAAGTTGAATTTAACCATTCTCATAATTAAGATCAAATTATATTTAATCTTGTGCTACGATCATCAAGATGTTCGTCCTACTTCATCTTTGATCGTGAACATAAATTTATAACTTATATGCACCAACAATTTTAATCTTCCGTGTATGAGTTAAAATACTCCATACACAAAATTGTCTACTATATAAGCAATGGACACACATATATACATAATGATCTATTTAAACAAAAATTTATTATATTAAATAAATAACATAAAAAAACTTTACACAATTACAAGGGATTAAATAAAAAATACTATAACACAATTACATGGTTAATAGTATATCCCAACAATCTCCCACTTAGACTTATAACCATGCATTCACAATTTTAACACCCATTTCTTCCACATGCTTATCAAAAGCCTTCTGAGGTAAGCCTTTTGTAAATGGGTCCGCCAAATTGTTCTTCGATTCAATCTTCAATACTCTCACATCACCCCTTTGAGTTATATCACGAATCAAATGATATTTCCTCTCGATGTGCTTACTCCTTTTATGGCTTCGCGGTTCTTTCGAGTTAGCAACTGCACCACTGTTATCACAATAAAGTGTGATTGGTGCTTCAACCGAAGGAACCACTCCAAGCTCTTTTAGGAAGTTTCCAAGCCAAACAGCCTCCTTAGCCGCTTCAGAGGCAGCTACATATTCAGCTTCCATGGTGGAATCAGCAACACAAGATTGCTTGATACTCCTCCATATTACGGCTCCACCTCCCAGAGTAAATACATATCCTGAGGTTGACTTTCTTGAATCTCTATCTGACTGGAAATCTGAATCTGTATACCCAATAGGTACAAGATTTCCAGGATGGAAAACAAGCATGTAATCTCTAGTCCTTTTCAGGTATTTGATTATATGCTTAACTGCTGTCCAATGTTCTTGCCCAGGATTAGACTGGAATCTACTAACCATGCCAACAGCAAAGCAGATATCCGGTCTAGTACATAACATAGCATACATGAGACTCCCTACAGCAGATGCATAAGGGACCGCCTTCATTCTTTCTATCTCATCAGTTGTTTTGGGCGACTGATCCTTTGATAAAGTAATTCCATGTCTAAAAGGAAGAAATCCCTTTTTTGAATTTTGCATGTTAAACCTTGCAAGAATAGTATCAATGTAAAGCATTTGAGACAAGCCTAATATCGTTTGTTTACGATCTCGCATAAGCTTGATCCCAAGGATATGAGCCGCTTCTCCCAAGTCTTTCATATCAAAACGCGATGACAGCCATTCCTTAACTGAATTCAACATGCTCACATTATTTCCTATGAGCAAAATG
>NW_006238957.1:107510-112792 GCF_000226075.1 Solanum tuberosum
ATGTTCTAGATTCTAACTTATCTATTTTTCCTTTTAGCACATGAGCTGGACAACCCCAAACTCGAATATGCCGTAGGCTAGGCTTTCGCCCATTCCACAATTCGGATGGGGTTAAATGTACAGATTTTGAAGGAACCAAATTCAGAATATAATTCGCAGTTTCTAAGGCATATCCCTAAAAGCTAAAAGGCAAATCAGAATAACTTAACATTGATCTAACCATTTCCAAAAGAGTTCTATTTCTATGTTCTGCCACACCGTTTTGTTGAGGTGTTCCTGGGGCAGAATATTGAGAAGTAATTCCTGATTCTGATAAGTACTTAATGAATCCTGCAGAAAGGTATTTACCACCACGATCAAATCGTAATGTTTAGATATGTTTATCATGTCGCTTTTCCGTTTCAATCTTAAATTCTTTGAATTTTTCAAAGCATTCAGATTTTCGTCGCAACAAATAAATGTATCCATATTTGGAGTAATCATCTGTGAAAGTCACAAAATACTCAAAACCACCTCTTGCTTGTATATTCATTGGGCCGCACAAATCAGAATGAATTAATTCTAACTTATTATTGGCTCTGTTTCCTTTAGAAGGGAAAGGTCTCTTTGTCATTTTACCTTCTAAACAAGATTCACAGGTTGGTAGTGCCTCCACTTTCAATGAACTCAAAGGTCCATCTGTAACCAACCGTGAAATCCTATTTATATTAATATGACATAAACGTAAGTGCCATAAATAAGTTGGACTCAATTGAGAAATATGTTTTCTTTTATTCGAAACAACAATGTTATTTAGTGCAGTTTGTTGAAGCATGTTATGGAAAATTTTAAACACAAATAAATCATGTATTTTGGGAGCACTAAGGATAAAAAAGTTATTACACTTAATAACAGCAGAGTTATTCGCAAAGTGAACATCATAACCATCATCCATTAGTTTAGAAACAGACAATAAATGAAAATGAAATTATTCCAACAGCTAAGGCTGGTGCTGGCTCCCCATTCGCTTGAAAAACACTAACTTCATCCTTATTTAGCCGCCGCGTTTCCTGAAACCCCTGCAAAGAAGTGCAGATATGATCAGTGGCTCCCGAATCTACAGCCCATAATTGGGTAGAAACAGCCGCTAAACAGGTTTCAACGACATTTAAAAAAGAGTTACCTTTGTTTTTCATCTTAGCCTGAAAGTCAGGGCATTGCTTTTTATAGTGTCCAGGCTGCTTACAATGAAAGCACTTGCCTTTCGGCTTAGCCACACCATCCTTAGCACCTCCGGGTATCACAGCCTTGCGGGGCTTTTTCTTTTTCTTCTGAAATTTTGCTGGTTTTGAAGAGGACGGCCCAGCCTGGTGAACTAGAAATGCCGCAGGAGCTTGCTGCTTAATTATAGTCTCTGCCGCTTGCAGCTCATTCAACAATTTCGCTAAAGAATGTCCATCTTATTCATATTATAGTTCAAGCGAAATTGTTGAAAACTGTCCGGCAAAGTCTGAAGGATCATCTCAACTTGAGATTCCTTATCAATCTCAGCACCAAGTATCTCCAGCTCATTCAAGTAATTCATCAACTTCAGCACATGTTCTCTGACAGAAGATCCTTCAGCCATTTTTGTGGTCAAAAGGGCTTTCATGGCAGTCTGCTTTGCAGCACGATTCTTCTCACCAAACATCTCCTTAAGAGATGCAAGCATATCGTAAGCAGATGTCATAGACTTGTGCTGATGTTGCAAGACATTCGCCATTGAGGCAAGAATGTAGCATCTTGCCATCTCATCAGCCTTAACCCATTTGTCATAGGCTTGGACTTCCTCATCAGTAGGATCTGCTGATTTGATAGGACATTCCTCAACCAATACAAATTTATAACCCTCAGAAGTTAGGACAATGTCTAAATTTCGTTTCCAATCAACATAGTTTGGACCCTCAAGTTTATTTTGATTCAAGATTGAGGACAGGGGATTGAAGTGAGACATAGTTAATCTGAGAGAGATAAAATAGATCATTAAGTATACATGATATATTATTAAAAAAAAACACAACAAGACTCATATAATCATGCCTATAAACAGTTAGATTCGATTGGGAAACTTAACTACTCAAGCAAATATATGAGCACGTGTAAATACAGTACCAATTAAACAAAACAAGTCCAACTCAGTTAGAGAGTATTATGTTAAGTATAATAAGGAATATATGGATATATATTATATCTCTTGTTCATTGATTCAACATGTAACTTAGTTGGAAAGTTTTAAACAAGTCATCAAAGCAAAAGACGTACCAAAACAGTATCAAAATATATGAGTTTATCCGATGGGGAAGAGGACCTAAGTCAACATATAAACTCATATATTTACTATAAAATACATTTATAAGTGTTAGGGATGAACCCTTACGCCACTGGATTACTAAAAACAATTTTTAATTTATTTTTTAATGTTTCGTAAACAGAAAAATGGCCAAAAACCCATCAAAATGACTTCGAATGGACAAAAAAGGCCCTTGATCACAGCTTAGCAGTGAGTATTGCTCACTGGGTCGTTTCCAATCAACCAACCAAATTTGAGGCCAATCGGAGTTCGTCAGAAAAAAAAACACTTGCGAGGCATGGCATGCTGTCCGTTTTCTTTAAAAATTTCATAGAACTTTAAATATTCATAATCCAGGCAATATTTAAAAACCTTACTCTAAAACTATTAATTCAATGAACATGAAACATGAATTCGTTTTACAAGATCTGAATAATGAACAATTATCAACAATACATGAAACATTCTGTTTTTAAACTTGAATTATAAACAGTGAGTTATTTCAATCTCATCATTGAACAGAACATCAAATCATCAATTCATAAACATAAAATAACTTATTTATGATACAACGAATTCATATATTAAACAGTAACGCATCATGATTTAGACATTCAATCAATCATGAATTATCTTATTACATTATTTAGTATATGTAAGAAGACTCGTGATACCAATTGTTAGAATATGCACAACGGAAGCTATATTCAGGATCACAAATCTTACATATAGACTAAACAATATAACATATACTAATTTAGAAGAAGACTAACCTGTTGAAACTACTACAAAAGTCGTCCAGATGCCAAGGATCTGAGCAATCAAAAGGATCATGAGAATCAATTGAGATAAAAAACGTTTTCATCCATTAAAGGCCAAACGGTTTTGTAATAAGAACAAAAACGTTTTCATCCATTTAAAGGCCAAACGTTTTTGTAATAAGAACAAAAACGTTTTCATCCATTTAAAGGCCAAACGTTTTTGTAATAAGAACAAAAACGTTTTCATCCATTTAAAGGCCAAACGTTTTTGTAATAAGAACAAAAACGTTTTCATCCATTTAAAGGCCAAACGTTTTTGTAATAAGAACAAAAACGTTTTCATCCATTTAAGACCAAACGTTTTTGTCACTAACTCAATCTTTAACTCTCAAATAATTCATCCTTTAAAGAAGATCAACAATAAAATTAATTTGTCCTTCTTTTCAAACTTGGTCAATTAATCAGGCATAGTAGGGACCGTAGATATATTTAATAGAGGCTTCCAATTACGATAATAATTCTCAAATGAACGAATTAACCATATCGCAATAAATTACAAAGTATTCCACTAAAATTCTGTAATTGCACTCCTCAATTTAATTTCGAAATCTACCACTACATCTTATTTAACCCCCCGTGTTAGAATTACCGACACCAATCAATTAAATCAAAATTATCTGAAAATTTAATTCATTGACTAAATTAATCCTTTATTATATTTACTTAACTTATTTCACGTGACGGATCTAAAATCCACCTGCAGGGTTTTCACGTGAAAACTTATAAGTAATCATAAAGGGGTGTCTTCAACTCGGGTCCGAGACACGGTTCTATCAACTAATTATTATTTCACTAATGTAATTTGTCATTATCTAATCTATTAGGAATTTATTGACTCATCAAAAAGTCTCACCTTTTAATAGATTAAAACAATAAAATAAATTACATAGATCATAATAATTATATCAAGATTGAGAGTATAAATACATGTAGTGGACTAGAGAATTTATTTATAAATATTCAGAACATAAACAAATGTCTCTAATTGGTCCGTTCAATACATACAAAATGTACTAGCACAAGAAGTTGAATTTAACCATTCTCATAATTAAGATCAAATTATATTTAATCTTGTGCTACGATCATCAAGATGTTCGTCCTACTTCATCTTTGATCGTGAACATAAATTTATAACTTATATGCACCAACAATTTTAATCTTCCGTGTATGAGTTAAAATACTCCATACACAAAATTGTCTACTATATAAGCAATGGACACACATATATACATAATGATTTATTTAAACAAAATTTTATTATATTAAATAAATAACATAAAAAATCTTTACAAGGGATTAAATAAAAAATACTATAACACAATTACATGGTTAATAGTATATCCCAACAACTATTTCATATTTTCTTGATTGGTTGGTGGTTGCAAACATCAATCTGCGACATAATATCTTAGTTTTGCTTGTGAAAGTAAATTAAAATTTGATAGAAATAGTTTGCATGAATTCAAGGCGCTAACCTTTGTTTAATAGATTCTTGTCACTCCCCGAGCCTACACCCTGGGTGGGATTGACACTCGAAGACCATTGTTGGCCCCAAACGAACCCTTGGCCTGGCTTACTAACTCAGCGGAAGACTTAACTCATCACATAAACATTTATGAAGGAATTAGAATGTCATAAAGGAACATTCAACTGGCCATTTAGGCAAACTCAAGTCTTTAACATAAGTAGTGAAAAGTAAAGACAACTGAAATAACTAATTGTCTGTCTGTCTATGAAGCCTCTAAAACAACTGAAATAGATGTTGGGACAAACCCCACAACATCCTAATGGACTAAACTAGAAAGCAATGAAAATAGATCCTTCGGAATGCAAGGAGGCTCACCGACTGACTCTGAACTGCTCATTGGATCAACGGTGCGCTGGAATGTCGATCCTAGTTACCTGTGTCTGCATCATAAGACGATGCAGGCCAGCTGGCATCAGTACATTGAATGTACGAGTATGCGAATAAGAATGATAAAACAACATAGGCTTGGAAAGGAATCTGAAAGAAACACTTACCTTGGCTCTTCTCAACTCATGAATACTTAACTGAACTCATTTCAATATAAAGCAGTTTAAAACAAGTGCAATATAAAGAAAAGCTGTTTAAAAACATGATGTCAACTCTGTGTATATACAAGGATACAACA
>NW_006238957.1:114150-126125 GCF_000226075.1 Solanum tuberosum
GAAAAGACTAAAATACCCCTTATATTTCCGGATTGGACATTTCCTTAATCTAACAGCCCAACTTCCAAAGGGCATAACTTGCTCATACGAACTCGGAATCACGCAAACTTTACGGCGTTGGAAAGATCATTCCAAGAGCTTCCCAACCATATCTGGAACTACACCTAACTCATCTTGAGCTAGTAGTTATGGCCATCTGAAGTTGCCCAAAACTCAACTTTAACTTACTTACAATTTTCCAGATTTCCTTATACTTTCCAAAAATCACTATTTCCAGATTTTAAACTTCTTTCTAGTTGCGAGATGTTACAATTCTCTGAGGGATAAGTTGAATTTACATGACATAAGTAGTTGTTCTTATTTGAATAACTCGTATTAATTTAGAAAATGTTGAGATAAATTGTTCAACTCTTGAAAAAGATTAAGTGATGTTATAGAGATTAAGTGCATATCTAGCAACTCAATTATCTATAATTGCATGAAAACCAAGAACGGTACATCCCATGAAGGTGAGACGACCTTAGTTCTTCAATCATATAGATTATCACAAAGTTATTTCAGCAATCTTAGTCTTTATATTAAAACAAAACAAATCTACTTTCACAGAATATAAATTAGACTGCTAATCAAATATTTGTCCAATTAGTAGTATTTCTCCTTATTTCATGTGGAATTCGACCTAGTTATTTGGATTACTATATTTGCATATGATCGTGTTACATCCTCTTCAGGTGTAATTTTGAGCGTATCAAATTTTAGCATCGTTACAAAAAAAAAAGATCTTACTTAATTAATGGTGGTTATTGTGATTACATTTATTTATATTCCATCACATTCTGTTTGTTTTTGCTATGAATAAGGTTATCATGGCACATCAAGCAGCTCAACAAGCACTATCCACCCAAGTTGCATTTGTAGCAGCAACTGTAGTAGTTGTAGTTGTTGCACAAGCAACTAATCTGCCTAAGGAGATGAATGTATTTCGATTAACCATCAACAAATGCACCATTTTGTATATTTACAACATATTCTCTACAAAATCATACGACATTTCGTTTTGGAAGGGAGAAAACATGAAATAATATACTTAGTCGTTTGATAGAGTGTATAAAAATAATGTTCAATAGAGTGTATTAGTTATGCATAGATTTCTTACAAATATCCTCCACAATTTTATTGGAAAAGATGTAAAAGGGCATTTGAGGGCAATTCGTTTGGTAGAGTGTATTAACAAAAATAATGCATGCATTGACTTTGTGTATTAGTTATACCTTATTTGGTACACTTTTTCATGCTATGTATAACTAATTATACACTCTATTGTGTATTAAGGAGTGTATTACTAATACCATGGATTTCTAGGTATCAGTAATACAAAGGATTTTAACACTTACATTAGATTAACTAATTATAAAACTACCCCTGAGCCTTATCAAAACATTTGTCAATACTTTTCCACGGTAAATTAATGCTATTCTCAAAACGTAATCTTTGCAAAATGCAGTAATAAAACATATAGATTATTGCAATTGTTAAGATTTTTGATATGGAGAACTATTTTTTTTGATAAAATATTTTTGAAAATTTAAAAAATGTTGTTGCTCCACTGTGTACTTCAAAGTCAAAACACAATTGACAAAAGGGGGTATGAAGGGGCAAAATACAATAGAGCAACACACATACTATTGCTTCGGTTCGCAATAAAGCTAGGGTCCTGATCGAGCAACTAGTAGCCCTATCTATCCACCTCTCCAGACACAATATCTTGAGTGCCTATGATGGTGACCACATCTGGCATGTGATGTTTGGACATAGAAAAAAAAATATTATTGCTTCTAGGGAATGAGTTGATCAAAAATGAATATTGAGAACTTGAAATAACTAGTTTGCTGGTGGTAGACTTTGAGGCACGGTGGGGGTTAACTGATGAAGATTCAAATGACTTGAATTACCAATGTTAAATGATTATCTTAAAGTGTAATTATGAGTTTCAATTTATTTTTATTACACTTTTGATATACTTCTAATCTTAGAGCGTGATGAGTAAAATTATTATAACAAGTTATTGATTCTGTGATTCGAATCCGTAATTTAAAGGTATCATAGAAAACTTTATATTATTCAAGTGCTTCTCTGATCCTATCAATGCCAATATGTGGTGCACGCACCAAAAATAACAATATAAGTTTTGAGTTTTTTTTAAAAAAATAAAAAAACTCTTTACCCACTTTCCTCAAAAATATTTTAAAGTAATACTAAAAACTATTTAATTTATTTTTGGGGGAAAAAGAAGAGCTAATGACATTTTAGCAAAGAATTATATTGTGATTGTTTTATTAAAGAACCTTGTTGCAAAAGAAAGTGTACAAAATAAAAGAGTGGTGGTATTTTTGTAAACAAATATTCTATAGGCTTGCAATTTTCAATACATCAACCAAACAATGTATAAGAAATAATACAAGCATAACTAATGCAAGTATTACTAATACTTGCATTGCTAATGCATGCATTACTAATACATCATATTCAACATTATTCTTATACACTTTACCAAACGAATGCATGTGTTAGTAATACACTCTTCAATATACAATAGAGTGTATAACTAATGCAAACATTAGGTATACAAAAAAAACATACCAAACAAGGTACTACTAATACATACAGCCAATGCATGCATTATTATGGCTAATACACTCTACCACACGACTTACGTTTCTTTCGCTCTTTTAACAAAATAATAACTCCATTTTCAATTCATTGAAAATGTTGGCACTACAACAAGACTGTTTCTCCCATGTGCATTGCAGCAGCAACATACGCAGTAACAATAAAAGAAGCTACTAAAATTTGAAATTCAACTCCAACCTAGGCAGCAACATGTCCATTTCTTTGTTTGTTTTTCCTCTAATCTTTTCGCGGAAATTGGTGGAATAGGGCAGGAGGAGGGAGAGGAAGAGAAGCATACATCAAAGATAAGCTCTTTATACATGATATATTCGTGGAATCTTAATTTTCTTGATCATACATCTAGTACATGCAGCGTCAACAATCCTGACTTCAAAAGAAGTGAATAGATGAAGTAGATGATATCTCCAGCTGCTCCAACTTTTGGCTTGATATGCATATTAGGTCCCAGGCTACTCTGTACCAAACATTTCCATATCATCAACAGGAGTCGGCAGCTGTAAAAATGAGAGTCCAGTCAGCTTGAAATATCAAATCCTACGAGCTTTCCTATATCACAATATGATTCTTTTGATTTGAGTAAAACTTGAGAATATGGTTCAATGGGATGAGAAATTGCTACATATGACCTTTGGAACCAAAAAGGGTGAGGGTTAGACATCTCATCAGGAAGTACTAATACAGTAACGTGTTTTCATCCTCTCTTCAAGAAGTACAGTCGAAGTGGTATTTGAACTAGATGTAGGTTAAAACCAACAAGAGATTATGCTACAATCGCACCGAGGTCTTATCACCATTCATGGTTGAAAGTAGTACAATGTTAAAGAAAATTTACTTTCCTTCCTTGTCTACTTTCACCCAACACACTTTACGGTCATCTCATTAGAAAAGAAAAATACCAACAGAGTTCTATGGTTTAATGGTCAATATTATTGAGCACAAATCCAAAAGTTCCACAAGCTTTTTGTGCCCTCCATCACCGTCTTCAACTGCTCCAGCTACTGAACTCCCTGTGACCAGCAAATCACAGTGCCCAACCCCACTCATGGATGATGGACCAGTAGGGTTTGGTAATAACATAGGAGAATGATCAACAGATTACAGGGAGTTTGGAAAGGTATGAGAAATTGCAGATACGGGATGAAAAGGTGTGTGGAGGGAAGTAAAAGCTACAAAGTCTCCACAATTTTATTTATTTTGGTTGACCTAGTTTCTGGAGCTAAATTAGCTCATTTTGGACAACTCGAAGATTGTATGAGCTGAGCTTAACAATAGATAAATGAAACATAAAAATCAGCTGAAAACATGGTTTAGAAAACCATCAGAATGCCATTAGCCAGGCTCCTTCCTTTTATCATAAGCTTGCAACGTTCTTTTCTGGAACTTATGCCAACAACAGTGGCTGAAGTATGGTCTGAGTAGGCATGGAGCATACCTTCTAAATAATTGGGAATTGGGATAACTGAATTATATAGTACCTTATCTCAGTTCAAAGGCTCTACTGGAGATAAGTATGGAATGGCAAAGGAATAAACAATTTTTCTGTGAGCGATGCATACAGAGAACAGAACGTGTCCAAGAATAAAGTGTACTGCTGGACATGGAAGCTGATCTGGAGAGTCCAAGATTCCATTTCAAAGTAGCATTCTTGATATCGCTGGTGGCCAAAGAAGCAGTATTGACATGGGACAACCAACCAAGTGCTGCTGGCCATGGAAGCTGATCTGGAGAGTCCAAGATTCCATTTCAAAGTAGCATTCTTGACATGTGGTGGCCAAAGAAGCAGTATTGACATGGGACAACCAACCATCTCTTTTTACATTGCAAGTGACAGATCAAATATGGAAAATCTTCATCAACCCGAGGGGAATCAGGTGGGTGATGCCAGGTAGCACAAGGGAAGTACTAAACAATTAGGGCAAAGATGGTGCAACACCCCAGAAGTTTTAAAGTCCAGATCAGATCTTGAAAGTCCAGAAACTTAAGACTGCAGATATTTTGGGATTTACGGACACCATCTACAGGATGTAAATGGAACCACGAACCGTAGATGGGATCCGTAGATCAACTTCAGAGATTGGAACTTTAGCCTGAGTTTCACGAGCAAGGACCACGGGTCGTAGATACTTTTATGGGTTGTAGATGGGCTTGTGGATCAAAGTTCTAAAACTTGGTTTTTATCTAACTTTTACGGACCATGCTTACGACTCGTAAATGGAATTATGTATCGTAAATGGGTCTCTTAGATCAAACTTCGGAAACCCAGTATTTAGGCTTGATTTTTATGAGAGAAATCTACAACCCATAGTCCAATCCACAGACCATAGATGGCCCTCGTAGAAGCTACCAACAGTTTTTCCTTCAAGATCGTTTTGATCTTTTTCCACTCTTTTAATTCCTATATTAAATTGTTTTAGCATATTCTAAGAGAGACGTTTAGAATAGGAATAAGTGTACACAATCCTACTTAGAATAGTATTAGAAATAGGAATAATATTTAGTTGTATTATAGTGTCTATAAATAAGGTCTCCGTGCAATATTGCCAATACACAATTCAATAATATTTTTCTCATATATTTCTCACATGGTATCAGAGCATTGGTGAGAAAATTCAAGGGAAGAAACAAGTCACCGTGCGTTAATTTTTGATGATTGTTGGAGCTGATTTGTGTCAGTTTTTATTCTGTGGGTGTTGTGCGAAAACCAACACCACTATGAGGCTCAGAAAGCTCAGAAGACCAAACCCCAGCCGAAACCACCAAAAAAATCACTCCACGCGCTCTCACGTGCCGATCAACGGTGACAATTTCCGGTGAGAATTAGCTCATGTATCAGCACGTGAAGGCTCCTCCGCTCGATTTGTTTGAGAATTTTTTTTCTATTGTTGTCGTCCAGCTATTCCGACCAGACCAATGCAATTTCTGACCAGATTTGATCGCCTAAATTAGGGTTCCGACAATTTCCCGGCTGTTTTCGGCGAGATCCACATTTTCTGACAACGAAAATCACTGTAATCAAGTGTTTCTTGTTGTATTTCAAGACAAATTTCACACGTCTTTTAGTGTGATGTTTTTGGTTTCAAAAATATGGGGCTTGGAATAATGCTCATGTCATTCAGACAGGATATGATGTGTTCCTTCAGTATCGAGTGAGTAAGCAAATGTCTCCATAAGTAGCTTCGGTTGCACAACCTGATGTTTTTATTGCGGGTAATTCTTTTGTTTGTGTTTCACAATCTAGTACTCTTGGATCATGGGTCATGGACTTAGGCTTGATTCCGGCAATTTCAGGTTGTTTCCAACGAGATCCAGATTTTTTTGACAACAAAAATCTTTGTAATCAAGTGTTCCTTGTTGTTTTCCAAGAGAAATTTCACACAATGTCTTTTGGGTGATGCTTTGCTCCAAAACTACGGGGATTCGAATAATGCTCATATTACTCAGACAAAATATGATGAGTTCCTTTAGTATCGCGCAAGTAAGCAAATGTCTCCACAAGTAGTTTCGATTGCACAACCTGATGTTTCTATTGCGGGTAATTCTTTTGCTTGTGCTTCACAGTCTAGTACTCTTGGATCATGGGTAATGGACTTAGGCGCTTCTGATCATATCTCTCGTAATAAATCACTTTTGTTTGATATTGTTTATTCACATCTCTTTTTGCTATTACTTTAGTTAATGGGATCCAAACAAAACTAATAAGGGTTGGAGACGCCAAACCCCTATCTTCTGTCACTCTAGACTCTGTTCTATATGTCCTTGATTCTCCTTTGAATTTGGCATCCATTAGTTATTTGACGCGTGCCCTACATTGTGGCATAACCTTTTTTGATGTTTTTTTCTCATGCAAGACCACGATACGGGACAGATGATTGACACAAGACATGAATCACAAGGCCTTTACTATCTTACCTCTTCAAATTCCATCACATCATGCTCCTTTCCACATCCTCCAAACCTATTTCACAAACATTTGGGACATCCGATTCTATCTAAGCTGCAAAAGATGGAGCCCATTTTGTCTAGTTTGTCCACATTAGATTGTGAGTCGTGTTAGCTTGGAAACACACTCGTGCTACATTCTCACGTAGTACTGAGGGTCATTTACAGTCTATTTTTTGTTAGTTCATTCTGGTATTTGGGGTCCTAGTAGAGTCAATTCACCCTTAGGATTTTGCTATTTTGTTAGTTTCATTGATGATTATTCAAGATGCACTTGGGTTTTCTTAATAAAAGATCGTTCAAAGTTATTTTCTATATTCAAAAGTTTCTTTGCTGAAATACAAAATCAATTTGATGTTTCTTTTCAGACTTTTCGTAGTGATACTGCCTTAGAATACTTTTCCTCCCAAGATCAGGAGTTTATGACTCACCAAGGAATTATTCACCAAACATCTTGTCTGTACACCCCTCAACAAAATGGTGTTGCATAAAGGAAGAATAGGCATCTTATTGAGACCGCTCACACTCTTCTCATTGAATCCCATGTTTCGTTGTGTTTTTGGGGAGATGTAGTCCTTGCGTCTTGTTATTTAATTAATAGAATGCCCTCATCTTCTATACAGAATAGAGGTTCCACGGTCCATACTGTTTCCTTAGTCACATCTCTACTCTATCCCCCTTTGTGTCTTTGGGAGCACATGCATTGTTCATAAGTTAGCCCCAATAAAAGATAAATTAGCCATTCGTGTCCTCAAATATTTCTTTCTTGGTTAGTCTCGAGTTCAAAAAGGGTATCGTTGTTATTCATCTGATCTTCATCGGTACCTTATGATGTCACATTCTTTGAATCTCAATCTTACTATACATATTTTGATCATTCTGATGTATATGAGGTCTTACCTATACCTTAGGTCTTACCTGTACATAGGGATGGCAATGAGGCAGTGCGTAGCGAGGGTGGGGCGGGTTGAGCTTAACCCGCATTATTTTTAATCCGCCTCGCCCCGCATAACAACTTTTTTCATTTTCAACCCGCCCCGTCCTGCCCCGCATGGGCCCGCCCCGTATAACCTTTTTTAGTATTTTCTTTTTCCAGTTAAGTTTGATAATAAGAATAAAATTCACAAAAGGAAATTCATTTTTCTATTAAGTTGTAGTAATTTAATAGGATAGTGACTTAAAGTTTTGTTTTTTAGAGGTCAATTGGAAACATGTAAGAAATTTTATTATTTTTTATTGAACCGTTTTCATTTACTATCTTGAATATTTTAATAGTTTTAAAGAAATTATTTTAATAAATAATGCTCTATCACTCTCATAACATGTAAGAAGTTAAAATTATGTTTGAACCCACATGAAATCACATATACCCGCAACCCGCCCCCGCCCCACATTAATTTTAAAAAAACCCACTTCAACCCGCCCCGTTTCCCACCTGCCCTGCCCCGCATACCCTTAAACCCACCTCGCCCCGCCCTATTGCCATCCCTACCTATACATACTTTTGATGAATCTATGGTTACTTCTACATCTCTAGCTGTAGTGCCACCACTTCTGACTTATTCATCATCCGCGTCCAACACTAGTCCTAGATGATTCGTGTCATGCGTTGGCCCATGCTCCTACTATAGACTTGCCTACTCCTAGCCAATCAACTGCACTTCAAAAAGGTATAAGAGCCACTCGAAATGCTAACCCACATTATACTTTCTTGAGTTATCATCGTCTATCCTCACCACATTATGCCTTTGTATCATTTTTGTCCTCTATTTCAATTCCTAGGACTTACAAGTGAGATGTCTACTTTACATATGAGTGGTACTTGGGAGCTTGTTTCCCTCATACAAGTAAATCTATTGTTGGTTGCCATTGGGTTTATGCAATCAAAATTGGCCTGGATGGTCTAGTTGATCGGTTGAAGGCTCGCCTTGCTGCCAAAGGGTATACTTAGATATTTGAGCTAGATTATAGTGACACTTCTGCTCCCGTGGCTAAACTAGCATTTTCTTATTCTATCTATGGTTGTCATTCGTCATTGATCTCTTCATCAGTTGGACATTAAAAATGTTTTTTTGCATGGTGATCTTGAGGAAGAAGTCTATATGGAGTAACCACCAGGTTTTGTTGCTCAGTGGGAGTCTAGTAGTCTTGTATGTTGATTGCGTAGGTCACTCTATAGTCTGAAACAGTCTCCTCGAGTTTGGTTTGGAAAGTTTAGCACAGTTATTCAAGAGTTTGGCATGATTCGTAGTGGAGATGATCACCTAGTGTTTTTTCGGCATTCTGCACCGAACTTGTGTATTTATTTGGTTGTTTAGGTTGATGATATCGTTATCAGTGTTTTAAAAGACTCTGTTGGGACTCGTCTCGGGGGGGGAGGGCTCTAGAAAAACGCTATGAGACTCTAGTGTGGGGCTTAGTTCTATAAGACTTACGCCCTAAGCGCTCGATTGTACGCCCTAAGCACACTCAACGCCGAATGCTAGGGGATCGCCTAACAAATACACAAATTATATGTTAAATTCTTTAGTTAAATTTTTTAACCCTCATAATTCTTGAATAAATGAATGATACTTAATAGTTTGTTAATCTATAGAAATAAGAAAATTGAGAGTAACTCAAATAACGAGTTGTTGTATCACATCTTTACTATTTGGTAACACTGTGACAATGATTATTTATTGCATAACATTTCTTTTAAAAATAAACAGCGAAGTTTTACTTTTTCACTAGTGAAAAAGTAAAACTTCGCTGTTTATTTTTAAAAGAAATGTTATTGTATTTTATTAATTAGCTATTTGAAAGTAATTTTATTTTGAAGTATCAATGTCATTGATACCAAAAAAGTGCACTTTACAAATCTAAGTAAGGGCTGCCCACTTACTTCTCATGTTCTACTACATTCTCCTAGTCGAAACTGGAAAATAGAAAGACTCAACTATTTACATTAGTAACCTATCACGATAAAGTATCAGTAGCCTCCTCCAACAGAAGAATATAAATCAGGGAATTTTGTTTAGCTTCGGCAATGGTTCCGTCCATTTCTGTAGGTCTCTACCACGCACATGGATGTGGAGTCCAATCTCCTTGCATATCCTTCCACAATGGAAGGCAGACTTTGGAAATCTTCTGGCATTCCTTTGCCTCCAAATCTTCTGCAGGTCTCTACCACGCACATGGATGTTGAGTCCAATCTCCTTGCATATCCTTCCACATTGGAAGGCAGACTTTTGAAATCTTCTGGCATTCCTTTGCCTCCAAATAACGTAGACTACCATTGCAAATACACAGTTGGTTATTGTACCTATTCCTGTTTTCTTGCTTGCCCAACTGTTTGCCCAAGCAAGTTCAGTATGCCAGCTTCCCACAGGTCTAGTGATCCCATCCAGTTCAACATTTTTCTCCACAAAGAGCCAACAATAGGACAGGCAAAGAAAAGGTAATCAAAAGTCTCAACCCCTACCTCGCAGTAAGCACATTCAATTGGTACTTGAATGCCGAATTGAGCAACAGTAACTAACCTCTTCCAACCAGCCGACCATAATATAAACTTATGTCTAGGATGAATATTCGGTTGTAGAGCAATATTCTTCCAGCAAACTTAAGAATGAATTGACAACAGGTTAAGATACATCTTATGAATAGAGAATTTACCACCCACCACTACTGTATTCAACTTTGTTGTAGTATCACCTTGTGTCACCATATTCCTTAGAAATTTCCCATCTCTAGGATCTTTCTCACAACCCATGTTGCAGTAGATGTATACAGCACTGATCTATATTCTCATTCTTTATATAGTAGGTATTATCCCACTTAATCCATAGGCAATCATTTTCTAATGTATTGCCCATAATAACTTCAAAATAACAGCTTTATTCCACACACTCAAGTTGATTATGTTCTGGGACCCGCAGTCTTAGGAAGACATAGCTTTTCCCATGAAATCAATGCTTTCCTAGACCTAATAGTTGAGCCTATCCACAAATAAATCTTGCATATTCTTTCATTCAGTTGATTCTCTCTGGAAGAACAAAAATTTGTGCCCAGTAGGTTTGCACTCCAAAAATTCCAGATTTAATCAACTGAATAATACCTGTGAGAAATATATGGGAAAAATAATATTGAATTGTGTATCTAAATAGTTACATTGAGACCCTATTTATAGACACTACATTTGAATCCTTTTCCAACTAGGATTCCTATTCTTATTCCTATTCCTATTCTAAGTAGGAAATACTTATTTCTATTCTAACACTCCCCCTCAAGCTGGTGCATACAAATCATATGTACCTAGCTTGTTACAGATGTAATTAATACGAGGACATGTGAGGGACTTGGTGAAGATATCTGCAAGCTGATCATTTGACTTCACAAATTTCGTAACAATATCTCCCGAGAGTATCTTTTCTCTGACAAAGTGACAGTCAATCTCAATGTGCTTAGTCCTTTCATGAAACACTGGATTTGATGCGATATGAAGAGCCGCTTGATTATCACACACAAGTTCCATCTGATCAATTTTGCCAAATTTTAGTTCTCCCAGCAACTGTTTGATCCAAACTAGCTCACAAGTTGCTGTCGCCATTGCTCGATATTCTGATTCTGCACTAGATCGAGCAACCACATTCTGTTTCTTACTCTTCCACGACACCAAATTACCTCCTACTAAAACACAATATCCGGATGTCGAACGTCTGTCAGAGGGTGATCCTGCCCAATCAGCGTCTGTATATCCAATGATATGCTCATGGCCTTGATCCTCAAAGAGTAGTCCTTTACCGGGAGCTGACTTTATATATCGCAGAATACGAACAACTGCTTCCCAATGACTATCACAAGGGGAAGTCATAAACTGACTTACAACACTCACAGGAAAAGAGATGTCAGGTCTAGTCACTGTGAGATAATTCAACTTTCCAACAAGCCGTCTATACCTTTCAGGATTACTAAGTGGCTCCCCCTGTCCTGGAAGGAGTTTAACATTCGGATCCATAGGAGTGTCAATAGGTCTACATCCCATCATTCCTGTCTCCTCAAGAATGTCTAAGGCATACTTGCGTTGAGAAATAACAATACCTGATCTAGACTGAGCAACCTCAATACCTAGAAAATACTTCAATCTGCCAAGGTCTTTAGTCTGGAAGTGCTTAAAGAGATGTTGCTTCAAATCGGTGATACCATCTTGATCATTACCAGTGATAACAATATCATCAACGTAAACAACCAAATAGATACATAGACTTGGTGCAGAATGACGATAAAACACAGAGTGATCAGCTCCACTACGAGTCATGCCAAACTCCTGAATTACTGTGCTGAACTTCCCAAACCAAGCTCGAGGA